>NC_133144.1:11245908-11554408 GCF_048418815.1 Hemitrygon akajei
AGTGTAGCCTTGTGCTGTCTCACATAGTCTAGTGTAGTTTTGTGTTGTTTCATGTAGCACCAGGGTCCAGGAGCAACGTTGTTTCATTTTTACTGTGTACTGTACCAGCAGTTTATAGTCGAAATGACAATAAACTTGAATATGACGTGATGTTCCTCCAACATGGGGATGGCCTAAACCTATCTTCTGGGCCTGCAAGTCATAATTCTTCAAATAAATGTAACAGTTTTATTTTCCACATCCTTCCTTGAATATGGTGGCCACAGTACTGCAGATAGGCCCAATCTGTGATTATCAAGATTAAGCATAACTTGTGTTTGTTCTGCAGGCCTCTGCTGCAATGCCCAATATCTTTAATGTTTTATTAATAGCTTTACCTGTAGGATCAGTCTTCTATTTTGTAACTTAGCTGTTGGTTTCTCAATGCTTACTGCTTTTTGCCAGGACCCTTCGTCTGAAGAGCGATTTCATGTAGAGCTTCATTTTAGTCCAGGGGCTAAAGGCTGTGATGAAGATGAAAATGCCCCTACGGGATCTGGCTTTCGTCCTGCATCGGCTGAGGTAATTCACAGTGGGCAAGCATAATCCATTTATGAAATACAATAAAGTATATAACTTTTCTGCACAGAATTTATTTGAATCCATTAGTCCAAAATTCTTTTTATAATTTTTTTTTGTCAGCTGCAGCCTAATTAGGAGACTTCATGTAACAAGGTTGTATATTCCATTCCTGCCCTAGAGACTTGGCAGTGTTGTTAACTCGCAGGGGAACATTTGTTAGCCTTTGCTGGGATATAGCATCAAGGAGGAGCTTCAGCCCAGGCTAAACATCTTGTGAATCTAATCAAATAGATTTTTAATTGATAGGGTTTGCAATTTAGCGTATTGTTAATTAAGCTTATTAAGTTTGCATGATCCTGATCACGTTTTTGGAAGGATTTTCATTTTTGTATTTCTCCTGAAAAAACAGTGAATCTCCCTGCAGCCATTGGAAAAAGAATCATTTTAAAAGATCAATTGTTGCTAACCCTGAGAATTACACTTCTAGCACAACGGATACATTTGAAAACTATTCTTTTCAAGCAAATCTAAAATTAAATAACTGAAATAAAACACCTTGTGTTCTCTTATTCTTTTACTGTTTAATATATTTGTGCTCTCACTGCTGGCTATAAGGAGTTAATACGTTCTCCCTGTGACTGCATGGATTTTCTCCGGGTGCTTCGGTTTCCTGCCACAGTCCAAAGACGTACCAGTTGGTAGGTTAATTGGTCATTGTAAATTGTCCAGTGATTAGGTGAGGGTTCTATTGGGGATTGCTGGGTGGCATGGCTGGAAGGGCATATTCTGCACTGTATCTCAATAATAAATAAATAAATGCCAAGGTGGAAAGGATCATGGACATATCCTAGCTTTACTTAGATTTTTGGATATGAATGCAGCTGCCGTGAAGACCATAAGACCTCTTTGAAGGTATCCAATTATTCACACTTTACCCTTCCACATATTTCTCCAAGTTATTCCAGCAGTTTATGTACCTGTCCTCGCATGATTGAAATTGGCAGCTATTTTGCAAGGCACTGGCATGACTTGCCTATTATTCAGCTCTGTCCTTCTGACCAGTTGTCATTAATTAAGTTTTTCTGAGTTGATGGTTACGTTTTATTTTAACCTCCGTAGAATGACGGCGGCTCCAAAACTGACCAGGGCAGCATGGAGGATCTCTCAGAGAATCGAGGGAATGATGATGTGGATGGATTTCTTCCAGCCTTGCCTCAGCCAGCCGATCCCTTTTATGCCCAAAGGAAGTCTGCCCTGACCAAGGCCCGGAAAATGGGCTCCATGGAGGTAAATGTATACCAGTGGGCTCTAAAGCACACCATTTTATATTTGGTGCATATTTTGAATTATTCTCTTGATCAGACTAGAACTAGAGATAATGGGTTAAGAATGAAAGGTGAAATGTTTAGACCATAAGAGATAGGAGCAGAATTAAGCCATTTGGCTTATCGAGTATGCTCCACCCTTTCATCATGACTGATCCATTTTTCCTCTCATCCCCATTCTCTTGCCTTCTCCCCATAACCTTTCACACCCTGACTAATCAAGAACCTAGCAACCTCCACTGTAAGTGTACGCACTGACCTGACCGCTACAGCCACCTAGTGCAACAGGTTCCACAAATTAAGTTCCTGCTCAGCTTGATTCTAAATGGACATCCATCTATTCTGAGGCTGTGCCTTCTGGTCGTAGACTTCCCCCCACTATAGGAAACATCTTCCCCACATCCACTCTATCTAAACCTTCCAGCATTTGATAGGTTTCAATGAGATTCCCCCTCATTCTTCTAAATTCAAGCGAGTTTCGGCCCAGTGCCATCAAACACTCCTCATCTCTCCTGGCGAGACGCTTGATCCTCCTTAGATGGAGAGATGTTGCCCCACCCACTCATGCGCAATGGCTTAACGACATTATGGCCTGCTTGGACCTCGAAAAAATTCATTATTCAGTTCTCAATTCGGATTTAAAGTTCCATAAGATCTGGGGGCCTTTTATCGAGTACTTTCATAACCTTCCTCTTGACTAGGGTTTTTTTTTCTTTTCAGTCCCTTGCTTTCAGCTCCCTTTTTTTTCTGGTAGTAGGCATTATTATCCTCTGTTGCTAAGTGTATTTACAGTCTGGGAGTTTGACTGTCCGGACTTATACTCTCTGTACTGTGTGGTGGTTGGTCTGGAATTGTTTTTTTTTCTTGTGTTGTGGGGTTTGGGGAGGACACTAAGCTCACTTGTCTTTAATTTAGGTGCTTTTTTGTTAAATTCTCTTCCTGTGTAGCATATTGTTTTTGTATGCTTAACCTTGCTCTGTATTAATGCTCCTCATTGGGATTTGGGGTTTTTAATTTTGTAAAATGTTTTGAAAAACTAATAAAAAAATTTAAAAAAAAAACACTCCTCATACGATAACCCTTTAATTCCTGGAATCATTCTCCTGAGCCTTCTCTGAACTCTGTCCAATGTTAGCACCTAAGGGGCCCAAAACTGCTCACAACACTCCTTACCAGTGCCATATAAAGCCTCAGCATTACATTCTTACTCCCAAGTTCCTTTGATTCTTGGATTTTTGAATTTTCTGCCTATTTAGAAAACAGTCTTCACTTTTGTTCCTCCTACCAAAGTACATGACCATACACTTCCTGACCTTGTATTCCATTTGCCACTTCTTTGCCCATTCTCCTAATCTATCTAAGTCCTTCTGCAGCCTCTGTTTCCTCAACCCTAACTGCCTCTCCACCTATCTTCCTGTCATCCGCAAAATGGGCCACAAAGCCATCAATTCTGTCTTCCAAATCATTGACACATGATGTAAAAAGAAGCGATTCCAACACCGACTCCTGGGGATTATCACTAGGCACTGGCAACAAACCAGAAATGTCTCCTTTTATTCCCACTCTTTGCTTCCTGCCCATGTCAATCCTTTATCCATGCTGGTGTCTTCCCTGTAATACCATGGGCTTTTATCTTCTTAAGCAGCCTCATGCGGCACTTTGTCAAAGGCCTTCTGGAAAATCCAAGTGCACAATATTTACCGATTCTCCTTTGTGTATCCTACTTGTTAATTCCTCATAGAATTCCCTTAAGGAAACCATGCTGAATTTGGCCTACTTTATCAAGTGCCTCTTAAGTACCCTGAGACCTCATTCTTAACAATCAACTCCAACATCTTCCCACCTGAGGTCAGACTAACTGACCTATAATTTCCCTTCTTCTGCCTTCCTCCTTTGTTGAAGAGTGGAGTGAACTTTGCAAGTTTCTAGTCCTCTGGGACTATACCAGAATATAGTGACTCTTGAAAGATCATTACTAATGCATCCACAATCTCTTCAGCTGCATCTTTCAAATCCCTGGAGTTTAGTCCATCAAGTCTAAGTGACTTATCTACACTCAGACCTTTAAGCTTCCCAAGCAGCTTCTCCCTAGTAACAACAATTTCACTTTTGCCCCCGACACTTTCAAACTTCTGGTATACTGCAATTGTCTTCCACAGTGAACACGGATGCAAAATACATAATTAGTTTGTCCGCTATTTCCTTGTCCCCATTACTGCCTCTCCAGTGTTATTTTCCAGTGGTCCGATATCTACTCTTGCCTCTCTTTCGCTCTTTATATTATTGGCTAGCTTACCTTCATATTTCATCTTTTCCCTCCTTATGGCTTTTTTAATTGTCTTCTGTTGGTTTTCAAAAGCTTCCTAGTCCTCTAACTTCCCACTAATTTTAGCTCAATTATAAGCCCTCTTTTTTACTTTTAATTTTGTTTTTGCCTTCTCTTGTCAGCCACAGTTGTATTATTCTGCCTTTAGAGTACTACTACTTTGGGATAAATCTATCCTGCACCTTCCGAAATTCTCCCAGAAACTCCAGCTATTGCTGTTCTGCCGTCATTACTGCTAGTGTTCCCTTCCAATCAACTTTGGCCATTCTTCTCTCATGCCTCTTTAATTCCCTTTACTCCACTGTAATACTCATACAGTATATGTATTATATGAAATATGATGTTGTAGCTATTAGTGAAACATGGTTGCAGGAGGGGTGTGATTGGCAACCAATTATTCCTGGATTTCGTTGCTTCAAGTGTGATAGAATTGGAGGGGCAAGAGGGGGAGGTGTTGCATTGCTTGTCAGAGAAAATATTACAGCGGTGCTTTGGCAGGATAGATTAGAGGGCTCATCTAGGGAGTCTATTTGGGTGGAATAGAGGAATGGGAAAGGTGTAGTAACATTTATAGGGGTGTATTATAGACCACTTAATGGGGAGCGAGAATTGGAGGAGCAAATTTGTAAGGAGATAGCAGATATTTGTAGTAAGCACAAGATTGTGATTGTGGGAGATTTTAATTTTCCACACATAGACTGGGAAGCCCATTCTGTAAAAGGGCTAGATGGTTTGGAGTTTGTAAAATGTGTGCAGGATAGTTTTTTGCAGCAATACATAGAGATACCAACTAGAGAAGGGGCAGTGTTGGATCTCCTGTTAGGAAATGAGATAGGTCAGGTGACGGAGGTATGTGTTGGGGAGCACTTCGGGTCCAGTGATCACAATGCCATTAGTTTCAATATAATTATGGAGAAGGATAGGACTGGACCCAGGGTTGAGAGTTTTGATTGGAGAAAGGCTAACTTTGAGGAGATGTGAAGGAGTGAATTGGGACAATTTGTTTTATGGGAAGGATGTAATAGAGAAATGGAGGTCATTTAAAGGTGAAATTTTGAGGGTGCAGAATCTTTATGTTCCTGTTATGTTGAAAGGTTAAAAATTTGATAGAGCCATGGTTTTCAAGGGAAATTGGAAACTTGGTTCGGAAAAAGAGAGAGATCTACAATAAATATAGGCAGCATGGAGTAAATGAGGTGCTCGAGGAATATAAAGAATGTAAGAAGAATCTTAAGAAATTAGAAAAGCTAAAAAGTTATGAGGTTGCTTTGGCAAGTAAGGTGAAAATAAATCCAAAGGGTTTCTGCAGTTATATTAATAGCAAAAGGATAGTGAGAGATAAAATTGGTCCCTTAGAGAATCCGAGTGGACAGCTATGTGTGGAGCCAAAAGAGATGGGAGAGATTTTGAACAATTTCTTTTCTTCGGTATTCACTAAGGTGAAGGATATTGAATTGTGTAAGGTAAGGGAAACAAGTAGGAAAGTTATGGAAACTATAATGATTAAAGAAAAGAAAGTACTGGTGCTTTTAAAGAATATAAAAGTGGATAAGTCTCTGGGTCCTGACAGGATATTCCCTAGGACCTTGAGGAAGTTGGTGTAGAAATAGTAGGGGCTCTGACAGAAATATTTTAAATGTCATTAGAAACGGGGACGGTGCCGGAGGATTGGCATATTGCTCATGTGATTCCATTGTTTAAATAAAGTGTTCTAAGAGTAAACCTAGCAATTATCAGCCTGTCAGTTTGACGTCAGTTGTGGGTAAGTTAATGGAAAATATTCTTAGAGATGTTATATATAATTATCTGGATAGACATAGTCTAATTAGGAACAGTCAACATAGATTTGTGCATGGAAGACCATGTTTGACAAATCTTATTGATTTTTTTTTGAAGAGGTTACTAGGAAAATTGACGAGGGTAAAGCAGTGGATCTTGTCTATATGGACTTCAGTAAGGCCTTTGACAAAGTTCCACACGGAAGGTTAGTTAGGAAGGTTCAATCGTTAGGTATTAATATTGAAGTAGTAAAATGGATTCAACAGTGGCTGGATGGGAGATGCCAGAGAGTAGTGATGGATAACTGTTTGTCAGGTTGGAGGCCGGTGATTAGTGGTGTGCCTCAGGGATCTGTACTGGGTCCAGTGTTGTTTGTTATGTACATTAATGATCTGGATGATGGGGTGATAAATTGGATTAGTAAGTATGCAGGTGATACTAAGATAGGTGGTGTTGTGGATGATGAAGTAGGTTTTCAAAGCTTGCAGAGAGATTTAGGCCAGTTAGAAGAGTGGGCTGAAAGATGGCAGATGGAGTTTGATGCTGATAAGTGTGAGGTGCTACATTTTGGTAGGAATACTCCAAGTAGGACATACATCGTAAATGGTAGGGCATTGAAGAATGCAGTAGAACAGACTGATCTAGGAATAATGGTGCATAGTTCCCTGAAGGTGTAATCTCATGTGGATAGGGTGGTGAAGAAAGCTTATGGTATGCTGGCCTTTATAAATCAGAGCATTGAGTATAGGAGTTGGGATGTAATGTTAAAATTGTACAAGGCATTGGTGAGGCCAAATTTAGAGTATTGTGTACAGTTCTGATCACCGGAATTACAGGAAAGATGTCAACAAAATAGAGAGTACAGAGGAGATTTACTTGAATGTTACCTGGGTTTCAGCACCTAAGTTACAGAAAAAGGTTGAACAGGTTAGGTCTTTATTCTTTGGAGCATAGAAGGTTGAGGTGGGACTTGATAGAGGTATTTAAAATTATGAGGAGGATAGATAGAGTTGATGTGGATAGGCATTTTCCATTGAGAGTAGGGGAGATTCAAACAAGAGGACATGAGTTGAGAGTTAGGGGGCAAAAGTTTAGGGATATCACGAGGGGGAACTTCTTTACTCAGAGAGTGGTAGCTGTGTGGAACGAGCTTCCAGTAGAAGTGGTAGAGGCAGGGTCGTTATGGTCATTTAAAAAAAAAGGATAGGTATATGGACAGGAAAGGAATGGAGGGGTTATGGGCTGAGTGCAGGTCGGTGGGACTAGGTGAGAGTAAGTGTTTGGCATTGACTAGAAGGGCTGAGATGGCCTGTTTCTGTGCTGTAATTGTTATATGGTTATAATACATTTGACTTTAGCTTCTCCCTTTCAAATTGTAGGGTAAAGCCTATCATTTTATGATCACTGCCTCCTAAGGGTTCCTTTGCTTGAAGTTCCCTAATCAAATCTGGTTCAAAGCATAACATCTAACCCAGAAAAGCCTTTGCCCTAGTGGGTTCAACCACAAACCTCTCTAAAAAGCCATCTTGTAGGCACACTGTAAATTCTTTCTCTTTGGATCCCGCACCAACCTTCCCCCATGACAATTGTAACATTGCCCATTTGACATGTGTAGCCCACATCTTGGCTACTGTTCAGAAGTGTGTGAGTGTGTGTGTGTGTAAGTGTAATATCCCATTAGCGTCTTTTCACCTTGCAGTTTTTTTAACTCTATCCACAAGGATTCTACTCTACCTTTCCCAGAAGAGATCCCAATGATCTAGAAATCTGAAACCTCGGCCCCTGCACCAGTTCCTCAGCCATGTATTCATCTGCCAAATCATCCTATTCTTATCCTTCCTGGCACGTGGCACAGGCAGCAATCCAGAGATCACTAACCTGGAGGTCCTGCTTTTCAGCTTTCTACTTCGCTCCCTAAATTCTCTCTTCAGGACTTCCTTGTCCTACCTGTGTCATTGACGTCAGTATGTACTAAGACTTCTGGCTGCTCCCCTCTCCCTTTAGAATGCTGTGGACCCAATCAGAGATGTCTCTGACCCTGGCACCTGGGAGGCCACATAGGATCCAGGTGTCTTTTTCATGTCCATAGAATCTTGTGTCTTCTCTAACAATGGAATCCCCTATCACTATTGCAGTTCTCTTCTTCCCACCCCACCTTCCCTTCTCATGCTCAGTGCCAGAGATCTGGTCACTGCAGCTCCCCTTCCCCCCACCGCCAACATTATTCAAAGCAGTACTCTTATTATTGAGGGGAACAGCCTCAGGGGTACTCTGCATTGGCTATGAAGGGGAGCCTGAAGCATATGTGTGATGGATGCAGGTTCGATTTCAACATTAAGAGAAATTTGGATAGGAACACGGATGGGAAGGGTATAGAGGAATATGGTCAGGGTGAAGGTCAATGAAACTAGGCAGAATAATAGTTTGGCACAGACTAGGTGGGCCAAGGGGCCAGCTTCTGTGCTGTAATGCTCTATCACTTTGACTCTGTTTAAAGAGGGAAGAAATTCAGCACCTCCAGTCTTTCCATCTAACAATAGTCTTTCATCCTGGTACCTCCTAGTAAACCTCTGCATAATAAACACAAAGTGCACTGCAGATGCTGTGGTCAAATCAAGACGTACAAAATGGCTGGATGAACTCAGCAGGTCGGGCAGCATCCGTTGGATGGGCAAACTGAATGTAGGATGGTGCTGAACTGAAATCTTTTTCGAGATTGTGGCTTCAGATTTAGTTGTTTTTTTTTTCCTTTTCATATGTTTGCTTTTGGGGACAGAGAGCTAAGTCAGATTAGAGATTAGGGACAGATGTGTGGGATTTAGAGGTCAGACTGGATAGTAGGCCTCTGCTCTGTGCTCAGTCCATTGACTTGGATGGGTGACAAAGGACTTCTGGAGTCTGGGCCTCAGCTCGACAGTTGAGGGGCAGCGATGTGGATGGGTAACACAGGACATCTGTGGATAAAGGGCTGTCCCAGGTTGGTGGGTCCTGTAATCGAATGCGAGCAAAAGGTATGACAGGTCAATCAGCAAGCTTAGAGTTTGAGCCTAGAGTTCAGGGTCCCATCCTCGTCAGGTATTCGATACCAAAGACTGGAGACCGATGGTTGATCAGAAGTTGAAGCTTGATGACCAGACGCTAGAGACTGGAGTTTGTGTGTAGATGGGAGGTAGGAACGGGTGCTCGTTTGCTACTGTTGTTTGTGTTCTGTGGTGTTCTACTGAGCACCTGGAGCATACTATGCTGGCACAGGGATGGGTGCTGACACTTGCAGGCTGTCCCCAGCCCATCCTTGGGTGCGTAGAGTGTTAATGGAATCAACACATTACACTGCATGTTTCCATATACATGTGATAAATAAAGCAGAATCTGTATTTATTTCAACAACACAAAGCTGGAGCTAGCTATTGGTTGTGAAACTACAAAATGATGGTAACCCTTGGGCAATATAGACAAGTTGAATGAGTAGGCAGTATAATGTAGATAAACTCAAAGTTATCTGCTTTAATAGAGAAAAATATAAAAAGGCTGAGTAGCATTTAATGAAGAAAGTCCAGATTGTTAATGGATGTTCTTTTACACTAGTCTCTAGAAGTACTGACTGAAGGTACAGCGGGAAGTTGAGGCAAATAGCACATTTGCTTTCAGTGCAAAAGGTTTTGAGTACAGGAATGAAGATGACTTACTATAGGGTCTTTATCTACTGATTTTATGATTTATTTAGAGATGCAGCATAGAACAGACACTTCTTACCCATTGAACTACTCTGCCCAGCAACTTGTTTATTTAATCAAAGCCTAATCACAGGACAATTTACAATGATCAATTAACCTACTAACCAGTACATCTTTAGACCTCCAGAGCAACAGGAAGAAACCCACACACTCACAGGAAAATATACAAGCTCCTTACAGATGGCACTGGAACTGAATTCCGATCTCCGGAACGCCCTGAACTGTAATATGAGATGATGTAGGTCAATTTGGCTGAATTCACTGGAACCTGGTAGTGTGAGAGTAGATCTTACTGAAACTTACATATTCTGGCAGAGTTTGACGGGCTGGATGCAGACAGAGGCTAGGGTGGAGGAGGGAAGTAAGAGGAAGGGGTCTAAAATCAGGGTGACAGGTTCTGTATATGGGGCAAGACATGTAGAACTTTGAGGAGGAGCCATTTCTTTACCCAGGGGGCGGTGAACCTGTGGAGTTGTCCATTGCAAAAAGCTGTGGAGGCCAAGTTAATATTTAAGAAGGAAATGGATTTCTAGATATAAAAGGCATGAAGAGGTGTAGGGAGAGAGTAAGAAATCAATACTGAAATAAGCTAGTCAGCTGTGATTGTATTGAATATCAAAGCAGGTTCAACATCTCAAATAGCGCAGTCCTGCTGCTTTTCAATGTTCCTATTTTACTAGTGAACTGTTCAAATGATCAATCGATTTGGTCCATTTTCATAATATTTTAAAACTTTATTTTCAGCATATGTCTGTCATTGGGAAGATTGGTATTTATTGGTATCTCTAGTTACCCTAGACAGATGCTGAACTTAGTTTTTGTTCTTGGTGATTTGCTGGATGACTTCAGAAGGCTGGAATCACATACAAATTATACTGGGTAACGGTCTACTGCTGCAAAGAGGATTTGTGAGCTATTTTGGTTTACAGTGACAATCCAAATCTCTGGAACGTTTGTCAAGTAACATAACCACAGCAACCATTGATGATTACCTCTTCAACCTTTCTACAATGATCCCTTGCATCCAGAGAAAACAAGAATAACTTTTGCTTATTAGATTTAATGTCAAATGAAAATCCACATGAATAATCTTATAAATAGGAATGCAGACAGTCTTATGAGTTGTGTACTGATTTAGATTTTCATTTGTTTTACTAATCTGTAGAGTGTTTATTTAGAAATTTTTGTTGCTTTTTTATGTTACTAATAACTGTAATACCATCTTTACATCTGAAGACTTTACAGCTGTTATTTAAAAATTCTCATCTTTGAATTTAAGTCCCTGTAGACACACCCTATTCGGTCTCTGTAATCTCTTTTAGCCCTATAGCTCTCTGTGATCTTTCTGCCCCTCAAACTCTTGACTCTGCTCATCCCTAGATGTAATTGCTCTGGAACGAACAGCTGTGTCAAGCTGCCAAGGCTCTAAATTGCAGATTTCTTTCCCCAAACCTCTTCTCTCTTTCCACTTTCCAAATGCTCTTTTTAAAAACGCTATATTTAAACAAGTATTTGACCCAGGCTTTACCAAACATCATCTCCATGTAATTTATTTTGATATCCCTTGAAGTGCTTGGAGTGTTTTTGCAAAGTTAAAAATGTTATATTAGTGGAATTTAATTTATTAAAAGCATCTCAACTAGAATAAATGTTTTTGAAGTATCTTTTCATTCACTGGGTACTTTGCCCTGATTATAGACCATTGCGTTGAAGATTGTTGAATCACAATGCAAAATCAGTTATTTCAATTTAAAGCTTCACATTTTAAAGAGATCTGTTTGGGATATTGACAGATGAAAGGTTATTTCCAGCATCACTAACTCACTTTGTAGCAGATAAACTCTGTTAAGACTCCAAGTCATTAAATCAAGGGCATAAATCCCTCTCCAAGATTTAAATGTGTAATTTAACTTTTTGTTTTGTTTCTCTGGATCTATTTGTCATTGGCAAGGCCAGCATTTATGGCCCATCGTAAATGCTCTTGCGAAGGTAGTAGTGAGTCATCTCCTTGAACTGCTTTTGTCCTTCTGGTGAAGGTGCTTTTACAGGCAGAATAGATGCTCCAGGTCTCGTATACAGTGGTGGTGAAGGACCACTGACTGATTTCTGATACAGAGGTGTTCTGTTGTGACTGCTTTCCTTGGCTGGTCCTGGAAATAAAAAAGTCAACTTATGAGGAGTGTTTGGCTCTGGGCCTGTTCTCATTGAAGTTTAGAAGAATGAGGGGGTAATCTCATTGAAACCTATCAAATGTTGAAAGGCCTAGATAGAGTAGATGTGAAGGATGTTTCCTATAGTGGGGGAGTCTAGGACCAGAGGACACAGCCTCAGAATACAAGAACATCCTTTTGGAATCAAGATGAGCAGGAACTAGTATGAGTGGTTGGTGAACCTGTGGAATTCATTACCACAAATGGCTGTGGGTGCCAAGTCATTGGGTAATTTAAAGCACAGACTGATAGGTTCTTGCTTATTAAGGGTGTCAACGGCTATGGGAAGAAGGCAGGTGAATGGGGTTGGGAGGAAAAATAAAACAGCCATTATGAATAGTGGGGTATACTTGATGGGCTGAATGGCCTGATTCTGCTCCTATGTCTGATGGTCTTGTTTGTCACGGTGGTAGAAGTTGTAAATTGGGAAGGTGTATTTAAAGTAGGCTAGGTGAGTAATTGTGATTAATTTTGTAGCCAGTACTCACTACAGGAACTGTGTGCTTGTGTATACAATACATGTTTATGGTGGCAGATGGAGCACCATTTAAGTGGGTTGCTTCGTCCTGGATAACATCACCTTTCTTGAGAGTTGTTGGAGTTGAAGTGGAGAATATTCTATCACATTCCTATTTGTGCTTTGTAGATGATGGAAAGTCTTTTTAGTGTCAGGTGGCAAGTCACAAAAGGATTCTTTGGCTCTGACCTGCATTGTATGTATGTATTTGTCAACTTGAGTTTCTGATCAGTGGTTGTAAAGACCTGGTGCTTTTGATGCCTTTGAATGTGAGGAGTCTGTGATTAGACTTGCTATTGTTGGAAATAGTCATGATCTAGTGATTTTTCAAGTTTGTTTATTCTCCGTCAACCATACACATGTATAAAGCTAAATTAAACAGTTCCTCTGGGGCTAAGGTGCAAAATGCAGCACACATAGTCACAAATAATATTAGTACAAGTCTCTGAATAACATAGCCTGAAGATTGACAGGTTGACAGTAAGTGTGAGCTGCATGTTTATATAAGACTGTATAATGTTTCTGACACCATTTCAATAAAACAAACAGTAGGATAAATATGTGAAACCGCAGCAATAAAAGATGAAAAACGGCCAGTGCAAAATGAAAATGTGTCTGTGAGTTGGGGAATGCATTGGGGGTAGGGCAGCAGGGCATTCGAATAGATAATAGGATACAGCACTGAGTGATTATTGCAGCAATGTCCTTGATTGGAATGTCTGGCTTCCAAAGACCACAGCCATCCCTCTTTGTGTGAGGTATAAGACCAGTCATTAACATGTTAATCCTTTGATGCTCATTGACTTCACTTTTACCAGGGTGCTTTGATATCACACTCAAATGTCTGGCTTTCTGCTCTTTGGTTCTCATTTGGAGCAAAGCCGTGTAGTTTGGAATGTGTGGCCCTGGTGAAATCCGTACTACTGATGGGTTATTAACTGCGGCTGCTTGGCCCTTGCATTACTTCGCTGATAATGAGTAGACCAATTTGAAAGTAATTAGCTGGATTGGATTTGCCCTGTTTTTTTTTCGAAAAACACATGCATAACCAATCTCTCATGTTGTGGGTAGATACTTGTGTTGTAGTTGTCAGCAGAACTATTCCAGAGATGGAGGAAACTCCAAAATTGCACCACATTTTCAGAGATTCTGTATATTGGAAAAATTGTGGAATGCAAAAGATTTGTATGTCTAAAGATTATAACTTGAAAGGAATTACTTAAAGAGATTCAAAGAAAATATTGAGTACTGGTATTAGTTCTATTTAAACACTGTATAAAAGTCAAGGGGATGCAGGAATCAACTTGTTGGAAGCTTGTGTAGTTTCAGCTTGGAATGTCCCTAGCCCAGTTTTCCTTGGTGGCAATTTGGATGAGATGGGGTATACATTTTTGTCGAGTATCTCTATTGTGTTCGCTCACTTATAACTACTGATGAGGCCTGGAGCCAGAAGATAGAACAACGCCAAAACTCAACAAAAAACAAAAATCTCAAAACTATTAGTCCTGAAGTACAGCTATTTAAGTAGTTTACCCAAAGAACATTCAAGATGTTCAAGGAACAACGACCAAGCAGTGGAAGTCAGCCTGGGATTGGTTGTCAGCTGACCTGGCTTTGGTTGTTTTAGCTTGCCGCAACACCTCCCTCTTGAAGATGTTTATCTGTAGGATTTGAGCTGAAGCTTGATTTGGATTGGAACAACTGGCTTACGCTAGCTTACGATCAGTCCCTCTTCATGGTTGCAGACTGTCACTCTCTTGTCGTGATGTTGCCTTCGGCTGTGCTGGTGGCTGGTTCAGTAGGGGTAAATTGAATCCTTCCAGGAGGAGATGAAGGTTCAACTCTGTGTTTGATGATCTGCGCGACGAACTTGTTGTGCCTTCGGGAGCATGTGGCTGCATCTGGTTGATGCGACAACGCCAGTGATGTCCTTCTACAGTAACTTTGTAGAGCACTTCCCCATTCATTTGTGACAATCTGATGTGGCACCCAGGGGTCTTTCCTGTTGCAATACTTTAACGTGAAATGTAGATTGCTTGTAACTAAGTCAAAGTGGGAACAGCACCTCAGTAGAGGTTGCTTGGTGAAAAAGGCTTAATGTAATATGAGCGTTAATGAGCGCGTTTTTGTTAGTTGGCAAGGTTGCTGTGTCTGTGATACTGTATACTGTACATCTTGGGGTGCAGACAACTGTTTTCTCCATGATCACCGATAGTCCTCCAGTGCAAAATAATTACTTTCCTGACTGTAGCGACTGTGTCTGTGATTGTACCTCGTGGTGTTTCTTTTGCTTTGTTTGCAGCAGAGCAGTTTGGCAAAGCAGGTCTTCTCAGATCAGCAATCAGTGAAGACCTGAAATTCCCACTTTTCCTTTTTATTAATGCCTCTCTTTGTTGATAGGTACTTTCGGAAAGTTCCACCAAGTACACTGGATACCGGCTCTTGGTCCCACCATATTCCAGGCAGATGTCTGATGTGAAACAGAGTGGACTGGGTAAGAGATGATGATTTTCTGAAACCTCTAGGAAATAATGATTGACTTGGTTATAGTTAGTATGTGGTTCCAAATTTTTATGCCCTGTAGGAATAATTCCAAGGCCATTGGAAGCATGAGGATAATTTTAATAAGATGGTACCTCGGAGAGTTAAGAATAGTATAGCTTTTATTAGAGCAAGATTAAGAGGAGGATTTGTATAAATATTCATATTTTGGAAGATTTTTAAAAGAACAGTGAGATTAGGAAAATCTTTCAATGAGTAGACTGGCAGAGCAGAAAGTTTCAAAATTCAGGCAGAAGTGGTAGTTTTTTTTTCATCATGCAATTAGACATTGAGTTCCTTTGGAGCCTGAAGTGACTGATGGTATTTGGTTCTCAAAGTCTAGCAAAGCAGTTATTTTTTTAAATATACCGCAACTTTCAGGACAGCATTTCTAGGAACTGAGTGTCAGGGAAATAAAGATTCTGGGATTATTTTTTGACTCCAGGTGTGTAAATGTAGAATCTAGACTTAAAGTTTTATGTCTATAAATGAGTTAAACCTTTCTGATTCCTGGTGAATGTGGGCTCATCAGTAATTGGGTGCAATTTGATACTAGACCATCAGTCAGGATACCTTGTATAGCAATTGAAACAATGTGGGATAGAGAGTGCACCTCACAGGTTGGGGTTAACCAGTATTCATTCTTGTAATACTGTTTCCTTCTATTTCCCCATCTTTCACCTGACCTCCACCTGACCCCTTTCCCTTCTCCGTCTGAACATCTGATCCTCCCATTTTTTGTCGCCCTTCTCATCCTCCACACCCCCAGCCACTCTTTACCCATCTTTATCCCACTCCACCTCCATCCACCAGCTTCCCACTCAGAAGGTCTGGGTCTTAGGACCTGGAACATCGATTGTTTATTTCCCTCCATAGATGCTGCCTGACTTGCTGAGTTCCTCCAACATTTTGTGTATGTTCCTCAAGATTTCCAGCATCTGCAGACTCTTGTGTCTCTGTTGTTCCAGTTCAAGATGGTGCTACTGAAGAGGGGCGACAGCTTGCTGTCAGTTCCTAAAGCAAGAAATGCAACTAAATATTTTATTAATAACACTTTTTTGTGGAAAATTGTGGTAAACTATCACTGCAAACAATGAAGAGGTGAGCGAAGGCAAGGCTGACTTGGATCAAAGTGTGTGGTTGTGAAGCAGAGTCCGAGTGAGGTTGAGGTATGTTCGAGACAGAGCTGGAGTGAGCAGAGCAGAGAAAAGTCGGAGTGGAGGAATTTGAGTCCATCCACCTAAACCAAGAGCAAGGTTCAAAGTAAAATTTATTGTCAAGAGTACATGCATGTCACCCCATACAACCCTGAGATTCATTCTCTGTGGGCATATTCAGCAAATCTATAGAACAGTAATTATAAACAGGATCAATGAAAGAGCAAGAGCATAGAAAACAACAAACTGCAAGTGCAAATGTAAATAAATAGCAGTAAATAATGAGAGCATGAAGTAACAGTATAATGAGTCCTTAAAGTGAGATCATTGGTTGTGGGAACATCTCAATCGATAAATGTAGTTATCCTCTTTTGTTCAAGAGCCTGATGGTTGAGGGGTAGTGACTGTTCTTGAATCTGGTAGTACAAGTCCTGAAGCACCTATACCTTCTACCTGATGGCAGAAGCAAGAAAAGAGTTTGGCCTGGGTGGTGAGGATCTTTGATGGTGGAAGCTGTTTTCCTACAACAGCATTTTATGTAGATGTACTCAGTGCTTGGGAGGGCTTTACCCGTAATGTACTGGGCCAAACTATTGTAGGATTTTCTGCTCAAAGGCATTGGTATTCCTATACCAGGCCGTACTACGGCCGGTCAATACACTTTCAACCACACATCTATAGAAGTTTGTCAAGGTTTTTGATGACATGCTGAAGCTCTGCAGATTCCTAAGGAAGTAGAGGAGCTGTCATGCTTCCTTTGCAATTATATTTAATGATGGGTACAGGACAGGTCCTCTGAGATAGTGACATCCAGAAATTTAAAGTTGCACTTCTGATCCTCTGAGGACTGGCTCATGGACCTCTGGTTTCCCTCTCCTGAAGTCTACAATCAGTTCCTTGAACTTGTTGACTTTGAGTGAGAAGTTGTTGTTATGATACCACTCAGACAAATTTTCAATCTCCCTCCTGTATGCTGATTTATCATCAGCTTTGATACGGCCCTCAATAGTGGTGTCATTCGCAAACTTGGATATGGTATTGGAGATGTACTTAGCAACACAGTCATGGGTGTAAAGTGAGTTGAGCAGGGGGCTAAGCACACATCCCTGTGGTGCATCTGTGCTGATAGAGAATGTGGAGGAGATGTTGTTGCCAATCTGAACTGACTGGGGTCTGCAAGTGAGGAAATGCAGGATCTAATTGCACAAGGGGGTATTGAGGGTCTTGGAGTTTGCTGATTAGTTTTTAGGAGATGATGGTATGAAATGCTGAGCTGTAATTGATAAAGAACATCCTGATGTATACATCTTTACTGTCCAGATGTTTCAGTGTTGTATGAAGAGCCAATGAGATGGCATCTGCTGTGGACCTGTTGCTCCTGTAGGCAAATTGGAGTGGATCCAGGTCACCACTCAGGCAGGAGCTGATATGGTTCAACACCAGCCTCTCAAAACACTTCATCACTGTGGATGTATGTGCCAGTGGGAGATAGTCATTTAGACTCTTCTTGGGTACCAGTATGACTGAAAGCCTGCTTGAAGCAGGTGGGTACCACACACTGCTGAATTGAGAGGTTGAAGATATCCATGAACACACCAACCAGTTAGTCAGCACAGGTCTTAAATACCCAGCCAGGTACTCTGTCCAGACTGAATGCTTTCCTTGGATTCACTCCCTTGAAGGCAATCCCACGTCATCTTCAGATGTTGAGACGCAAGGATCATTGGGATACATGGGGATGTGTGATGGTTCCTCCCAGTTCTAGTGTTCAAAGTGAGCATAGAGCTCATCTGGAAGTGAAGCTCTGCTGTCCTTGATTCCAAGATGCTCCACATCTGTCGAGCATCTGTCCTTGATTCCAGTCTAGTCTGGAATCTCCACTTTGCCCAAGAGATGGCTTTCCAGAGATCAAACCTACACCTCTTGTAGCATTCTTGATCTCCAGAGCTGAATGCCTCTGATCTGGCTCTCAGCAAATTTCGGATTTCCTGGTTCATTCAGGACATCTGATTGGGGTAGACCCTGAGCCTTTTTGTGGGGACACACTCATCTACAGCTGTTTTAATAAGGTCTGTAATGACCCTGGTGTAGTCATTCAGGTACTCGGTTGAGTTCTTGAACGTGACCCAGTCCTCTGCCTCCCATGACCACCTCTTAGTTGTCTTGATCTCCGGAGCCTTGTATCTTAGGCTCTGTCTGTATGTCAGTTGTGGGAGTACAGCCAAATGGTCCGATTTGCCAAAGTGCGGTCTCAGAAAGGAGCAGTAAGCATTACTTATCATACTATAGCAGTGGTCTAACACACTGGGACCTCTGGTGCAACAGGCTAGCTGCTGCTGATAATAGGTAGATGTATTTAATGTTAGAGAAATGTATACATATACACATCCTGAAATTCTTCTTCTTCGCAAACATTCACGAAAACAGAGGAGTGCCCCAAAGAATGAATGACAGTTAAACGTTACAACCCCAAAGCCCCCTCAGCTCCCCTCCCATGCACAAGCAGCAGCAAAGCAACAATCCCCCCCACCAGCAAAAAAGCATTAGCACCCTCCACTGAGCACACAAGTGCGCAGTAAAGCATCAATAAACAATTGGGCAGGATTTTCTTCAGACAGGCGTAGTTGAAGTCACCAACTATAATTTGCAATTAGGCTGTTTCTTGTGTGTATACAGCATATTGCAATGTTGCAAGTGCTTGATTATTATCGACCACTGTGGTAATGTAAGCTGCAGTCAGGATCACAGATGAGAATTCCCAAGGAAAATAAAATGGTCTGCATTTGATTGTTAGGTGTTCTAAGTCAGGTGAACGAGGTCGACGCGACCTTCACGTCTGAACACCAAAGAGAATTGACAAAAAATAGCACAGACCACCACCTTTTTCCACCTTCTTTCTCCTGAATTGTTTCCATCCACAGTAATAGCCCTTAAAAGTGCCATGCTTAACTGCTTCACTGGAACTTGGTGGTGGGATCCAGGTCCGGAGCATATCGATGCGGTGGGGCCAGGTCCTAGTGCTAATGATGACCTGGTGTTTGAACAATTGAAATGTGGGTCAGATGGACTGAAAAGGCAGGGTGTTGGGACTGGAGGTGAAGTTTGGGCTGATCCTGCTTGCTGCTGTATGCTGCTAAGGCTGTGTCCTGCTCCGGGCTTCGTGTCTGCGAGCTTCATGACGATTTGCCCCGCTTTATGATGAACTGGGGCTGAGGCTATGGGCCTGCTCAGGGCTTCAAGTCTAAGGACTCCCTTTCATTCTGAATGTTGATTGCTTTTATTGTTTACATGATTTGTGTATTTTTTTAATCTCTCTGCACATCAGGTGTTGCTCTTTGTTTTTTGATTGGGTTCTTTCAGGTTTCTTGCTTTGTGGCTGCCTATAAGCAGACCAATCTCAAGGTTATATAATTTATACATACTTTGATAATTGTACTTTGAACTTTGTTACATACCATGTAGCTGTACTGTGTCTACCCTGGGAGTGATTCATGCAGATGTAGGGTGCTTGAAACTGCGAAGTGTTCCATTTGCTGCAATGGGTAATCCTCCTTTTGACAAATTCAAATGTGCTCAAATTAAAGAAGAGGTGAAATATACTGTTTTAATTGATTGGCCTATAATGCACACACCTTATTGTAGGATTAGGAAGGGGTTGCCACAATCTTCTGGTTCCTTTTCACTGAATATCTGTTTAACAAAAGGCATGTGTCCTTCAGTGTTACGGAGCAGTCGTGATTGTAACTTGTGCACTGATTCTTCATCTTTCCTTATATTGTTGTTCTAGTGAGGAATGAATTGTGTGAGCAAAATGATTAGAAATAAACAGAGACAGTTTCTTACTCTCACCTGTTTCTACAATTGGGCCTTGCCTAGAGCTCGTGCGTAAGGCAGTCAGCTGTCTCAAGAGTCAGGGCAAGCTGACAGCAACTTGCTCTGTATGGTATCTTTTCTATAAAACACAGCAAATTGTTTCAACTGAGATCCTTCATTGGGGCTGAAAAGAAAAGAGGAAGAAGTTTCTCACAAAGTACACTGCAGATACTCTGGTCAAATAAACAGGTATAAACAAGCTGGATGAACTCAGCAGGTCGGGCAGCATCCGTTGAATGGAGCAGTCAACGTTTCGGGCCGAGACCCTTCATCAGGACTGAAGGAGGAGGGGGCAGGGGCCCTATAGAGAAGGTGGGGGGAGGGTGGAACGGGCCAGGTGAGAAACCAATCAGAGGAAAGATCGGGGGTGGGGGAGGGGAAGCAGGGAGGGGATAGGCAAGAGAGGTGAAGAAGGAATTTAAAAGGAAAGCACTATGGGTAGTAGAAGAAGGCAGAATCATGAGAGAGGTGATAGGCAAATAGAAGAGGAGGCAGAGTGAAAGTGGGATGGGGGAAGGGAGAGGGAGGGAATTACCAGAAATTGGAGAATTCGATGTTCATACCAAGGGGCTGGAGAGTATCCAGACGGTATATGAGGTGTTGCTCCTCCAACTGGAATTTGGCCTCATCATGGCAGTAGAGGAGGCCATGTATAGACATATCCAAATGGGAATGTGAAGCAGAGTTGAAGTGAGTGGCAATTGGGGGATGGCAGACGGAAGAAGTTTCTGCCCTCTTCCTTTCCAGTTTTGATGAAGGGTCTTGGCCCCAAAAGTTGACTATTTATTCCTCAGATGCTGCCTGACCTGTTGAATTCCACCAGCATTTTGTATGTGTTGCTCTGGATTTCCAGCATCTGCATAAACTCTTGTGGTTTGTGTCCAAAGTGCTTCCTGTATGCTTTATCAAACCACATTAACACTGAAACACATGAAGCATTAAGTTTTACTTATTTTTATTTTATTTTGAGATACAGTATGGAACAGGCCCTTCTGGCCCAACGAGCTGCACCACCCTGCACCCGCCTATTTAACCCTAGGCTAATCACAGGACAACTTACCTACTAGCAGTTACGTCTTCGGAATGTGAGAGGAAAATGAGCGCCCAGATGATTGCCCCAGTGCATTTTACAGCCTGTGAACTATATTTTGCATTGTTCTTGTGTATAAAATGCTGTCAGTATTTCACTCAATGGCTACAGCAAAAATGTATGCTCATTGGTGATAGAGAAAAGATGAACGGCTTAAGGAAGGATTAGAGCAGTGGTTCCCAACCTTTTCTATGCCCCAAACCCCTTAGGAAATGTTTGATTAATGTTCGCACCCCCTACAAAAGTAATATCACATTTGACGATGAGTCTAATTTCTAATTTTTGAACCACAAATTGAACCACATACAATACTACGGGTGAACAAGTTGAACTTAAAAAAAAAAGCTTTTAACTCATTGCATAAAGTGCAAATATAAATTGAGCAATTAGTTCTAATTTATTCAGAAAAAATTGTAAGCAGTAAAATCAATCCCAATTGTGAACATAAAATTCAATGACTTCTTTGCTCCTGCTTCTCATTCATGATTTGGTCAAAACGTGGAACTTCCTTGCTGACTGCGATCCGCAGGTCTGCCTGTGGATTCAGGCGATTCCTAGATTTTGTCTTGATTGACAAAAGAGAACTGAATCCAGATTCACACAAGTATGTTGTTGCAAATGGAATGAGGACATAGAGTGCTTTTCCACCAAGTCTTGGGAACATATCCAGTGCTGCACACCAAAACTCCTCCAAAGTCTTGCTTTCAAATTGCACTTCAAGAGCTCGATTTGACTGCAAATCAATAAGATCTTCCTTCGGCTCTTCATCATCTGACATTTTCTCCAAATTGTAGGAATATGGATTCATGATCCATTCTTCTGAAATCTTCAGGTCTCCAGCAGCAAAATATCCATCAAATGATTCTGACAGCATTTCCAAATGAGCCACAATTTCTTCATGCACAGTGGGAGTTATGGATCCAGCATCGTCAACCATCTCTTCTAGTGAAGGAAAATTTCCATCCTTCGACGCCAAAGACGTAACTTTTCTTTGAAGGCATTCAACTTTTCACAAGCCTTCAATATGTTTATCACTTTTCCTTGAAGAGAAACACTCAAGTCATTCATACAAGTGAAAATGTCAGCTAAGTAAGCCAGTGAGTTCCTGTGATCCCATTGCCCCAACCAGATCACATTCACGCTCCTCTAGAAAAACTTTGATTTCTTCCCGCAGCTCAAAGAAGCTTGTCCTTGTGACAACCAACAGACTTCTGTGTGGAAAAGCAAAACTGAATGCTCACTTCCCAGATCCTCACAAAATGATTTGAAGATGCGATGGTTCAAAGCATGCCCCCGATCCAGTTGATGATCTTCACATAAGTATCAACGACTTTCTTCAAATTTGGAGGCAATGTTTTTGATGCCAAAGCATGCCGATGAAGAAAACAATGGGTAACTTGCAAGTCTGGAATCTCCTTTTTCATCAATGCAGAAAAGCCAGATTTATTTCCAAACATAGCAGGTGCCCAGTCAGTGCACACAGAACCAATGACTTTGATATCTTCAAAGATTTCAAGTTCCCTGGCCCCCACCGCCTCATTTTCACCATGGACGTCCAGTCCCTATATACCTCTATCCCCCACCAGAAAGGTCTCCAAGCTCTCCGTTTCCTGGATTCCAGACCCAGCCAGTCACCTTCTACCACCACTCTTCTCCGCCTCGCAGAATTAGTCCTCACACTTAACAATTTCTCCTTTGGCTCCTCCCACTTCCTCCAAACTAAAGGTGTAGCCATGGGCACCCGCATGGGTCCTAGCTACGCCTGCCTTTTTGTTGGCCATGTGGAGCAATCTATGTTCCAAGCCTACACCGGTATCTGTTCTCCTCTTTTCTTGCGTTATATCGTCGACTGCATCGGCGCTGCTTCCTGCACACATGCTGAGCTCGTCGACTTCATTAACTTCGCCTCCAACTTTCACCCCGCCCTGAAGTTCACCTGGTCTATTTCCAACACCTCCCTCCCTTTTCTAGATCTTTCTGTTTCTATCTCTGGAGACACCCTATCCACTGATGTCTACTACAAACCTACTAACTCCCACAGCTACTTAGACTATTCCTCCTCCCACCCTGTCTCCTGCAAAAATGCTATCCCTTTCTCTCAATTCCTCCGCCTCCGCCGCATCTGCTCTCAGGATGAGACCTTTCATTCTAGGACAAAGGAGATGTCTTCCTTTTTTAAAGAAAGGGGCTACCCTTCGTCCACTATCAACTCTGCCCTCCATCGCGTCTCCCGTATTTCACGCACCTCTGCCCTCACCCCATCCCCCCGCCAGCCCACCAGGGATAGAGTCCCCCTGGTCCTCATCTATCACCCTACCAGCCTACAGATCCAACGCATAATCCTCCGTAACTTCCGCCACCCCCTACATGATCCCACCACCAACCACATCTTCCCCTCCCCCCCACTTTCGGCTTTCCGCAGGGATCGCTCCCTACGCGACTCCCTTGTCCATTCATCCCCCCCATCCCTCCCCACGGACGTCCCTCCGGGCACTCATCCCTGCAAACGGAGGAAGTGCTACACCTGCCCCCACACTTCTTCCCTCACAACCATCCCAGGCCCCAGACAGTCCTTTCAGGTGAGGCACCACTTCACCTGCGAGTCAGCTGGGGTGATATACTGTATCCGGTGCTCCCGATGTGGCCATTTATACATTGGGGAGACCCGCCACAGACTGGGAGACCGTTTCGCCGAACACCGGCGCTCGGTCCTCCAGCGGGATCTCCCTGTGGTCACACACTTCAATTCCACAGACTACTCCCACTCCGACATGTCTGTCCATGGCCTCCTCTACCATCAAGATGAGGCCACACGCAGGTCGATGGAGCAATTCCTTATCTCCCGCCTAGGTAGCCTCCTTCCTGCTGGCATGAACATCCAACTCACTGACCTCCGTTGATACCTCTGCTCCCCACCCTTACCCCCATCCCTATCTATTATTTTAGTCTGGTTCTCTTTCTCTCTCTTTTCCCCCCCTCACTATAATCTCTCCCCCCAGCCCTACCTTTCTTTCTCTTTTATTTCCCATAATTCTCCACCTTCCCCCTAGCCCATTTCCCTCCAGCCTATCACTTCCCAGCTCTCTACTTTATCCCTCCCCCCACTTCTTATCCCCCCTCGACCATCCCATGTTACTTCACTCCTGATGAAGGGTTTCAGCCCGAAACGTCGTTATTACCTCCTCCCATAGATGCTGTCTGGCCTGCTGAGTTCTGCCAGCATTTTGTGTTTTTTACTTTGATATCTAAATCATGTTTGGCAAAGAAGTCTTTCACCAGCTGCATCACATCCTTTGCAGTTGTGTTTGTTTTCAGATCTTTACAAAACAGGATATCTTCCTTCACAGCACCATCATTGACATACCTCACTAATGTGATGAGTTGACTACAACTGGAGACATCAGTTGACTCATCCAAATGAATAGAGATTTTAAGAGGACTAGCTCTGACATCTGAGATGACTTGGTCCAAAATATCTTCATTCAAATCACCGATTCGGTTGTGAATGAAATTATTTGATAGGGGCACCTGTTCAAATTTTTTTCTTGGGTCTTTGCCCAGGATAATTGTTGCCATTTCCAGTGCACATGGCTTGATGAGATCTTCCGCAATTGTATGGGGCTTCTTGGATTTGGCCACTTTATATGCCACTTGGTATGAAGTAAGTAGTAGTGGTTTTTCAACAGAAACAAAACCAAATTTTGGAAGAGCTCCTTGTGAATCAAAACGAGCTCTTTTGATATTCAATGACCGAACATAATGTCCTTCAACATCAGCTCTGCCATGCTTGTTCTTGAAGTGCTCTTGAAGCTTGGATGGCTTCAGATTTGAGTTGGAAAACACAACGCTACAAAGAATGCACTGGGGTTTTTGCAAACCATCATTTCCTGTTGTGCAAGTGAGACCAAAGCACACATAGTCATTATTCCTTCTTTTTGACATGATGAAAGGTTAATGAAGGGTTAAGGGTAAAGAGAAAAATATGAGCTAATATGAGAAAAACTATCTAAGTCAGGGATGACCGCTTTACTCAACCAGATACGCCTATAGCAAAGTATCGCGAGAAATACACTTTTGAATATTATATTACAATATTATCTCTGGTTACGCCAAGATAAATCGTCAGGTGTAAATGCTACGGGGACACGACGCGACTCCGTACTGAACTTACGCACCTATTTCTGATGATTACCGGAGATCTGAACTCCCATCACACGATTCAAAGTCCTCAGTGCTAACCATGATACTTTCTCAACTAACACAATTCAAAATTATCAACGATTCAAGAAAAAAACCTTTCAAGAGAAAAAAAAACCTTTGAAATTCAAAAACTACTTTAATGCATTGAGACAAATACGAATGAATGACTTCAGCTGGTTTAAAAATTTTTTATAATTGAATAATTTACCTACCATCTGCGGGTTTGGTTTTAACGCGAAGTCGTTACTCGATAGTTGATTCAGAATGTATAAAGATTTTGGCATTATGAATTGATTTTTAACTCTGAGATGTAACCTAGCTAACATTGATGAGATTCCTCAACTCTGAGGTGTAACTTCCCAGGTAACACTGATGAGAATCCTCAACGCTGACTCGGGCAGCGGGAGACTTGAGTGAGTTTACGTCTCTCTCGACTCAGGCAGCGGGAGACTGGAGTGTGCTTGGGGCAAACGTTACTACCACTTCTCAAGGCACACTGGCAGCTGGCTGAGTGATGACTCGTGACTCGTCACTCAAGGACACAAGCCACTCTTTGTCGCACCCCCTGAAATTCCATCTCGCACCCCAGGTTGGGAACCCCTGGATTAGAGCGAGATTATATTTATTTATCACATGTACTTCGAAACATTCAGTGTCGCTTGTGTCGAGGATGTGTTGGGGGGTCATCATGCAGTATGGCCAAAACTTGATAACCCTAACCTGTATGTCTTTGGGATATGGGAGAAAACTGGAGCACTCAA
This sequence comes from Hemitrygon akajei, assembly GCF_048418815.1. Classification (NCBI taxonomy): domain Eukaryota; kingdom Metazoa; phylum Chordata; class Chondrichthyes; order Myliobatiformes; family Dasyatidae; genus Hemitrygon; species Hemitrygon akajei. The sequence continues at coordinate 11,271,983 of NC_133144.1, forward strand.
AGGAAACCCTTGCAGTCATGGGGAATATACAAACAGTGGTGAGAATTAAACCGTAATCTTGCAGCTGGCACTCTAAAGTGTTATGCCAACCATTACACTACGGGACTGCCCAAATGTTAGAACTTGAGGGGAGGTTGATTTTCGGTCCACACAAGTCAATGAGTGGGAGGGCCATAAGTTGTGAGAATATCAGTCTAATGCAGTTATTTATATGTTTTAGTTCCAATATCTTGATCATAACCAAATATTCAGGAGTTGAGTCTGCCTGGTGGCCATTACTCTTGCTTAGTGATGAGGATCATAGCCAATATGTTCTGTAAAGTTTGTGGAGGATAGTCTGGTTGTAGGAGTTTCCACAGACAAGTAGAGCATAGGCAATGGCTTTGGGCTTGCAAAATTGAATTCTAGAGATCTTGATCCACAACAGACAGGATCTCCCGGTTGCCACCCACTTCAACTCTGCTTCACATTCCCATTCAGATATGTCCATACATGGCCTCCTCTACTGCCATGATGAGGCCAGACTCAGGTTGGAAGAGCAACACCTCATATACCGTTTGGGTAGTCTCCAGCCCCTTGGCATGAACATCAAATTCTCCAATTTCTGGTAATTCCCTCCCTCCCCCCATCCCACTTTCACTCTGCCTCCTCTTCTATCTGCCTATCACCTCTCTCATGATTCTGCCTCCTCCTACTACCCATAGTGCTTTCCCCTTACATTCCTTCTTCACCTCTCCTGCCTATCCCCTCCTTGCTTCCCCTCCCCCACCCCTTGACCTTTCCTCTGATTGGTTTTTCACCTGGCACCTTCCCACCCTCCCCCACTTTCTTTATAGGGCTCCTGCCCCCTCCTTCTTCAGTCCTTACGAAGGATCTCGGCCCGAAACGTTGACTGCTCATTTCAACAGATGCTGCCCGACCTGCTGAGTTCATCCAGCTTGTTTGTACGTGTTGATTTGACCACAGCATCTGCAGTGTACTTTGTGCTTGATCTGTTAGGATCTGATGATGTTGTTAGGATCCCAATAACATTAATATGATAGTCCTTCACACCCCCCACCACCAGTACATCCACTCAGCCACTCCTCTTCACAGCCCCTCACCACCCCTTCATCCCCCATTCACTGTCACTTTACACTGACACTCCACAGCTCATGCCTACACTGACACACTCCTCTTCATAGCCTCTCACCACCCCTTCATAGCCTCTCACCACCCCTTCATAGCCTCTCACCACCCCTTCATAGCCTCTCACCACCCCTTCATAGCCTCTCACCACCCCTTCATAGCCTCTCACCACCCCTTCATCGCCTCTCACCACCCCTTCATCCTCCATTCACAGCCACTTTACACTGACACTACACCTTGTATCTACATATGCTTTGCTGCGACCTAGAAGTGTTCCTCTTGCCAAGAGTCACTTTGACATTTTACCATTTCCTGTCAGAGTCACCTAATGTACCGATACTCCTTTACATATATCCAGTGTATAAGCTAATGTATTTTATATACACACACACAAACTCTCACACTCTCTCTCTCTCACACGCACACACACTCACACTCATTTACTTGGACATTGTGTTTTATAGGTTTGCTTTTATATTTATTATCGATTTTTATGCTTATTGTGTCTTTTTTTGTGCTACATTGGATCCTGAGTATCAATCATTTCATCCTCTTTTTACACTTGTTTACTGAAGAATGACAATAAATAGTCTTGACTGTTGAATTCCGCTGAGTGCTGGACCAGCAAGTGAGATTGTGAAATGGCTATTTTCACTTCCCTTCGAGGGCATTTAGAAGAGACTTTGGAAGAGGTAATCAGGAGTTCTGTGGCATCTGTAGTCCATAATCTGCACCTTGCTTCTTCACCTACTCCCATGTATTCTTCATTTTCCCCTACCCCACCTCCCCCACCCGCCCACCTGGTCTCACCTATCACCTGGCAGCTTCTACTCCTTCCCCTCCCCTACTATTTTATTCCAGCTCCTGCCCCCTTCCTTTCCATATTGGTGAAAGGTCAAGGCCCCAAACATTGACTGTTTCCTCCATAGATCTTACCTGACCTACTGAGTTCCTCCACTATCCCCAACACTACAATCTGGCCAGACTTGTTCCCTGGATTCTGCTCCCCCTCACTCCCCTTCTTATCAGTTGTTAGAATGAGCAGTGTAGCTGACCTACTGAATAGACATAACTTTACTGCAGCCAATCGGAACATTCATTGCTACCCAAACTGAGATTCAACCTCGGTCTACTCATATAGATAGATGGAGCTATCTTAAACGTGCATCTGCTCTTCACATTTACCTGACTTTCTCCACAGAGAGGGAACTGTATGAGGGTTCGGATTTGTTCTCTGTGAATTTTATTTTCCATCCCATTTTATCTTCCAATAAGATGTAGTTTTCTTTCCTGCAGTTACAACCAAACCTTGTGAAAATAAAATACAGATCGCTGCCAAACCTCTTGCTTGTTATGCAGCTGCCAAATTGGAATGCAAAGCCTTGTTTAAGGTTTGGCACTGCCTCTGCATCCTTCAGGGAATTTAACCTATACAGAGTGAATTACAAGATAGAAGAGAAGTATTGTGTAGTGCTCTTTAGGCTCTTTGTTCTGAAGGATTTCTGGATAAATACATCGTTTGCAGTGGGAAGAGGCTCGGGCCCTTGTGGTCCTATTCATAGAACAGCATTCAGTGGTCAAAGAATCGCATGCCAACAAAAGCTCAGTTGATATAGGCTCTGCCAGTGTGCCACCGAGCGCTCCAAGTGACTTGGCTGTAGATCCTGTGGTTCCAAGTTACAAAAACAATCCGGCACACTTCGGCAGCAGCTCACTGGGTTGGCGTGTCCAGTGCTCTGTAAAAAGAGCAAGTTCATTCTTTGCAGATTCCACTGTTTACTCTCTGTATGCAAGTACAGATCACTAGTGTCAATTAGCCATTTGCAACATTGCACAGTAGCTAAACCCATTCTCAGTGATTCCACTTGGTATGCATACTTGTCTGCTTTCTAGCAAGTCTCACTACACTCGGTGACCGGGAGCAAAGCAACTGGCTGCCTTCCACAGTGTGGGGTACTCAGGCTGGTTTAGTATCTCTAGCTTCTTGAACGGTAGAGTTCAATGCCAGTATTTGGGGTCCCATCATTAGCTAGTCTGGAGTTAGAGGCCTGGCTCTTGGGCACTCATCAGCAAAATCTGGGATCGGTACCCGAAGTTTAATCAGAAGTCGAGGCCCAGTGTCTGTGAGTCCCAAGTCCACTGGGGGGGGGGGTGGGGGGGTGTGTGTGTCTCTACCCCAGCACATCTTTGGGTCTGCCGGTTGTGAATGTAAGGAAGCATTTCACTATATGTTTTGAAGTACAGTATCACATATCTAGCTAAGGTACCTCAGACTTTTGCACAGTACTGTATTTGTCAACATGGAGTGGAGAGTGGGTTTGTAAATCTGGCAGGAGCAAAGGATGTTGGGAATGATGTAGGCGGAGTGCTGTGGGAGGGATGTTGGACAGCTGGTACAGAAAGAGTGCCAGGGTGGCACGGGTACAGACTCACCCAGCCCTGAGACACCAGGCAAGGTCATTCGATTCCAAACAATTGGTTTACAGAATGTCTCTCTGGTGTTTCCCATTCCCTCCTCTCTCTCTTCCCCTTTTCCCAAATATGATTGCTCGCTCACTGCCCCCTTCCCACTCTCAGTCTACAATAGAGATCCATATCAGAATCAGGTTTATCATCAGACCAATTTGTCATGAAATTTGTATTTTTTTTTTGTTGGAACAGTACCATGTAATACAGAAAGTTATTGTGAAAAAGTCTTAGGCACCCTAGCGATATATAAGTGACAGTTTTGCACAGTACTGTAAATGTGATAAATAAATCCGAATCTGTCTGTCTGATGAGCCCAAGCTCAAACAAGTGATTGGTCTTAGGATCTGTCTCCCTTCTAACCAGTTGCTTATTGATGGGCAGGTTTTGCTGTATTGAAGGGAAGTTTCATCCTTGGTCACTCTCAGTGAGTGTGCATCTGGTAATTTAATAGATTAACCCTGAGCACACCCACTAGTTCCTGCATATTTCTATATCAATACATTCACATTTATTTATCACGTACTTTGAAACATACAGTAAAATATGTCGTTTGTGTGAGCAACCAACATGCTCAAGGATGTGCTGGGCAGCTCGCAAATGTTGCCATACATTATGGCGCCAACATAATGTGCACAATGTTCAATAGGACAACACAAGCAACAAGAACAGTGGAACAAGACAGCAACAGCAAAACAAGCCCGTTTTCCACTGACAGACCTCCAAACCCAGGACAAGCCACCTTCAGCCCATGGTCCCAGACTCTCAGACATTTGGAAAGGTTGCAGATAATTTTTTAAAAATAATATGAAAACACTGATTTTTGAATGATTAATCACTTTGTTGAGCATTGTCCAGCAAAGAAGCAATTCATTCTGGTAAAAGAAATATGCAAAAAGTGCTGATATTTGAAATTACGAAATTGTAAGTTCCACTTTTGAACTTTGTTTTAAAATTTAAGCTCTGGTTTAAGGGATTTTCTTCAATGTGCTATTAACAAAATGAAAGGCAACAGTGATTCAAAGCAGAATCAATTTTCATTTTGGCATTGCATAGTTATCTGTTATATCCTTTGTGGATTTTTTCAGGAGAGGGCATAAACCACAATAATTATTTTATTTTGTAATACATCACAGTAACAGGCCCTTCCAGCCCAACATGGATGTAACTGGGCAAGCCTATAGGTGCTGCCAGTTACACCCAAATGACCAATTCACCTGCTAACCCATGAATGTGGGAAGAAACGAGAGCATTCGGAGGAAAGCTATGCAGTCATAAAATGAATATACAGACTCCTTACAGTGGTGGAATAGACCCAGGTTGCTGGCATTGTAATAGTGTTAATGTGAACTGCTACACTGCCAAGCTACTCCAATTTTCTCATTTCCCTTGGTGAATGAATAGAATTGTAATTTATATGTTTTGCCTGTTTCCTTTACCATTTTCATTCCTTTCACTGGACTGTTTTTCAACAGTTTATTGTTTACTCTGCTACTTCACCTGAGTGACATTTTTCAACTGTGAACCAGCCTGGTAATTTTAGTAGACTCATCAAATTTAGCTTGTTAAAATTCACTGTCTGGGATCTTTGGGTAGCTTGTGAGCTGTTCTAGAGGCTGTGTCATTATTCTTCTTGGGTCCATCATTCCAACTGGAGCACAGATATTGGGGAGACAGCGAGTGGGAATAAAAGGACTCTTTTCTGCTTGGCCGCTGGTGACCAGCAGTGTTCCTCAGGGATCAGTATTGGGACCGCTGCTTTTCAAATTGTTTGTCAATAATTTGGCTGATGGAATTCATGGCTTTGTGGCAAAGCTTGTGGGATGATACGAAGATAGGTGGAGGGGTAGGTAGTGCTGAGGAAGCGATGTGATTGCAGCAGGACTTAGACAAATTGGAAGAATGGACAGAAAAGTGGCAGATGGAATACAGTGTTGGGAAATGTATGATAATGCATTTTGGTAAAAGGAACAATAGTGCGGACTATTGGGGAGATCTAAATGGGGAGAAGGTTCAATCAAACATCAGAGGTGCAGAGGGACATAGGAGTCCTTGTGCAAGACTCCCAGAAGGTTAATTTACAGACAAGAGAAAATCTGCAGGTGCTGGAAATCCAAGCAACACACACAAAATATTAGAGGAACTCAGCATGCCAGGCAGCATCCATGGAAAAAAAGTACATTAGATGTTTTGAGCCAAAACACTGGAGCCAACACAAAGGACTGGAGTTTTTTTTTCTCCAGTCTTGCCGAAGGGTTTTGGCCCAGAAAGTTGACAGTACTTTTTTTCATAGATGCTGCTGGGCTTGCTGAGTTCCTCCAGCATTTTGTGTGTGTTGCTAGGTTAATTTACAGGTTGAGTCTGTGGTAAAGAAGGCAAATGCAATGTTGGCATTTATTTCAAAGGGAATAGAATATAAAAGCAAAGAGATAATGTTGAGGCTTTATACGACATTAATCAGGCCGGACTTGGGTACAGTTTTGGGCCCCATATCTCAATAAGAATGTGTTACATTGGAGAGAGTCCAGAGGAGGTTCATGAGGATGATTCCAGGAAAGAAGGGTTAACGTGTGAGGAGTGTTTGGCAGCTTTGGACCTGTACTCTCTGGAATTTAGAAGAATGCAGAGGGATCTCATTGAAACTTACCAAATGTTGAAAGGACTAAATGGGTAGATGTGGAGAGGATGTTCTTATGATGGGGGTATCCAGAACTAGAGAGCACAGCCTCAAAATTGAGGGGCGACCTTTTAGAACAAAGGTAAGGAAGAATTTTTTTAGCCAGAGAGTAATGAATCAGTGGAATGCTCTGGCACAGATTGTGGTGGATGCAAAGTTTGTGGGTATATTCAAGGCAGAGGTTGATAGCTTCCTGATCGGTCAGAGCATCAAAGGATATGGCTAGAAGGCAGGTGAATGGGGTTGAGTGGGATCCGGGATTTTACGCTTCTATAGGCTGCTGACAGCAGCTTGCCAGAGTCCTGTCCTGGGCCAGTACGTCTTGCAAGGTGTAGCCCATCAAAGATCCTTCTCCCAGGGTTGAGGTGTTTGGAGCTTCTGTTGGTGTTTCTGTAGCTCTGGCTTTTTATGGGATGCGGGTTGTTAGACCCATGCTCAACCCTCCTCCTTCTGAAGCTGGACTTGGGACTGTCCATGGCAAGGTTCTGCAGTAGCAGAAAGTAAATGAAAATAACTTGTGCTTTTGAAGTTGAGAATCTTTAGATAATGACCAGAAGCTTCCAGTCAAGATGGAGCTGAGCTGTTATTTCTGTCAAGGTTGTAGTTTAGACTTGGTTATCTTTTGGTTCATAGGGTTGGTTTTGGGAACAGAGGAGAGGTTTAGGGGTCAGGTTAGGGTTTATGAACAGGAAATTGGAGGAGTTAGAGGTCAGGCCAATGTCCAGGCCTCCACTCTGCATTCAAAGGCCAGTGACATGGATGTGCAAGGAAGGTTATCCGTGGACATTTTAGGCTGGCATGCAATGTGGATGAAGACTAATGAGGGCGAGGGCTAGTGATAGGCCCCCATGGCAGCAGGTCCTGGGATTATAGGCCTGTGTGGGTAGGAGGCACAAGGGCCAGTGACCCCGTAGTCAACAAGTCTGGAGTTTGAGGCCTGGAGCTCTGGCTGCTGTCATCAGCTAATTCTGGGATAGATACCAAAAATCTAAACCTGGAGATCAATTGAAAATCTGGAAGTCGAGGCCTGCTGAGCAAAACCTAGGATCTGTAAGTCTACAGTCAATCCAATGACTGTGACTGCTGGAGGTCTAGAGGCTTCATGTGGTTGGAAGACTGACTGTATGTGAGTGGGTGGGAGGGTGATTTGTTCTGCCATTGTTCTGTTGCTGTTTGTGTCGTTCTGCTGAAGATTGTGGGCATGCTATATTCGAACTGGAATGCGGGCTACCCTCAGCACATCCTAAGGTTGCGTTAGTTTTTAACACACAATAGGTTTCATTGTGTGTTTCAATGTATTTGTGATGAATAAATAAATTTGAATCCGATATTGTAGCTAAGGTTTGTATTGCATCCAATTAGTGACTGACCAACTACACTTCTGTTTTACGTAGATTTCGATATATTTCTCTTACACGCATTGGATGAGCTTCTCAGTCAAGTTTGTTAATTCAAATCATCCATGAGTATATCCCAAGAATGTAATGCTGTTTGTTTTAATAAAACACAAAGCTATAACCTTTTGCAAAGCCACAAATATTATATCACACTTTAAGAAAGGAGGGGAACAAAAAAATAATAGGCCAAGTGGAATCCATTTTGCAGGTAATAGCAGGGAATTTAGAAAATCATAAGAAAATAAAGGAACGTTGACATGGTTTAATGAAAGGGGTATTGCGTATGACAAATTTGCAGGAATCCTTTAAGGACATAATGAACAGTATAGAGATTTCAAAAGGTGACCTGCAAACTGACCAAGATGAGCAAATACCGTATGCAGTTGGGGTAAAACATTGTCATGGATAGAGGAATGCTTCAATAATAGGAAACAATTGAGAAAAATGGATCATGTTTGGATTAGCAGTCAGCAGTCAGTGCCACAAGACTGATGCTGTTTGCAAGCTATAGTAACGACAATGAAGAAAGAACTGAAATTTTCTGATGACACAAAATAGGTGACTCAGCAACTTGTGGGGAGGGCATGAAGAGCCTGATCAGTTATAAATGGGTTAATGTGGATGGACTATAATATGGAAAAATGTGCAATTATCCACTTTGGAAGGAAGATTGAAAAGTAATTTTTACTTAAGTGAAGAGAGACTACAGTATGTCACTATACAGAAGGATTTGGGGGTATAGCACAAGAAACATGCAATTACAGCTAGTATTTGTGGAATGTTGGCCTCTAATGCAAAGCTGCAGAGTATAAAGATAGGGCAGTTTTGTTGCAGCTCTGTAGGGGTGTTGGTGACACGCTGCATGTAGATTTGGTCTCCAAATTGAAGGAAAGGAGGAATACAGAGAAAATTCTTGGGATGAAAGGGTTGATTAGATTCAATCCATCCTGGCTGTATTGAATAATGGAGCCAGTTTCAACCACCTGTGTGTCATGTTTTATGACCCACTTTTGTAATTTATGATTTTTTTGGAAATGTTCAGGGCAAGGTTTGTAATGGAAAGGGAAACAAGGTTAGGGTTATCCTTGGTTCTCTTAGGGTCAACTTAGTTATGCTACATTTGGCAAAGAAGATATTCACCAGGTTTCCCAGTTCTTGCTGGAAATGTTTGTCTGGGGACAGACACCGGTTGTGATTTCCTAATGGCTGAATAATTACATGATGCCTCCTTACTACTAAAACACCTGAAGCCTGCTGAGCTTCAGTGAGATTGATGGTGATTGTATGGTGGGCGTGGGGGGGGGGGGGGGTGGGGGGGGAAGGTTGTTTGCTGGTGTAAAGTTACAAATCTGCACTGATCTGATAAAACAATGGAACCAGCTGAATGGCTTTCCCCCTAGTTCTGCCTAGTCCAAGGATCTGCCAAATGACTTGAAATTCTTGTCATTTCAAGTGGCTGCAAAGGGTTGTAGATTCAACCAGCTCCATCACACGCTCAGCCTTCCCCACCAAAAAGGACACCTTCAAGAGGAAGCACTTCAAGAAGGCAGCATCCATCATTAAAGAGCCTCACCATTCGAGACGTGCCTCTTCTTGACACTACCATCGATGTGGAGCCTGAAAACTTACTGCTGTCAGATTTCTGAACAGTCCATGAATCCATGAACACTTGCTTATTACTCCATATATTTGCATGTAATTTATTTTGTGATTTATGTCTTTGTGCTCTACTGCTACAGCAAAACAAGAAATTTCGCATCACATAAGATAGAAATGTTAAACCTGATTCTGAGCATGATTTATAACTGTGCTTCTATATTTGAGCTCTATTTAGAGAATATACTTTGTAAGGCATTCATAGATACCAGCAAGAGTTACAGTTGGAGATTTTTATGTTCAGATTCCTAAATATAATGAAATTATTTTCATTTCAGTTTTAATGTGATCCCTAACTTCTCTGGTTGAAGTTCTGAATTGTTTCTAAATGTCATTGTGAGAATTATCTCCTGCTTATCCTGTTTAGTGCAACTTACAAATGCATGTAGCATGAGGGATTGTTACTAAACCATTTCCTTTGACCTAACACCTAACCATCTCGTGCAGGTTCCCAGTGTGCTGGTTTGTTCAGTACTACAGTACTTGGTGGCTCCTCTAGTGCCCCTAACCTCCAAGACTACGCCCGCTCGCACCGCAGAAAAAGTGGCTCCAGTTACTTTTCTCTGAAGGATGGTAGGTTGATAAAGAATTGTTTTCAATTTGCTGCTTCTGGAGAGGCCGGACTACTGCTGACTTAGTGCTCTTATTTCAATTGAACCATTCAATAAGAATGTTACTATTGTGGGGCTTTTTTTCCAAAAATCATTACTTTCATTCAAAACAACTAACTCCTGAATGATGGTAGTGCATGTTTGTGTTGTGTTAATATCTGGACACAATTGTGGTCGTTTGTTCTGGTTCTGTCAAGTCCTTTGGTCTACCACTTCAATGGAGATACTTCCAAGTTAATTGTTATTGAGTGGTGTGGTATTGTAGGACAAAAGGTACATCCATCTTGTGTGCTATTTTTGCGAAGCACTAGCTCAGTTACAGTGAATTTGGCAACATCTCCAATAAAGTGGCAGATAGAGGGATTTAATAAAACCAGAACAAACTATCCTACAGTGATATCAGACAAAGTGCCTCCCAGACAGTATCCTTCTGCACCTGCTACTGGGTGGGGAAAATGCCTTTAGAATTCAGGAGTTAAAAGTTCCAGTAAAATATCTGCAGCCATTTGAGCATTATCTTACCTCTAATATACTGTTAAGAAAGAGATCTTAAATGTTATTCATGTAATATTTATTGTCAACACGTGCATTTATTCGATTGGAAACATTTTGATGGTGTGATGAAGCTGGAACTAAATAGATAGTTAACTCTGTAAGAACTATCATTTGTTGGCTGTGCTTTGCTGTAATACAGAGACACAAGTCACATGCCTTTACATCTATTAGAAATTTGCTGTGCTGTTTTGGTGCAACATGCAGCATAAAGCAACAACATTCAACAGTTTTAAAGTATATAAAATAAAGTTAGAGGTCAAAGTACCAGTATAGAATAAAATGTGCATAAATACATACTAATGTACTTACACTATAGATAGCATTATAAAAAATGGTTTAAAGTGTTTACAGTGCAGTAGATAGAGGAGGTGAGGGGGCTAACTAGAATGACTGATCAGATTAACTGCCTGGGGGTAGTAACTTTTAAGATGGTGTGAAGTTTTTATTTTAATAGCCCAATAGAAATTTCCAGAGGGGAGCTTTTGGAAAAGGCAGCTTGCTGGGTGGATAGAGACACAAGGTGAGTGGAATGCTCTTCAAGTTAGATAGCCTCAGCTGGAGTGTGGGGAATGCCATCGGATGCCCTCCTCCTGCTGATTGTTGCCCAGTGTTTGCTGTGTGAATATTTTTCCAACTTGTCCTTGCTATCTGCACTGAAGTTGATGACTGTCCAATTGCTCATGGCTCTACACCCCAAAAAGAGGAAATCTAGAATTGGGACGCTCAGAATGATGTAGTTGGTAAGTTATCAGATGAGGGGTGTATTTGGATTAGAACATAGAGTAGTACAGGCCCTTTGTCCCATGATGTTGTGCTGACATTTTAACTTATTTCACAATCAATCTACATAGCCCATACTGTCAATTTTTCTTTCATTCACATGCCTATCTGAATGTCTTTTAAATGTACCTCATGTATCAGCCTCTGGCACCACCTATCACCACCTCTGGCAGTGCATTCCAAGCATTTACCACTCTCCATGTTTTTTAAAAAAAAGTTACCTCTGATATCTGTTCTGAACTTTCCTCCACTCACTTAAGAGGATGTTCTCTGGTACTAGCCATTGCTGCCTTGGGAGAAAGGTGCTGACTGTCCACTTTCTGCCTCTTATATAATTTTATGCACCTCTACCAAGCCACCTCTAATAATCCTTTGCTCCAAAGAGAAAATTACTGACTACTTACTTGAGTTTGATAAAATAGGGTCTATTAACTACCAAATGAGAAATCCGTTTCATGTCAACAGATACAATCCAATTTGATTAATTTGTCAGAGGCAGTGAGTTTCACACAGGGATGAAAGCAATCAGGCAATCACTATGTTAATAGTGGGGCAGGACATAGTGACATCTAAACTGTCTCTTCCATTGAAAGAGATATGATTCTCTATGAAAATATTAATAACAGTGCAGATATTAATGTCAGTCTGTTCTTGCCACTGGTACCTGTGAAGTGTGATTAGGAGTTGACAATTCAGTTATATTGCTAGTTTTTACTTTCTGCTTGGGAATAGTTGAACTATTCAACTTGTGTTTGGATGGTGGAAGAGGTATTTTACTTAGTTTTCTGATGCCTGCTTAATTTTTTAATTGAGTAGATCTGAACAGAGAGCATTGAAAGTTACAGGGAGAAAGCAGGAGAATGTTGTTGCAAAATTGAGTAAGTCCTGAGATCCATAACAAATGTGGTGATTGGGATATGGACATCACAAGCATGGGCAGCTTTAGTTAGTTATTAATTTATAGATTGGTCTCACTGCAGTGTAGTCCAGCCTTGTATTTTTCCTGGTAGTGATAGGCACTCTGCTGATTTGAGTCTTTTGTTAATTACAGTGTGGAAACATTTGATAAAGTACCTGCCATGGTTCTATTGGCTTGCATTAATTTAGTCATATGTACCTAGATGTGGGTCTATCTAGGGCTGGCTGGTGGTATAATGGCATCAGCACTGGACTTCAAGGCTGGGTCCCAGCCTGGACCGCAGCAGTATCTGCGCAGTAGAAAGGCCTGGCAATCTACTTCTGTATCTTGCCACAAAAACCCTATGGACAACTACACAATCCATAGGGTCGCCATGAGTCGACGACGACTCGACGGCACTCAACAGCAACAACCTAGATGCAGAAAAGAAGCAACTCCTGTTCCATTTTCACAAATCAGCTTTGTAACACTTAATCTCTTTTGTGATTCGTCTCCTGAATCCTTAGTCTTTCCACCACCAAGCAGACTTACTTAACCAGGAAAACTGCAATCCTTCAAGAGGGCATCTCACTACCACAAGTTCATGGACATTTCGTGATGGACAACATGTGCTGGCAATGTCTACATCACAAAAATCATCATCATGTCTGCAGTTAGAATACTGTACCAGTCTGGATCAATACAGCACCAACACTTGAAGTTTGGCACTGTTCAGTACACAGCAGCCAATTTGCTCAATCACCCTCATGTGTGATAATTTTTGTGTGTACTTTCTAGAAGATATACTCCAGCAATTTAACAAGATTGTTTCAAGAGATTCCTTCTGTTAAACAAGAAAGAAACAGACTCCTGAGATGTTCACCACCTGCAGTTTTCTATCCAAATTTTGATTTGTTGCTCCTGGAAATATTTTGGCATTCCTTCATTGCCTGGCCTCAGCCCTGAATCTCCCTACTTAATGGCACAGTGGAGGTATCTTCACAACTGAGGTTGCAAGAATTCAAGAAAGACTGGATGACTTTAGTTATGTGGTAGATAGGCTGAGTTTGTTTTCCCTGGCGAGCAGGTGTCTGAGGGGTGGTGACCTGATTAGAAGCATCTATATAAACCATTCTTAAGGTGGTTAATCAGAATCTTTTTCAGTGGTCAGTGTATCAAAAACAAGGGGATATAAGTTTAAGGTGAGATAGAGTTTTAGAAGCAGATTGAGGGGGGAAAAATTGTACAGAGTGGTTGATATCTAGGACGTGCTATCAGAGGTGATGATAGAGCCATATACAATCACTGTTTGAAAGACGCTTAGATGGGCACTTGAATAGGCAAGGTGTTGAAGGAGAAGGACCTAATGTAGGTGAATGGGGCAAGTAGAAATGGGCAAAAGGTTGGCATTGATATGGTGGGCCAAAGAGCCTGTTCCTGGCTGTCCAACTCAATGACTCCATCTTTCAATTGTGCCCTCAATTATAAGAATATATAAAAAACCATTAAGTTTCAGTAATCTTGCTATTGTTGCTTTAGCTTAGTTTGTAAGAACCATTAATTTATTGATGTAATGGTACTCAGGCTGAAGCTGTCTGAGCCGCTGTAAATTAATACAACATGTAGTAGAACAGACTAAATGCAGACAACGATGTGTTGTTACCATTGGCAAAAAATCTGCTGGCTCTTACTCCATATTTTTCTCTTGTTAATTAAATTGTCATTGCTGCTTTGGTGCCTGAAGAAGAGTTTGATCTTTCATTCTGTCATGGTATTTATTTTGCTTTCATCCTTATCTTGAGTCTCTTCCTTGTGCTCTGCAAGGAGTGCAGACTACTCAGATTGTCCATGTCCAGTTTTATCAGCATTATGACAATTTTATTTGAAGTAGTTAACAAAGAAAACAGTTCTGGTCATCAGCAGAAATTCCACTGTAAATAACTGGTTTTAGGTGGGTGTTCAGCTGGCAAATTCCAGAACTAGCTCTACCCTTTCCCACAGCTGTGGACTTCTTGAAACCATACCTTCGGGGCTTGTCTGTCTCTAGCATCCTAGCCCTCTCAACAATTGCATGGTAACTAATTATATTGTAAATCCATATTTTAAAATGTAATAGTTTGACTTCTGAGTTTGTAATATTGCAGTCTATGCAGCTGCATCCTTTTTTTGCTAGCTTCCATAAAACTCTAAAGGAACGTTCCTTTTTAATTTTCTTTTTAGGATTTGTTTTTGGATGCATTTAGTAGTTGATTTTTAAAGAGCTTTATCACTTTGGCAGGTGGTTCTGTTGGAGAATTAATCCAAGTTGACTTCAATTTGTCATCAGAAGCAAAAAACAAATAATATTAATGTGAATTGATTCACTGACCAGAACACTGACTGGATTTTCCATTCTGAGGGGTCATATTGAAAAATTGGCTTGAATTTGCAAATGTTTGAAAGATTTTGTACCATTAATCCAATCTCTATCAGGCTCTGTCTGGGACAAAGATTTTAAGACTGATTGATGTAAAAGATGTACTCAGGAGGTCAGGTTAGATGATTAGTTCAGTGAGTTGCACTTAATCCTTTGTCTACATAAAGTTGGCCAGTCATACCTTCAGGATCTCAGGCATTAAACTTGGTTTTAACAGCTTGGAAAGGATTGGTTTCTTGTCTTCTCACTCCTCATACTGGAAGCTTTTTTATTATATCTGTTTGTCTTTCTTGGGCATGAACCCAGGGGTTATGGAGCACAATGCTGAATCACCTCTATTGTACTTCTCCTCTTTCTTGAGGTGTCTACATTTGCACCTAATGTTGTCCCTTGGACAAAGATAACCTTGAAATAGGTGCTGAGCAAAAAGACAATATGACACAACTCAGCTTAATTCATCAACAATCTGATTGCCATGTCTTCTTTTGAGTTGTTTGTTTCTGCATCACCTTACTGATTCTATTATCTTGGAAACATAACTGAATTAATTGTTAATAAAAAAATATGAGAACAAATTTATTGTTTTTATTCTCTTACTCATTTGTGCTTTATTTCATTCCCTGGTAGATGTGAGTGATAGCTAATAAGATGGTTCAGAAGTGTATTGGAGTCTTTTGTAAGCTGTGAAGAATGGAATGTTGTTCTCAGATGGAGTGGGAGAAAAGTCACTGAGGCCTGCTTGTGCCAGGATTGAAAATACCACCTGGTTTCCTGTCCACTGCCTCATCTCCCAGATGTGCATAAAGTTGTAACATCACATTTACCATTGTGATGTTGCCACTTCAAAGCAACAATGCGGATGAGTGAGGCAGGAGTATATGCCTCCTATTACCCTTTGAGTGATAGCTTGGTACACAATTCCAAATGCCTACTTTTGCTTTCTCTTCTCCCATGAGATGAATGTTTAGTTGTTGATCAGCAATAGGTCAGATGAGCATGTCTAATTTCATTTCTGCTTCCTTGAAGACAGAAATAAAACTGCCTGGTGTAGGGCTGCTGCCCAGAGGTGATTCATTTTTGTCAACATAAGGGTACTTTCTGGCTGAATATAGAGTTGTGAACAGTTACCAAAGATATGATAAATCTGTTGATTTCCAACATTATCGATGGTCCTGTCAACACCACAAAGAACACTGACTCTTTGTTGATTCTGGCAGTTTAAGATATCTAATTTTCTCCTTTCAAAGCTGAGATTGTTTTGAAGTTTACCCCAATTTAGGATGATGCCTTTTGTTTCTCAAACTAACCTCTTTTGCTGAAATGGTCACATTAGATGATGCATGTGGTTCGTTGGATGGTCAATGAGGAATTAATTACTGAACCCCCCCCCCCCCCCCCAAAGCATGTCATCCCTGATTACTGATCACCAGAGAGTTGCAGCCTGCATTCACGACCTACTCATCTCTCCTGACAGCACAACAAAGGGAGAGTGTTGTAGCAGGATGCTTGGGTGTGGGGGATAAAAAGGGTTGGGGTTGCATTTTCTTTCAATCGGTTATCACCCTCTCATGTTATGTAGGAAGTTCTGTGTTAAAACTGAAGTGTTAGTTTTAACTTCAGTCCTTTTTGTTTCCTCAGAAATGTTATCTATGCCAGCCGTTAAAAGATTTTCTGTCTCGTTTGCAAAGCATCCGACTAATGGTATGTTTGCTTCTTTTCAATTATCCTTTACAGTCTTAACTTTTTGACTTTTTGTTTTTGCATGTTTCTTAAATGCACTTGTGCTTTTTTAAAAAATAAATCTTTTAATGTCCACTACAATCTTTCTCAATTTCCCCTTTTCTCCTTTTTTATATTTTTTTTCACTATATCAGCACTATCACACTAAAATCTTTTGATATGATTCCGTGATCTTTCTTTCCAAGAAGAGTTCCACACCTTTTTAACTTTTGTGTTGGTGACTTTTTCATCTGATAAATCTCCATCAGTTTGGATGTCTGTCAATCATTCCATTTCACTTTTCACTGGTGACTATTTGCACCTTTTGATTTTACTCCACTGTCCAGTTAACCATCGGAGAACTTGAGTATTTTCTTGCAGGTTTTGGGATGCGCCGCTTTTCTATCAAGTGGGTCATTTGGTGCTCAAGGTCACCAGACAGGCTGGTGTACTTGCTAGGAGAATGCTGTACTCTAGCTTGCTGTGCTCAAGTCTTGGAACTTTTGTACCACAATCCAAATGGTCAAACCACAGAGACCAGATGATTTTGAATAAGCAAATCTCAGCCAATATGCAATCAACTAAAGAAGGTGTGGGCAGAGGGGAGAGGAAGTGAGGCAGTGGGGGAGAACAGTGGTCCTCTACCTCACATCATGGTGCCAGTTGTATAGTACAGAAAATACATGACTAGGCATTTGGTGCCAGGGTTAACTGCTCACTATGTTCATGGCTGCAAGTAGGCTGAATGCTCTCCTGTCCAATAAGTTTTGTGATTCTGTCAGGATGTTGGAATCAGGAGGGTGATTCATTCCATGTGGTGCAGTGCCTTCAGAAAAAGTGTGACTTGAAAAATGTAAATCAGTTTTGCATCAAACTAACAAGCACTTCAAGTGAAGAAATGAAACTCAGCAATGCACTCAACTGTAACTCAGGTTATTTGCTTTCATCCATTTACATTTAGTAAATATTGTTTCCTGCCCGCAGCCAAGTCTCCATAAGTGAAGGATATTGACCAGAATATTTATTAGAACATCATGTATTTTTTTATGAATGTGATCAATTTGTAAACCTCACACCAAATTCAAGGTGGAGCCCATTATTGTCTTCTCATTAGTCACCAAGTACCTTTTCACAATCTGAGGTTTTCTAGCTGCAGAGTTCTTCATTTTTGTAAAAGTGCATACATCAAAGAAAGCTAAATCAGAATAAACAGATGCTATTCAACCGGTGAATCAAAATGTCACTGTCCCACTTAACAATTACTTTTATAACTGAAAACTGTTCCATTTGTGAGTGCCAGTGTCTTTCAAATTGAGCATTAATTTTTCTTCATTAATTATCACGTTCTTCCTTCCCTTCAGAAGGTGGTAATTGGCTGTACTTATACAGACCATACTAAGCAGTGTCTTCCTTACAAAGGACTTTCAGAAAGATAGTTGCATTCCATCCCTCCCAGAACTGAGAGAGAGAGCAGTCCACCATAGCACATTGACTTTGAGATTGCTTGATACTTGTTGCTCCACAAAGAATCAAATTCAGCTTTCTTTTGAGAATCCCTGTCCTATTTTCAGAAGAAAGCAGTGTGTGCTTATTCACATAGTTTCCATTGTTTGAAGTATATCTGAAGCTTTCAGAGGTATAAGTGAGTTTTCTATATAATGAAAAGGAATGATAATGTTGGGAGATACAGCTGATTCCCAGATATTTACTTGCAATTCTTGAGCGAATACTGGATATTTAACTGCAGTTATCTCATCTAAAATGAGGGAGCATTTGAGATGGCATTAAGAGTAGGAATCAAGTACAGTGGTACTAGAAAGTTAGTGAATCCTGTAGAATTTTTTCTGTTTATGCATAAATATGTAGAATGTGATCACATTTTCACGCAAGTCCTAAAACAAGATAAAGAAAACCCAATTAAATAAATAATACAAAAACATTATACTTGTTCATTTATTTATTGAAAAAATGGATGCAATATTACATGTATTTGTTGGAAAAAGTATTAACCTCTGGGGCTATGCCTTCTACAAAAGCTATTTGGAGTTAGCTCCAATCAATGCGATGAGATTGGAGGTGTGGGTTGTAGAGATGCCCTGCCCTATATAAAAAGATGCACAAAGTCAGGTTACTGACAGAGTCTGTTCTTAAGAAAGATCTGTTTATATGCACCATCCCTTGATCAAAACAACTTTCAGAGGACCTTAGAAGAAGAATTGTAGAGATGCATGAAGCTGGAAAAGACTAGAAAAGCATTTCTAAAGAACTGAATGTCCATCAGTCAACAGGAAGAGAAATTGTCTACAAATGGAGAAAGCTTGGTACTGTTGCTACTCTCCCTATGAGAGGGCATCCTGCAAAGATCACACCAAGAGCACAACGTACAATATTGAAGGAGATGAAAAAGAACCCAAGGGTAACAGCAAAAGACCTGCAGAAATCTCTAGAACTTGCTAAAGTCTCTGTTCACGTGTCTAGATTAAGAAAAACACAGAACAAGAATGGTGTACATGGAAGGACACCACGGAGGAAACCACTCCTCTCCAAAAATGAAACATTGCTGCACATCTCAAGTTTGCAAAATACCATCTGGATGTTCTACCATGCTTCTGGGGCAACATCATGTGGACAGATGAGACAAAAGTTGAACTTTTTGGCAGAAATGCACATTGCTATGTTTAAAGGAAAAAGGGCACTGCACACCAACACCTATCCCAACTGTGAAGCAAGATGGAAGGAGTATTATGGTTTGTGGTTGGTTTGTTGCCTCTGGGCCTGGACAACTTGCAATCGTTGAGAGAGCAATGAATTCAAAATTGTATCAAGACATTTTACAAGATAATGTCAGGGTAGCAGTCCGTCACCTGAAACTTAATAGAAATTGGATAATGCAACAAGACAATGATCCAAAAGATGAGTAAATGAACAATGGAATGGTTTAAAAAGAAGAAAATTCATGTTTTGTAATGGCAGAATCAAAGTCCTGACCTTAATCTTATAGAAATGTTGTGGAAGGACCTGAAGTGAGTACTTCATGCAAGGAAGCTCACCAACATCCCACAGTTGAAGCAGTTTTCTAAGGATGGATGGCCTAAAATTCCTCCAAGTCGATGTGCAGGATTGATCGACAGTTATCGGAAACATTTAGTTGAGGTTATTGCTGTACAAGGGGGTCACACCAGTTCTTGAAAGCAAAGGTTCACATACTTTTTCCAACAAATAAATGTAACATTGGATCAGTTTTCTCAGTAAATAAATGAACAAGTTTAATTTTGTGTGTTATTTATTTAATTGGGTTCTCTTTATCTCGTTTTAGGACTTGTGTGAAGATCTGATCACATTTTAAGTCATATTTATGCAGAAATAGAGAAAATTCTACAAGGTTCATAAACTTTCTAGCACCACTGTAGATTAAGATATTGTAAGCTTCTCAATGCAAAAGGTTTCATCCGATCTGAAGACTATTGATCCTCGCACCAATGTTGTTTTCCATTTGTATGCAATCAAGAACGTGTTGTTCCTACAGCTTCAAGGAACCTCTTTTCAATAAACTTTAATTAGCTGAATAAAGCATTTCCCTACTCACTACATTAGTAGAGATTTTCCTCCAATCCCTCATTTTCTGACCAGTATTTAGTTTCCCACCATAGCATTTACTTTTGCCCACTTGTAGTCAGTTGCTTTTTAAGAGGAGGGTCACCTCCTGGCAACACTAATTGATCCGGATCACCTTGCCTGGTGCCTTGCTGCTGTAGGATCAGTGTGTGGAATTGGTTTTCAGAAAAGGGAAAAGCTTCCCTTTGATGGTATTTGATGTTCATGCCAGAAATTGAAGATTGACTGCCATGTTATATTAGAAACATTCTTCATTCATTAAGAAGGTGACATGTTTTGAAGCTGCTTAATTAAGCTACATTTACTGTCTACCGTGTGTAACAGGTCAGCACTTGTAACCTGTGATCAAGGGTTCACCAGACTTTACTGTTCGCCAATACCAATCCGACTTTGGTTTAGTTAATGTGTCAACAAATTAAATGCCATGTTTCCATTTGAATATCATGTGAGAATCCTATATTTTGCTAATGAAAAGCTAGTACATATTTTCATTTCATCACTGAAGTGCCTAAGGATCTTTCTCCTCTCCCTGTGAGATGATTGGTTTCTCAGGTTCCACAGCAGAGCCTTGAATAGAACTCTAGTATAGCATTTGGGGCATGCTATACAGTCAGAGGTTCGATAAGACCTTAAATTGAAACTAGTCTTCCTTCTCAAGCTTGAATGCCCTAGGTTATCAAAGACCCCATATTAATAGAATTTTTAAGAGCATTTTGGTCACATTGGAAGTACCTTTACTGATGCTACATGAGGGTTTTCTTTCTTAACTTCATATTCTCTTGTCAGATTCTAATCAGAATTTCCAATTTTGGCTTGCCTTAGTTGTTTGCCAGTGAAAGAAGATCCTCCCATGTCTCACTCTACGAGTTGTGTGCAAACCTGACTGATACCCAGTGCCCTGCTAAAGGAGTTCAGCAATGCCTTGGGTTCTAACTTCCTAATGAACTGTTCCAATGAAGGCTTCATCTACCTGTTCATGTGGATGTCAAAGGCCTTGCTAAATAAACAAATGAGTATCTCTTGATATCAGGACAGTTCCCCCTCAGTCGTTGATGTTTGTGGGATATATGTACGAAAAATCTGTTCACTCTATGAACCACTTATATTCTGAGGATGTGATCAAACAATAATTAAAAGCAGGTTTCCTTTTTCTTTTTGACTTCCCAGTTTAAGAAGTACATGTCTATGTTATTTTGGTCAGTAAGAGTTTTTTTCCCTCTTCCCCTGTCACATATGGAGTTTAACAAATGTTTCCCCCTACAAATAAATGATTATTGTGTTCTTTTTAGTTGCTTTTTAAATTTTGATCTTTTCCTACTGGTGCCCACTCCCTAGATGTGTTGGATAATCGCTGCGTGGCACAATTGTTGAGGCGATTTTCAGCAGACAAGAGTTTCGCCCCGAATCCAGCCCTTGATGGTGCCTTGGCCCGGCACCTCCAGCAGTGCTCCTACCACATCCGGCTCTTCAAGAAGTGGCTGATCTCAGGGCAGGATGATATTGACTCCCTCTACGGTATCACCTGCACCTTACTGCTGCATGGTTGGCTTTGGGCGAATCTTGTTTCAGGCCATTGCAGCAATGATGCAGCTTGCAGATCTGCATCCATATGAGCTTTGCTGAGAAAAATAGGGAGGGTGGGAGGGGATGATTCTTGCCTCAGTAACCTGCAGATTGCAACATTATTACAGCAACAAAAGACCAAAGCTGCTTGCTGAATTTTAAGATTGTGTGTAGAAAGCTGCCAGTGCTAACACAATGTTAAGTGTATTTTGACAGGTTAAAAATCAGACCACATATCAACTAATACTATTTCATGATTGTATGGATGCATTTAGATGATTACCAGAGATTAATCCCAGAATACTGATTCACAACAGAAAGTGAGGTAACATTTCATTGATGAACTTTTGTCCTGCTGTTACCATGAATCTGGAAACATAAATCTATCTTTGAGACCAGATACGTCCAGAACATTTTCCGGTATCTACAATATTTTGGTGGTTTTTACACTAGATCTGTTTATTCACACAATTATTTGAAAGTCTGATTTTTAACCATTAACTTTAACTGTGCTGTGTACAAACATGTACACAAGTGTACAAGCAATACAGTGTTGGAGATGGTGAGTAATGATGGCTGTGTTGGACAGCAGTATGTGTAGGCTGCTTACATCCTGTCTGGTGATAAAGTCTTGTGGTTCACTCTGCCATTTATCAGCCAAGAGGAGCAGCAATCCTTTTCTTCTTTTGGCTGTCTGCCTGCCTGTTTTGTTTTAAACCCCAGTACATTTTAAGTGATAATGTTTTAAATTAAAGACTAGTTGCCGACGAAGGTTTTCTTGCAGGGAATATATGGAACAGTCCTGCACAGAAATAGGCCCTTCAGCCAAACATGTGCCGAACTATCAAATGCCCAACTAAATTAATTCTTTCTGCCAACGCACAAGGTGATATGTGGGATTTGAGGGCATTCTGTACTTCTTCACAACTTCCCTCCGAATTAGTGGCTGAATTAAAATGGCTTACTCTTGGGGGAATGAGCAAGCAGTAAATGCTGTTGAATAACCAAAGTCATAGAAAGTTGCATGATCCTGCAATTTTTAACTTGAAATCAATAGTACTTAGCAAAAGTAATAAAAAAGAAAAAAAAAACATTCTAGAATAAATCCATTTCAGGCATGGGTTATTAAGAGGAGAGTTTGCTGAATTTAATTCCAAACAAATCACTTTTTATTTTTCTTCTGGCTGTAATCCAACCTTGCAATCATGACATTTTAGCTGTAGAAATGGAAGCATTAGAACCTAACATCCATTTAAAAATAAATCCCTGCATGTAGCTCACGTATTAAAGGCTTGGGGACTTTCACATTGTCTTCTGATGCTTCAGCAATAGTCACTGCATGATCGAGCCTCGCAAATGAAGTGGTCCCTAATTCCACTCCGTTTCTAACCAAGTTATCATTGTAACTTCAGTTGGCCTTTGTCCTGAGATGGGCAAATAGCAAAGGATAGTGCACCAATGATATCTGATGATGATGAGGAGGAAAAATTAACTGGAGTGATGTCTCGAGCTGACTAGATCTTTCAGTGTTTCAACACCAGTCATTTGCAGAGCTTTGAATTTCTTACTTAGTCTGTACTTTTACTTCATAGTTCTATTTATCACATTCGCCAATTTTTGAGTTCCCTACTTGTATGCAATTGTTTTTATTCTGTTCTACATGCTTGTTATTGCTTTCTTCTTTATCTGCATTTCCAAAATTTTCTAATTCCTTTGGGAAGGGAGAATTTAAGCAGAAAGAAATACTATGTGATAAAGTAATATTTCATAATTTGTGATAAAATGATGTTATCTAAAGTGACCATGAACATTATATCAAAATATGACCCACTTTCCCTTAAGGTAACTGAAAATCATCCTCTAAATATTCTAGAGCAGTTTTTTTGTAAATACTAGCATATGGAGCAGTGTTCTTAGTCTGCATTTCTAATAAAATAAAGATGAATGTTCTGGCTATCATAGGCTACAGTTTTTTATTGATCTCAGGGAAATTGCTGTGTGCTCTTAAAGTCAGAGAAAGGAAGGCCACCTCAGGCAATCGCATAAATGTGGTACTTCCATACAAGATTAGAAAATCTCCCTATGGATAAATACTTCAGGACCAGGAAGTTTTAAATAAAGCAGTATCTTCTAGATGAAATGTTTTCTCTACCTCTGTGAATGGAACGTGGTTGAACGTTTGGCGTATCTGAGGAAATGGTTTCTGCACTCATTCTGCTTGAGGCTTGGACAGAGATGTTTATGTATACCTTTTATATTTTTAAACCAGAGAGCTTTCCCCTCTCCTCACTCGGTTTCAGTTCCTTCCTTGTAAATGATTCTCAAACAAGACCTATATCGGATACCATACTTAATATTTGGAGGAATCATTAGCTTTTGCATCATGCCACAAGAGTTTTCTACTGCAGCATCTCTTTTAAACCAAGATAAATTTGAAAAATATTCAGGCACTTTCTGATACTTGTTATTAGGCATGATGTATTACATAGTTAAGGATTTACAGACTGTAGCCCCGAACTATCTATATCCATCCCTCTCTCTTTGCTATTTTTTTTTTAAGAGATACAGTGTGGACTAGGCCCTTCCAGCCTGTGCACCACCTATAACCCCTGATATAACCCAGGCCTAATCACAGATTAACTTACAAAGACCAATTAACATTCTACCTGCTACATCTTTGGACTGTAGGAGGAAACTGGAGCACCCAGACAAAGCCCCCATATTCCAAGGGGAGGAAGTACAAACTCCTTATAGAGGACTCTGGGTTTGAACTCTGAACTCGGATGCCCTGAGCTCTAATAGCCTAACACTAACCGCTATGGTGCCATGGAGCCCCAAAGCACATCTCCCCTCTGTGCTGGGTTTCATGGGGAGGTGGGTGGACAGACAGGATATGTGGGGTGGTATTGTGGGTCTTTTTTTTTGGACCCTCGCTCTGTTTCTCTGTCTCTTTAATCTATTTTTATTTAACTTCAAGTTTGCAATGCAAATAACTTGCGATTCACAAGTTTGAATCGTTAAATAGAACTTTTCTTCTATTTCCCTTCGTGAAATGAATATGACTTTGGTCCCTATCAGTGACACTGCAGAGTATGATCTGGGGTTCACATTCTTACTGGCTGTAAGATGGTATAATTGATTTGCATTTTCTCTCGAATAACTCATGAGGTCAACTTAGGGATAGCAAGTATGGTTTAGCACTGTTGACCCAGACACCACCAATCCATTTGTAAACCTCACTGGTCAAGCTTGGGTATCTGAATCCTTTTTTTTTCTCCTCGTGTTTCCTTCTCTCATTTGCTTCCAATTGTTTTCGTCCAGCCTGTGAGGTTTAGTAAAAACACACAGCTTAATTAATAATGCCTTTCCAACTTGATTGTTGAGGGCAAGTGATCTGCCACAGTGGGCCTGTGCGGAATTGTAACAAGATGCTTAGTCAGAGGCAATATTGCATGTAGGGATGTCCGGGGGGAAGGATTTGCTCATTGGAAATATGTTAGTTATATGATTTTGCTCCGTTTTCAAACATTTATTTATTATCAAAGTAAACAAATCTGAAAATCTTCTCTGGGTAGCCATGAAACCAGGAAAGAAAAGGAAGTCAGCACAATGATCAACCCCCAAAACCAACCCTGCACAAAAAAATGAACAAAAACGGAACAGACATATCAAGCCCTAAATCTCTCCCCCCGCACAAAATAAAGCAAACAAAATGGAACAGGCATATCGATCCCCAAATCCCTCCTCCTGCACAAAAAAAAGAACAAAACAGAACAGGCACATCGACACCTGAATCCCTACTCCTGCACAAAACAATGAACAAAACAAACACATTGACCCCCAAATCCTTCCTCCTGCAGAAAATAAAACAAACATATTGGAACAGGCACATCAAACCCCCTCCCCCCAATCCCTTTTCCCACACAAAAAACTGAACAAAGTGGAGCAAGTGTATTGATCATTAAATCCCTCCTCCCGCACAAAAGAAACAAGAAAGATCAAGCGAAAAACACAGAATATAAAAAAATTAGAAAACTGAAAAAGTCTATAGTCCAAGACCACATCCAAAACACAGAAAATCTGGGAAACACTGTCCGGGTGCGGCAGCAGACCTTTCAGTCTCTGTAGCAGAGCCATCAAAAGGCAGCCATCCCTCCTCCGCACTTGCTTCAATGCTTCAATCTCCCTCGTTTTAATTGGCAAACAGTGGAAGCTTTAATCTGTGAAGTAGAGTTCAACAGCAGCTTGTGCCCTATCCCACAGGCCTCACGCCATGAAGTTCCCACATGCTACCTCTGCCTCCTGGAATCCTTGCAAAGACGGCAGAGTGTTGGAACCCCAAAATGATCTCCAAGCAGCTCCAACAATTCCAGAGTCACATCCAAAATGAAAAACAAATGTTAAAAGACATAAAAGAAGTGAAATATGTGGTTTCATGATCTATCCAGGAGATGTCAATCGAAAGAGCATTGTATGCAGGCACCATCTTGACTGGAGAGGTTATTCAACCTCTCAAATTGATATTTGAATCCTTTACCAAGTGAAAACAAATGTTATTTTAATCAATAAAACTTGGATAGTCCACAGTCTCAATACATTAGTTGTACTGGAGTGGAAGATTTTTCCAACTGTTGGATATTACTTCTTTTAATCTCCCAATATGCTCTTAATGTATTTTTAGATGTCACTTAGTGCAATAAATTATCCAGTGAACCTAAGAGTTTAAGTGGAAAGTTGGAAGTGGGCCTGGCATGTTTAAAGTATGTGGGGAGCAACACCTGGTGAACCATCAAATAGGAGACTATCAAAGTTATGAGTCGCACAGCGTTTCTTTTGACTGCTATTTCTAAATCCATTCACTGATCTACAGGGCTGCACCAGGTCACTTGGTATTTTGTATCATTACTGAGATAAATTGAATGGTGGAATAGCCTGTTCTGACTCAGTCCTAAATAGACCATCATCAGCAAAGGTACACCTTGAAAATGGGGATATTTTTATTTGGTTCGTTGGTGCAAGGTGAGCATTTATTACCCATCCCTACCTGAACGTAAGCAGGTGGTTGAGAGCTACTGCATTGTGGAGCTTCAAATTCTGAAATTCATTTGCTTTGTCATTGCTAGAAGAGGCATAGCAAAAGCTATTAAAAAAAACTTTGAGCTGTTGCAGGCATGTAAAATAACTTCACATTGTAACTGGTAAAAGCGCAGCCCTGGCCAAATAAAATGCATTGCATGTGGAATGTATGGCAGTTATTGCATTGGTGTGGTTTGTGATGTTTGTGAATTATGATTTCCCAGTTTTATGGCTTTGTTGTTACCACTTTGATGTCTCCCTAACAACAGCTTAGGACCATGTGCATGTCGCTGTAAAACACTGCCATGACAGACTCCTTTGCATTTTTGATGTGAATTAAGGCTGGTTTATCAGATTGTAGATTATATAGAACTACAATGGGTATAATGGGTTAAATGGTTTAATTGTTATTGATGCCATCAGTTTCTGGTTGATTTTCATCATGGTGTATTTTGTTTAACATTTATTGCTATTTATTTATATCTGCACTTGCAGAGTTTGTTTACAGTTAACAGTTCCTGATATTTAAGGTTTACAGTTATTGTTCCATAAATTTGCTAAGCATACCTGCAAAAAAAGAATCTCAGGGTTGTATGTGGTGGCACGTATGTATTCTGATAATTTTTTCTTTTAACTTTCAATTTGAACTTTGAGAAACTTGATTGAAACACAGTATTAATATTTCACTGATCCCATAATGACATTTGCCCACTTAGGTCTCTTGGATGGAGCTGATGTTTCTTCCTGAGTGTGAGTGTGTGTGTGTGATATGAAGTAGCATTTTCTTCATCTGTTTTGTAAATCCTTTTTTGTCTGATTCAGGATTAAATTTTTCAGCAAGAACTTTGACAAGTAATTTAGCTTTTTTTTTCCATCTGCAATTCTCTTTGCTGTTCTCAGCTCAGACAGTTGTAGAATGCTGTGTTCAATACTGCTGATGCAGAGTTCTATGTTGTATCACTACCACTGGAAATTAGGTGTGTTTGATTGATGCTGATTCCCCAGATAAAATGTTCTCTGCTGTTTGAACTGATCTGTGAGGAGTAGGCACTTGGATGCAATGGTAGTACTAAATGCCAGGAGGATGGAAGGACATTATTACAAAAACTACATTTTAAAACAAATCAGGTACCAAACCAAACTCTGTGGGATTCTAGACTAGTCAGACTTTACACTGGTTTTCTGGATTTACAACGTGATGCCAGGATTAGACAGTTTGTTGGGGTGAACCCAGAGCCATGGCCTCAAGCCGTGGATAGGTCTGAGATCATGTGGTGGCTTTGATCTTGGGAGCAGTTAAGAACATGGAACAGCCTACTGTTTCTTCAGCAAGAGCAGGTTCACCTGAAAGTCTGGCCCACCTCTGTTCGAACCAAAGGCATAGAGTCATAGAGCACTACAGCACAGAAACAGGCCCCTTGTCCCATTTAGTCCACCTGGACCATAGCCCTGCATATCCCTGCTATTCAAACATTTGCAAAGAAGAGTGAGTAATGTTTCTTCAGTTATTCACACACCAAGGGCTTTTAATTAATTTACTTTCCTGCTTTCCATCTACCCTCCCTGCAACCAACCCAGCACATTATCACATGCTATCTTCTAGCTGGAGTAGACTCAGAGTCAAACTGTATGGAAAGAGTCCCGTCAGCCCAACTGGTCCATGCTAGCCAAGATTCCCATCCAAGCCAGTCCAATTTGCCAACTTTTAGCCCATATACTTGTAAAACCTTTCCTATCCAAATATCTGCTCAAGTTAAATGTTATAATATTTTGAAAGTACCTACCTGAACCAATTCCTCTGGCAGATCATTCCATAGACCAGCCAATCGTGAGTGAAAAAAGTTGCCCTTCAGGTTCCTATTAAATGTCTTCCCTCGTTCCCCCCCCCCCCCCATCTTAAACTTCAGCCCTCTAGTTCTATATGTTTCATAATACACTAGGTTTTGCATTATGTGCTACAGGTTGGATGCGTCACTAGTACTTTAATCCTCAGTATTATGAGGTTGCCTTGAGGAAGCCACAGACGGTACATAGAAAAGAAGTCCTTGAGAGTAATTGTATATATTTCAGAGGTACTGGTTGTTGTAAGTTGTTATTGCCAGCTACGTAGCGGGTGCATCTACTTTAGAACTGGAACAATGTTGGTGGGATGCTACTGAAACATTGATAATGTGCCATAAATATGTCCCCTCTAGCAACCATTATGATCTCTTTATAGAGGCCATTTTCAGGCCTCGATACACTTTTTGGCCTGTTTTTGTGTCTCATGCCACAGGTGTCACATGAATTCCTTGTGCCATTGATTTGTGTACTGCCTCTTAAACAGTTCTTTTCCTGTGTCCATATAATGCCATTTTGTTATTTTCCAAAATCCCAAACATGGTTTGATTTTTTTCTCTCTCTCATGGTTACACCTCGAGCACTTAACAAAAACTCTCCATTAAAATAGATGCATTTTCTCCAGTTGCATCAAAGATGTAGGGGTAAGTGTTCTTGGAAAGGCTTTGTTATGTTTATTTGGAAGATGATGAGATCTCAAGGCATTGATTACAGATGTGCAGCAATTTTTCCTGTTGCTCCTTTGACCGATTTTGAGTAATTTCCATCACCAGCTCTGCCCTTTGTGCGTGTTAGTTTTTGAAGAGAGTTATCAATAATCCTTCGTGCTGTTGACTGTACAGTGCAGCATGCCACAGAAGGATATGAAGCAAGGAAAATCATGGGTACTGTGAGAAGGGTCAGAGCAAGTTCAAATATAATTGTTATTCAACCATACACATGAATGCAGCCAAATGAAACAGTGGGGCCAAGGTGAAAAACACTGTACCAACAGTTACACACTGCACGTCTAGCACATATAATTATGATAGCAGAAAAATAGAAATTAAAAAAATATATAGCCCAATTCCCTGAGTGTCATGGCCTGTATAGTGATGGTGCAAGGAAGCTGTCCTGGAGCCACGTTTCTGCAAGAACAGCTCACTGCAGTACTCATCTCACACAAGTGATGCTATGCTGCAGACAAATGCAATCCAGCTTGTCTTCACCGAGCAACACTGCAGGGCAGCACCAACTGAATCAGCCAGCTCCCATCTCAGTATGGCAAACCACCACAATGAAGCAGGATTGTTGCCCCAATGCAAACATGAAATAATATCCCTATTGTTGAAGAATGTTCCCTCATCCCTGCTGGAAAGGGTGTGTGTGAATATAAGGGGCACATTGCCCTCTGCCACTTCCCATTCTCCAAGCTTGTACATGGGAGAATTTCTGTGTCCTAGGAGAGTGAGATAGAGTATGGATGTACAAACCCCATTTCTAGAAAAGTTGGGATATTTTCCAAAATGCAATAAAATCAAAAATCTGTGATATGTTAATTCATGTGAACCCTTATTTAACTGACAAAAGTACAAAGAAAAGATTTTCAATAGTTTTACTGACCAACTTAATTGTATTTTGTAAATATGCACAAATTTAGAATTTGATGACTGCAACACACTCAACAAAAGTTGGGACAGAGTTAAAATAACATTGAAAAGTGCACAGAATATTCAAGTAACACCGGTTTGGAAGACTCCACATTAAGCAGGCTAATTGGTAGCAGGTGAGGTATCATGACTGGGTATAAAAGTAGCGTCCATCAAAGGCTCAGTCTTTGCAAGCAAGGATGGGTTGTGGCTCACCCCTTTGTGCCAAAATTCGTGAGAGAATTGTTAGTCAGTTCAAATGGAACATTTCCCAATGCAAGATTGCAGAGAATTTAGGTCTTTCAACATGTACAGTACATAATATTGTGAAAAGATTCAGAGAATTCAGAGACATCTCAGTGTGTAAAGGGAAAGGTGGGAAACCACTGTTGAATGCGCGTGATCTTTGAGCCCTCAGGTGGCACTGCCTAAGAAACCGTCATGCTACTGTGACAATTATAGCCACCTGGGCTCGGGAGTACTTTGGAAAACCATTGTCACTTTACACAGTCCATCGCTGCATCCAGAAATACAACTTGAAACTGTATTACACAAGGAGGAAGCCATACATCAACTCTATGCAGAAACGCCGGCGAGTTCTCTGGGCCCGAGCTCATCTCAGATGGACTGAAAGACTGGAACCATGTGCTGTGGTCAAATGAGTCCACATTTCAGCTAGTTTTCGGAAAAAAACAGGCGTCGAGTTCTCCGTGCCAAAGATGAAAACGACCATCCTGATTGTTATCAGCGAAAGGTGCAAAAGCCAGCATCTGTGCTGGTGTGGGGGTGCATCAGTGCCCACGGCATGGGTGAGTTGCATGTATGTGAAGGTACCATTGACTCTGAGGCGTATATTAGGATTTTAGAGAGACATATGTTGCCATCAAGGTGACGTCTCTTCCCGGGACGTCCATGCTTATTTCAGCAGGGCAAGGCCAGACCACATTCTGCACGGGCTACAACAGCGTGGCTTTGTAGACACAGAGTGCGTGTGCTTGACTGGCCTGCTGCCACTCCAGATCTATCTCCTATTGAAAATGTATGGCGGATCATGAAGAGGAGAATCAGACAACGGAGACCACGGACTGTTGAGCAGCTGAAGTCTTGTATCAAGCAAGAATGGACAAAATTTCCAATTGCAAATCTACTACAATTAGCATCCTCAGTTCCAAAACGATTAAAAAGTGTTATTAAAAGGAAAGGTGATGTAACACAATGGTAAACATGCCTCTGTCCCAACTTTTGTTGAGTTTGTTGCAGCCATCAAATCCTAAATTTGTGTATATTTACAAAATACAATTAAATTGGTCAGTAAAACTATTGAAAATCTTTTCTTTGTACTTTTGTCAGTTAAATAAGGGTACACGTGAATTAACATATCACACATTTTTGTTCTTATTGCATTTTGGAAAATATCCCAACTTTTCTGGAAATGGGGTTTGTACATCTTGTACATGTTCTTTAAATCTTGATTCAATAGAGGACAAGTATCATAGCCAGTAATTCATACATTTTAAGGATTTGCTGTGCAAGGTCATCAAGTAAGCGAGATACTTATGTTTGTGTTTATAAGGCTATTATAGTTACTGCAAACATGAAAATGTTGTCATCAGTGGAACGAAGTAGCTGAGGTCTGATCCAGCCTAGGTAATAAAGGATGCCCATACACGTTCCTGTGCCAGCATGGTGAATGTCTCTGAGTGTGAGATGGGAATATGTGCTGTAATAGCAAAGGAAAAATGGAAAAGTAAGTTTCAGAGAATGTACCTTTCATGAAATCGGCAAAGTCATGTTAAGCTTGAATGGACTTCTTTAGAACTGTACATTAGAAGAGTAAACGAACTGATAATTCTTCTCTAATCACAATTTTATTCTATATTTGAAATCAGATTGAATCTTTTGATGTTTTAGACATAGTGATGATCGGTGGGGGGGGGGGGGGGGGGGGGGAAGAACATGGACCAAAATGCTGACTGTTTCTTCCTGCATAGAGGTTACCTGACCCGAGTATTTATGAATCTGTTTTTATTTCAGATTTTCAACTCTTCTTTTACTTTAGGATAAAGATCACCAAATTGCACATCTTCCTTCCCTGAAGATGCTGATTCCTTCACTTGGCCAATACACACAACTATTAATCTTCAATTTTTGTGCTAGACATCACTAGAACTATATCTTTCCCTTTTTCTTCTCAGGATAGGGTTTCACAGATGCTAAGTATTGGACTATTTGTGGCTTGCATGAGTCTAGCTTGAGGATCAGTGAATGGTCTGGGCTGTCCCATACCTTTTTAGCACAGGTTGCAAGCTTTCAGGAATGTTAATTATAATAATTGTTACAATGAAACGGCGTGGAGGTCATATATCTCTGTCTCGTTTTGCTGATCTAATTGAAAGGACAACAAATGGAAACTTCCCTGACCACAGAGCTTGTAGATGGAGGAACAATTCTTCCCTGTATTCATTCTGCCGAGGTTGTGTACAATGTGAATGCGTAAGTAAGGGGTGGGGAGGTGGTGGTTGATAGCTGGACTAGTTGTTTGCAAGGGATTTGTATGTTCTCCCCATGATCGTGTGAGTTTTTTCTGGGTGCTCCGCTTTCTGCCCGCATTCCAAAGACATATGGGCTGTGGTTAGTAAATTATGGGCATGCTATGTTAGTGCCAGAATTGTGGTGACACTTGTGGGCTGCCTCTAGCATAATCCTTACTATTTGATTCAACACCAAACAATGCATTACACTGTATGTTTTGTATTTCAATGAATATGTGACAAATAAAGCTAATCTTTAATCTTTAGTAATCCAGAAACCTGAACTACTGATCCAAAGGTGCAAACAGAAATCCCAGCATGATAATTAGGGTATTTGAACTCCATTTACTCTCTCATGGGGTGTAGGAATTTCTGGCAAGGACAGAATTTAGTATTTGTAGTCAGTTACCAATTGCTTCACATTGATGGGTCTGCTGTTACTTTATAGGCTAGACTAGGATATGGATGGCAGATTTACTTTCCTGAAAGTTTTGAAAACCAGCTTGCTTAGCAATGGTTTAAGTGGCTCCAAGGTTATCATTCTGTAGACTAACTTTCAGGGTTTCTGCAGCTCATGTTATCAGTCTTTGTTATACGTGATTTTTCATGTATTCTGCTGTATTTCTTTATTTTTCTGTGGGAGCCTGAAAGAAAATGAATCTCAAGGTTGTATTTGCTACACGTACTTGGATAATGAATTTATGTTGAACTTTAATGCAGTTTTGACCTGAAGCATCAAAAATTCTTTCCCCTGTACCTGTGTCCTACTGCTTCTGTTTTAACTAATTTTCAGAAATCCCAAGTATTTAATCTCAAACGTGGCATCCGTCAGGGATGCCCCTTAAGTCCCTTTCTCTTTGATTTGGCTATAGAACCTCTGGCGATAGCATTTCGAAACTGTCCTGAATTGACCGGGATTTGGAGAGGGGGTGTTGAGCATAAAGTTTCTCTCTATGCTGATGACTTATTACTCTTTCTCTCAAATCTGTCTACGTCCTTACCTCTAATGTTTTCACTTCTTGACCAGTTTAGCCAGATCTCTGGCTATAAACTTAATTTACATAAGAGTGAACTTTTCCCAATTAATAAAGAAGCACAAGAACTAACATTTCGTGATCTCCCTTTTAAAGTAGTCCATAATCAATTTACTTATCTTGGAATTACAGTCACAAGGAAGTTTAAAGATCTCTTTCGTGAAAACTTTGCCAATCTTTCATATGCTATAAAACAGAATCTGGTACAATGGTCACCTCTATCTATGTCTTTGGTAGGTCGTATTAATGTTGTTAAAATGTATGTTCTCCCCAAATTTTTATACTTATTTCAATCTATCCCAATTTTTATTCCTAAATCTTTTTTTGATTCCTTAGACTCTATTATTTTGTCATATTTGTGGCAGAATAAGCATTCTAGAATTAATAAAATACATCTCCAAAAATCTAAAAAAGAGGGTGGCATGGCTTTACCTAACTTTCGCTTATATTATTGGGCAGCTAATATACGTTGTGCTACCTTTTGGTCTTTCTTCCATGGCCAACCCAAGTGCCCTAACTGGGTGGCAATGGAGTTGAGCTCCACTAAAGAATTATCTATCCCTGCACTTCTTGGCTCTGCACTCCCTAGTAGTCTGCCCAGATCAATAGCTAATCCTCTCGTTAGACACACTTTGCGTATATGGGCTCAGTTCAGGAAATGCTATGGCTTCCAGGGATTTTCCGTTTCCAGCCCTGTCGCACATAATCACCTTTTTTTACCTACTACGTACGATGCAGCATTCCATGTTTGGAATAGGAAGGGCATTAGACATTTTGAAGATCTTTTCATTGATAATCGCTTCGCCTCTTTTCAGCAGCTCTCTGTTAAGTTCAATCTGCCTAACGCTCATTTTTTCAGGTATCTCCAAATCCGACACTTTATTGCTCCTTTAATTCCTAACTTTCCTGAAATGCCTGCGAAAAATGCTATGGACCTATTTCTTTCCATCAATCCACTAGGTAAAGGTTTAATATCAATTATCCGAGATAAACTAGCAGCCTTACGACGGGCCCCTGTGGATAAAATTAAAATGGCCTGGGAGCAGGATTTAAATATCTCCTTATCCGAGGAGAGCTGGGACTCAGTTCTCAAATCAGTTAACTCAACCTCTCTTTGTGCTCGTCATTGCCTTTTACAGTTAAGATTGTTCATAGAGCCCATATGTCTAAATCTAAACTATCTCGATTCTACCCTAACATTAGTCCGCTCTGTGATAAATGCAAGAGGGGCGTGGCCTCTCTCATCCATATGTACTGGTTCTGTCCTAGTTTGGAGAAATTCTGGAAAGATGTCTTCACTACGTTATCGTTTATTCTGAATCAGCACCTAGAACCAAACCCCTTAATTGCTCTGTTCGGTTTTTGGGGCGAGACAGATTTATGTCTGGGTCCGACCAAGTGCCGAATATTATCCTTTGCCTCTCTCCTGGCTAGACGCTTGATCCTCCTTAGATGGAGAGATGTTGCCCCGCCCACTCATGCGCAATGGCTTAACGACATTATGGCCTGCTTGGACCTCGAAAAAATTCATTATTCAGTTCTGAATTCGGATCTAAAGTTCCATAAGGTCTGGGGACCTTTTATCGAGTACTTTCATAACCTTCCTCTTGACTAGGGGTTTTGGTTTTTTTTCTTCTTCTTTTCGGTCCCTTGCTTTCAGCTCCCTTTTTTTTCTGGTAGTAGGCATTATTATCCTCTGTTGCTAAGTGTATTCACAGTCTGGGAGTTTGACTGTTCTGACTTATACTCTATATTGTGTTGTGGTTGGTCTGGAGTTGTTGTTTTTTCTTGTGTTGTGGGGCTTGGGGAGGATACTAAGCTTACTTGTCTTTAATTTAGGTGCTTTTTTGTTAATTCTCTTCCTTTGTAGCATATTGTTATTGTATGCTTAATTTTGCACTGTATTAATGTTCCTCATTGGGATTTGGGGTTTTTAATTTGTAAAATGTTTTGAAAAACTAATAAATAAAACTAATAAAAAAAAATTCTTTCCCCTGCTCCCACATCCCCATCCTACAGATGTCATTCAAATCCTCTGGGTTCCTTTAGCAGGTTGTGTGTGGCTCTAGCTTCGGCATCTGCAGTCTCTTGTGTCTCTCTTGTGTACATCCCTAAAACAGCTTCTTTTTCCAGATTCATACAATGGCTACTAGACAGCGCCAGTCACCTTTCAAGTCCTGACCTTAGGTGCTGTCTGTTTGGTGGTTGTCTGTTCTGCCTGGGGCTGTTTGGGTTTCCTCCAGGTGCTCCAGTTTCCTCCAACATCCCAAAAATATGTGTCGATAGGTTAATGGCTGCTGTTAATTGCCCTATTATGCAGGTATGTGGGAAGAATTTTTTTAAAATACAAAAAAAATAATGTTAGATCAATGTAAGTTGGTATTGGCAGAATGGGCTGATATCTTACTTTTTATAATTTGAGTTTACATTCTCCTGCTACTGTAGTGGATTTTGAAATCAAGTTTCCAGATCAGAAGTTTAAATGTCAGGATGCAGGCCTAGCAATAAAACAAAGTCCTCTGCTGGAGTTTTCTACTCCAACTGGAGTAGAAAAACGTGGAAAGTTTCTAAGAATCCCTTCAATGGGGTATACCCAAGCCCAGTGTACAGGGCAGAGAAAAGGTTCTAAGAATCCCTTCAATGAGGTATACCCAAGCCCAGTGTACAGGGCAGAGAAAAGGTTCTAAGAATCCCTTCAATGTGGTATACCCAAGCCCAGTGTACAGGGCAGAGAAAAGGTTCTAAGAATCCCTTCAATGTGGTATACCCAAGCCCAGTGTACAGGGCAGAGAAAAGGTTCTAAGAATCCCTTCAATGTGGTATACCCAAGCCCAGTGTACAGGGCAGAGAAAAGGTTCTAAGAATCCCTTCAATGTGGTATACCCAAGCCCAGTGTACAGGGCAGAGAAAAGGTTCTAAGAATCCCTTCAATGTGGTATACCCAAGCCCAGTGTACAGGGCAGAGAAAAGGTTCTAAGAATCCCTTCAATGTGGTATACCCAAGCCCAGTGTACAGGGCAGAGAAAAGGTTCTAAGAATCCCTTCAATGTGGTATACCCAAGCCCAGTGTACAGGGCAGAGAAAAGGTTCTAAGAATCCCTTCAATGGGGTATACCCAAGCCCAGTGTACAGGACGGAGGAAAGACTGTCAAATATCTGTCCCATTTGTGTGGAAAAACAACAAGTCCCACGTGGACCTTATCAGCCACCTTGGAATACTAAGTCTTAGTGTGGCAACAAATCATCGTTTAATTCAAGAGGAGATGAATTAAGGCTTCGTAGGTCTAAAACAAAAGCTATTAAAGCCAAGACTATAAGAAATAGGAGCAGAATTTGGCCATTCAGCATATTAAGTCTGTTCTGCTATTCCATCATAGTTGATTTATATTCCCTCTCAACCCCACATAATAAAAATCTATAAATTACAGTAAACATATATATTTAAAAAGTTAAATTAAATAAGTAGTGCAAAAGGAGTAAGAAAAAACAAGTAGTGAGGTAGTGTTAATGGGTTCAATGTCAGTTTAGAAATTTGATGGCAGAGGGGAAGAAGCTATTCCTGAATTGTTGAGTGTATGCCTTCAGGCTCCTCACCCACATCCTCCCTGATGGTAGCA
Source organism: Hemitrygon akajei (assembly GCF_048418815.1). Lineage (NCBI taxonomy): Eukaryota > Metazoa > Chordata > Chondrichthyes > Myliobatiformes > Dasyatidae > Hemitrygon > Hemitrygon akajei. The sequence continues at coordinate 11,309,189 of NC_133144.1, forward strand.
GTGAGAAGAGGGCATGTTCTGCGTGATGAGAGTCGTTAATGATGGATGCTGCCTCTTTGAGGCTTTGCTCCTTGAAGATGTCCTGGATACTGGGGAGGCAAGTGCCTGTGATGAAGCCGACTGACTTCACAACTTTCTGCAGCTTATTTCAATCCTGTAATCCTGTGCAATATTTCTTCCCCCCCCCACCCCATTCCCCACTCCCCATACTAGACGGTGATGCGGCCAGTCAGAATGCTAACAGTACACCTATAGAAATTTGCGAGTATCTTTGGTGACATACCAAATCTCTTCAAACTCCTAATGAAATATAGCTACTGTCATGCTTTCTTTGTAAGTGTATCAATATGCTGGGTCCAGGATAGCTCCTCAGAGATGTTGACACACAGGAATTTGAAATTCCTCACCCTTTCCACTACTGATCCCTCAATGTGTACCTTCATCTTCCCCTTTCTGAAGACTGCAATCAATTCTTTGGTCTTACTGGCCAAATGCTCCTTGTATGTTAACTGTTTCATTCCTGGGATAATTCTCATGAACGTTCTCATCTAGACAAATATGAAACTATAAATTACCATAAAAACTGGTTTTATTCATTAATTGCTAGAAAAAATAGCATCTCAGAGAGCATCTGTAGAAAGAGAAATGGTTAGTGTTTCAGGTTAGTAACCCTTAATCAGAACTAGCGAAAGATCCCGTACATGAAGCATTAGTTGTTCCTCTTTCCGTAGATGCTGTCTGGCCTGCTGAGTTTTCCAGTGTTTTCTGGTTTCTTTTCTGCCTTCTGACCCAGGACTAGGACTAAGTATCAGTCAATTTGTCCACACCAATAGTGTTGTTGAATGAAGAATTAGTGGTTGAATATCTTGTGCCTAACAGGTATCAAAGCAATGATTAGGAGATCTATTTTGGGAACAGTGTGTGGAAATTTTTGTCCTATTCTTTGTGGACCATTGCAACATCAACGAACAGTACTGTTCAAACTATAAATTATGTGGGTTACTTGCTGCATTCAAGCCTACAATATGTTATCATTATCACTTCACACCATCTGCTGTGCTCCATATAAGCAGCTTTTACAGAGCTCCTCTATCATTCTCCCTGATAGAAGTTAAATCAAGCTTTGCTCTGAACCTAAAACCAATAAAATTCACCTCAAGTGTAACAAATGACCTCTAGTCACAAACCAGCTGACTCCAACATCAGTTTCTGATCATTGTAAACACTGTTTCCCCCCTAAGCTGTGTGGGGGTGTGGATGCAGTAACTGAAATGTTCCCGCGCATATAGCCTTTGTTGCCATGTGGCTGGAATACTCTTTTATATCACGTTTTATTAAAGTGCCGCACAGTTCTCAGGCTGTGTGTTTTAAAAAATAATTCATGCTCAGAGCAATGGTTGGTCCATGAAGCTGTAAGTTTAAAAAAAAAGTTTAGAGGGACGTTGTTTATAAAACACTAACATAGCCCATTTTACAATTGCTTTGCATGCATTAGATAATATATCTGAGCATCTTTTACAGTTTGTAGGGGTATATTCTGATGTTCAGTTCTTTCCCCTGTCCCCTCCTCATATTATTGAAATTAAAACTCAATATGTCATTTATTTCAATGAATTCTGTACATGGAACTCAGGATAGTGGTATTCCACAATGGAACTCAGGATAGTGGTATTCCACAATGGAACTCAGGATAGTGGTATTCCACATTTCCATTAACATTCCCTCAACACACAAGCTTTTTGAGGCCTCACTTAACATTAACAAATTGTAGCTTGGTTTCTTCTTGCCTTCTATCCTACCTGTTTGCCCTGCACACTGAGTGTTGGACACATTTCTTAATAACCCAAAGCTCTTCAGTTTTCAGTGCAAACCCAATTTTTCATTTTTCATCTCTTGAGCAAGTAGATTGAGTCTGAATCCAATCCAAGAGATTCTGCTGCAGTGCTGAGGGAGTGCTGAACTGTCAAAATGTCATCTTTCATATGACACCTTATCATCCCAAGTTCCCCATTTGCATTTCAGGCAAAGTTTTCCACTTTGACCTGAACCAAGGTATCAGTCAGGAATATTACACTGCTCTCTGATGGAGCTTCCCATCTACAATTTGATAAGCAATTTTCTGCTCTCAAGCATATTACATGTCCTGAATTGTGAAGAATATTATCAGAAAGACATCACTCCTTGAAGATGTCCTGGGTGCTTTGTAGGCTAGTATCTAAGATGGAGCCAACCAAATTTATGACCCTCTGCAGCAGCTTTCGGTCCTGTTCAGTAGCCTCCCCCCCCCCCCCCCCACCTCCATACCAGACAGTGATGCAGCCTGTCAGAATGCTCTCCACAGTACATCTATAGCAGTTTTTGAGTGTATTTGTTGTCATACCAAATCTCTTCAAACTGCTAATGAAGTATAGTCGCTGTCTTGCCTTCTTTATAGCTGTGTCAATATATTGGGACCAGGTTAGGTCCTCAGAGATCTTGACACCCAGGAACTTGAAACTGCTCACTCTCTCCACTTTTGATCCTTCTATGAGGATTGATATGTAGTCCATCATCTTGCCCTTGCTGAAGTCCACAGTCAGTTCTTTTGTCTTAATGACATTGACTGCAAGGTTATTGCTGTGACACCACTCCACTAGTTGGTATATCTTGCTCCTGTACGCTCTCTTGTCTCCATCTGAGATTTTACTAACAATGGTTGTATCATCAGCAAATTTATAGATAGTATTTGAGCTATGCCTAGCCACAGAGTCATGGGAATAGAGAGAGTAGAGCAGTGGACTAAGCACATACCCTTGAGGTGCACCAGTGTTGATCATCAGCGAGGAGAAAGTATTATCACCAATCCATGCAGATTGTGGTCTTCTAGTTAGGGAGTCTGGGATCCAATTGCAGAAGGAGATACAGAGGCCTATGTTCTGTAACTTATCAATCAGGATTGTGGGAATGATGGTGTTAAATGCTAAGCTATAATTGATGAGCAGCATCCTGACATTGGTATTTGTATTGTCCAGGTGATCTAAGGCCGAGTGAAGAGCCATTGAGATTGTGTCTGCCATTGACCTGTTGTGGCAATAGGCAAACTACAGTAGGTCCTGGTCCTTGCTGAGGCAGGAGTTCAGTCTAGTCATGACCAACTTCTCAAAGCATTTCATCACTGTTGATGTGAGTGCTGCTGGGCAATGGTCGTTAAGGCAGCTCATGTTATTCTTCTTAGGCACTGGAATAATTGTTGGCTTTTTGAAGCAAGTGGGAACTTTCACCCATAGCAGTGAGAGGTTGAAAATGCCCTTAAATAGATAGATAGATAGATAGATAGATACTTTATTCATCCCCATGGGGAAATTCAACTTTTTTCCAATGTCCCATACACTTGTTGTAGCAAAACTAATTACATACAATACTTAACTCAGTAAAAAAAATATGATATGCATCTAAATCACCATCTCAAAAAGCATTAATAATAGCTTTAAAAAGTTCTTAAGTCCTGGCGGTAGAATTGTAAAGCCTAATGGCATTGGGGAGTATTGACCTCTTCATCCTGTCTGAGGAGCATTGCATCGATAGTAACCTGTCGCTGAAACTGCTTCTTTGTCTCTGGATGGTGCTATGTAGAGGATGTTCAGAGTTATCCATAATTGACCGTAGCCTACAATACTCCTACCTAGTTGGCACAAGTTTCTCACAAGTTGGTAGGGACAAGTATGTTTTCAGAAAGGCAGCATCCATTATTAAGGATCGAGCACCTAGGACATGCACTTTTCTCATTGTTATCATCATGAGATAACAGAAGCTTGAAGGCATACGCTCAGCAATTTAGGAACAGCTTCTTCCCCTTCGCCATCGGATTCCTAAATGGACATTGAACCTGTGAACGCTACCTCACTTTTTTGATAGATATTCTGTTTTTGCATGATTTTTGATCTTTTGTCTTGTCTTGTCCATATTGCACCAACCGCCACCACTGGGCTATTAACATGCAGGAGCAGTGTGTGGTTAAGTGCCTTGCTCAAGGACACACACACACTGCCTCGGCTGAGGCTTGAACTAACGACCTTCAGATTGCTAGCCCAAAGCCTTAACCACTTGGCCATGTGCCACACTCTCACACTTTTCATCATACATATACTATAATTGATTTACTTGTTTATTTTTCTTCTACATTATGTATTGCATTGAACTGCTGCTGCTAAATTAACAAATTTCATGACACATGCCGGTGATAATAAACCTGATTCTGAGAATCAAGTGTTACGTACCCGTGGGTATTTTGTACTTGTCACGTGACAGTGGTGTTGAAGCTATACTGAACTTAAGGTAGTGGTCTTGTGATGGTGGAGTGACGTCATTTTCCCGCCGGTAGAGGTCATGTGACAGGTTTTTTTTACAGGGTATAAAAGGAGGACCCCTCCCTGAGGAGGGGCAGTTCGTGGCTGGATTTGCCATTTTGACTCCATGCCACTGCGTGGTCCAATATTATGACGCAGTTTGGTTGAAAGATAGTTTTATTTAATGCCTAAAGTTTGAAAGGTCATTGCCGGCAGTTTCTTTATAATACTGTCAGTTAAAAATCAGTGGAGAGTGAAGATCAGAGTTCGGGAGCTAAAAGATCGAGGAAAGTCGATTTCGACGGTGAAACAGGTTCGACCTTGTTTGATCCTCATTCGGAAGGAATTCGTTGGCTGTCCCTATGTTAATCCCTGCGAAATATAGCAGAAGGATTGGGAACAGTTTTGTAAAGGAAAGGTCAGTGCCTTTAAGCCGTTTCATTTTCATCTTCGTAAATTCTCCGGGGAAAAGTAGTTTGACTGGGAATCGCAGCAACACGACGTGAAAGAGAATTTAAATCGTCTAAAAGGTCTCTCCTTTAATGGACTGTAAGCATTTTGAACTTTTGCAGTACTACTTTGAAGAACTGTTTTTGCAACATCGCTTTAAGAACTGTTTTTGCAACATCGCTTTAAGAACTGTTTTTGCAACATTGCTTTAAGAACTGTTTAAGCTGCCGCACAGCAGCTGACTTCCGGTTACGTTAGTGGTTTGTTTACTTTTGGGGTTTGTTTTTCAGTGTTTAATAAACGTTTTATTTGTTATAAAAACCCTGCCTCACTTATATATTTATCATTGCTGAATCCGTAACACACGTTTAATATCACTGATATATGTGGAGAAATGTGCTGTTTTGTGGCACCAGTGCAGTGTAATACATTAAAATAAACTATAAATTACAATAAGTAATGTATCTTATATACATATATAAATAAGAAACCAAAAAAAGAAGTTAAGTAAATAAGTGGTGCAAAAATAGCGAGGTAATATTCATGGGTTCATTGTTCTCTCAGAATTCTGATGGCGGAGCTGTTCCTAAAACATTTGAGTACAGTATGTGGCTTCAGGCTCCTGTACCCCTTCCCTGATGGCAGTAATGAAAAGATGACATGTCCTGTGTAGCGAGGGCCCTTCATGGTGGATGGCGATTTTTTGAGGTGTTGCATTTTGAAGATGTCCTCTGTTGTGGGGAGGTTAGTACCCATGAAGGAGCCTGCTGAGTGGGCAATCCTGATCCTACTCAGTGGCCCCTCCATACTAGATGATAATGAAGTGTTATCTAAATGCAAGTCTTTACAGAAGCGGATGAAATTTGCTATTTTGATGTTCACCACTGAAGTAATTCCCTTTTTATTCTGCTCTGCTCTGCATAAAATGCTTGACATACTCTGATCACTTCAGCTATACAGCTCTGGACAACTGTCTTGCTCTCTAGTCCGGTGATGTGACACCCCTACATCTAGCTGTTCAGCTGAGTAACATTTAATTCTTAATTTGGATTGCTATCTTTAGCAGACTAATCAAGTTAATGAAGAAATGAACCCTTTACTTTCCACCCACAGAGTGTATGTGAACAGTCTTCCCTGAACCACAGTCTTCCCCAATGCTGATCCTGTTGTAATCCCAATTGGATTCACTAGGGAAAAAATCTGCCTTTTAATAAGAGTATATAATTTTTGCTTGAGAATCTTCTCCACACTATGCCTTTCAATACTTGCGGTTAGCAGGGCTGTTGAACCTGGGCATTTGTAGCAATGCCTTTCCATTGGTGATGAGATTAGATTTATAACTTAATGCTTAGAAGCAGTGAGTGCTTGTATCCTCTATCTGAAGTTAAGCAATGCATCTCAAATATTGACTTTCTGGGCCTCCTACTACAAAGATACAAATTTGTTTTGAGCTTATTTCAAATTATTGTGCTCCCCTAGCAGTTTAAAGGTTTGTTCCATTGAGTTGTGTAGCATGGGGAATAGAATGGCTAAGGTCATCGTGGTCTTATGGCTGGCAATAGAGAGGCTCCAGTCAGCCAAACTACAAAGACGAATGGAAGCAAAATAATATATTTTTCTCATTAATGTATAATATTTTGTCTTGCTCTGAACTGCCGTGAAACAACTAATTTCACAAAACGTGTCAGCAATGATATGAAAAAAACAAGAGAAAATCTGCAGATGCTGGAAATCTGAGCAACACACAAAATGCTGGTGGAGCTCAGCAGGACAGGAGCATCTATGGGAAAAATACAGTCGATGTTTTGAACCAAAACCCTTCGCAGGACTGGAGAAAAAAAGCTGAGGAGTAGATTTTAAAGGTGGGGGGAGGGGAGAGAGAAACACCAGGAGATAAGTGAAACCTGGGGGGCGGGGAATGAAGTAAAGAGTGGGAAGTTGATTGGTGAATGAGACAAGAAGGTCATGGAAGAAAGAAAAATGGGGAAGGAGCACCAGAGCAGAATGATGGGCTGGGAAGCGGAGAGAGGGAAAAGGGGATGGGAAATGGACATGGTGGGTTGGGGGTTGGGGAGCATTATTGGTAGTTTGAGAAATCTATGTTCATGCCATCAGGTTGGAGTCTACCCAAATGAAATACAAATTGTTTGTTCCTCCAACCTGAGTGTAGCCTCATCACGACAGTGGGGAAGGCCATGGATGGACATATCAGAATGGGAATGGGAAGTGGAATTAAAATGGGTGGCCAGTGGGAGATCACGCTTGTTCTGGCAGACAGACCGTAGATGCTCTGTGAAGCAGTTTCCTAATTGGCCTGCGGGGTTCCCCCAGCATTTTGTCAGTGATGATAAACCTGATTCTGTTACTGATGAACAACAGGGCCAGTGATACAATCATTATTGCACAGCAAAGGGCCATTGGGGATATACTGATGGCCCCTGATAAAACAATCCAGTCGGTCTCATTTCACCACCCTCTCTGTGGCCTTGCAAATCATTCTCCGAAGCCTCTGGTTTCCTTTTTTCCATGAACTGTGAGTTGTACACTGTCACTACTGTCTCCATAGGGTCAGAACGGTTTTTGCCTTGCATTCCATTTATCATTTGTCCAAAACTTTAAGTATCTTCAGAGTGATAATGGCCAAGTCTGTTTTTGTGATGTTGATCAACATTGGACTTTGGTCAGGCTAAAGGGGGAATCTATCAGTTCTCTTGGTGGACAGGAATTACTGAAGCCTGAAATCCCTCAGCACCATCTTCAGGAACAGCAAATTTCCTACACCCATCAGGGTCTTGAACTGACTTGCACAGCCTTAAGCCTACCTCAGCAGTGAAATGCTGTGGACCACCTCTTGCACAATGATGGACTTGACATCCGTATCAAATACACAACATTTGTTTTGTTTTAAAAAACATACAATACTGTGCACTTGCATCTAGCTGGGGTGCCTAAGACTTGCACAGTACTGTATTTGTCAATGTGGAGCGGAGAGCAAGTTTGTAAATCTGGTGGGAGCAAAGGATGTTGGGAATGGCAAGTGTGGAGAGCTGCGGGAGAAGTGTGGGATAGGCGGCAGAGGGGGAGTGCCAAGGGGCAAGGGGTGGCGCGGGTGCAGACACTCTAAGATCTGAGACACCAGACAAAGTTATTTGACTCCAAACAATTGGTTTATTGATCATCGCAGAATGTCTCTGGTACTTTCCACAGCCTCTTCTCTTCCTTCCTCTGTTCCCAACCATGATTACCCTCTCCTTGCCCCCTTCCCACTGTCAGTCCATGATAGAGACCCATACCAGAATTGGGTTTATCATCGCTCACATATGTCATGAAATTTTTTTTATATGGCAGCAGTACAGTTCCATACATAAAATTACAGTACTGGCAAAAGTCTTAGGTACTCTCGCTAAATATGTGCCTAAGACTTCTGCACAGTACTGTAAACTAAAAACAAATTACACAAGGAAGAATACAGTTAGAACAAAAGAAAGCAAAGTCCTTTCTCCATCTCTGTCTGCTGCTCCCCCCCTTTCTTTCTCCCGAGGCCTCCTGTCCCATGATCCTTTCCCTTCTCCAGCTGTGTATCACTTTCACCAATCACCTTTCCAGCTCTTAGCTTCATCCCACCCCCTCCGGTCTTCTCCTATAATTTCACATTTCCCCCTCCCCCCACTACTTTCAAATCTCTTAGTATCTTTCTCTTCAGTTAGTCCTGACGAAGGTTCTTGGCCCGAAATGTCGACAGTGCTTCTCCTTATAGATGCTGCCTGGCCAACATGTTATGTTCCACCAGCATTTTGTGTGTGTTGTTTGAATTTCCAGCATCTGCAGATTTCCTTGTGTTTGCTCCTTTGTTGTTCAAAGTGCTCATAGTGTTGTTGTACGGAGGTAGTAATTAGGGTTGTGTGGGTTGGTGTAAGAACCAAATGTCTGAAGTGGAATAGCTGTTCTTGAAACGGGTGGTGTGGGACTTCAGACTTTACCTCTGCCCAGTGGTAGCTGAGATTTATATATAACTTGTGCTTTGTGTGTTTGCATCAGAATCAGGTTTATTATCATTGTATTAGTTAACGTGAAATTCGTTATTTTGCCTCGGTGTGCCTGTGATGGTCCTGTAAGCAGGTTTTTCATTGCACCTGCATCACTTTGTTCTTGTGCACATGACAATAAACTTGACATAACTTTACATAATGGCTTGGGATCTTAAAGTCATACTGAAATTCCAGGCTGAGATTCTTTAACATAAAAGGTAGCACATCTGATGGTGTACCCTCTCAACACTGACTTTAGTGTCTGTCTGGATTTCAGGACTGGGTATGAGTTTTGTGAAACCGACTTTTGAGGCCTGCAGTGGAAAGATGATAGGGAATGGTAGGAGCTGCCAATCATGCAAAAGTGCATTGAGGACATTGTACGTTGGAGGGAGGGGAGACATTGGCAGGAAAGTGGTTTTTCAAATTGATGCAATTTTGATGATTTTAGGATTTGCTGAATCTTTTCTCCCTTTGTTCCAGGAATTGCCTTGTTCATTGCTGTAAAGTATTTGAGGTTTGATACTATTTTCAGAATATTCCATCTGTTCTTACTCCAGCGGGTAAAGTTCTTGGAGCAACATACTCTTCTGAAAATACTTACGAAATTGCCCTTATGTTCACCATCTGATGTGCCAGGATTATAGTCTTTAACAATTAATTTCTTTCTTAACTTTATAAAACTTAATAGGTCTGTTTGTAGGATGAATACAGTGGATTCCAGTTAATTGGGGCATATTAGGACCAGTACATCTTAGCCCAATTAAGCGGCTAAAACATAGAACAGAGAAATCTACAAGACGTTACAGGCCCTTTGGCCCATGATGTTGTGCCAACCATGTAACCTACTCTAGAAACTGCCTGCCTAGAATTTCCCTGGCACATAGCCCTCTATTTTTCTAAGCTCCATGTACCTGTCTAAGAGGCTTTTAAAAGACCCTATTGTATCCACTTCCACCACCGCTGATGGCACTGCATTTCACGCACCCAAAAAACAGAGACATTTCCTCAGTACCTATTTCCAAGCACCTTAATCATCTTATGCACCTCTATCAGGTCACCTCTCATCCTCCATCACTCCAAGGAGAAAAGACCAAGTTCACTCAACCTATGCTCATAAGGTACACCGTGCAATCCAGGCAACATCCTTGTAAGTCTCCTCTGCACTCTCTCTATAGAATCCACATCCTTCCTGTAGTGAGGTGACCAGAACTGAACACAGTACTCCAAGTGGGATGTGATCAAGGTCTTGTATAGTTGTAACACTACCTCATGGCTCTTGAACTCAATCCCACGGTTAATGAATGCCAACACACCATATGCCTTCTTAACAACACTGTCAACCTGTGCAGCAGCTTGAGTGTCCTATGGACACGGACCCCAAGATCTCTCAGATCCTCCACACTGCGAAGAACTTTACCATTAATATTATATTCTGTCTTCAAATTGGACCTACCATAATGAACCACTTCATACTTATCTGGGTTGAAGTCCATCTGCCACTTCTCAGCTCAGTTCTGCATCCTATCGATGTCCCGCTGTAACCTCTGACAACCCTCCAGACTATCCAAAGCACCCCCAACCTTTGTGTCATCAGAAAACTTACTAACCCACCCTTCTACTTCTTCATCCAGATCTTTTATAAAAATCACAAAGAGGAGGGGTCTCAGAACAGATACCTGCGGAACACCACTGGTCACCAACCTCCATGCAGAATACGAACCATCTACAACCACCCTTTGCCTTCTGTGAGCAAGCCAGTTCTGGATCCACAAAGCAAGGTCTCCTTGGATCCCATGCCTCCTTACTTTCTGAAGGAGCCTTGTATGGAGAACCTTATTAAATGTCTTACTGAAATCCATATGCACTACATCCACTGCCTTACCTTCATCAATGTGTTTTGTTACATCCTCAGAGAACTCAATCAGGCTCATAAGGCACGACCTGCCTTTGACAAGCCATGCTGACTATCCCTAATCAGATTATGTCTCTCCAAATGCTTATAAATCCTGCCTCTCAGGATCTTCAACAACTTGCCCACCACTGAGGTCAGACTCACAGGTCTATAATTTCCTGGGCTATCTCTACTCCCATTCTTGAACAAGAGAACAACACTTGCAACCCTCCAATCCTCTGGTACTTCTCCCGTCCCTATTGATGATGCAAAGATCATTACCAGAGGCTCAGCAATATCCTCCCTCGCTTCCCACAGTAGCCTGGGGTATATCTCATCCGGTCCCGGTGACTTATCTAACTTCTTTCAAAAGCTCCAGCACATCCTCTTTATAATGTCTATATGCTCAAGTGTTTCAGACCACTGTAAGTGATCCCCAAAATTGCCAAGGTCTTTTTCTCTGAATACTGAAGCAAAGTATTCATTAAGTATCTCCGCTACCTTCTCTGACTCCATGCACCCGTTTCCACTATCACACCTGATTGGTCCTATTCTCACAGGGCCCATCCTCTTGCTCTTCACATACTTGTGGAATGCCTTGGGGTTTTCCTTTATCCTGCTCACCAAGGCCTTCTCATAGTCCCTTCTGGCTCTCCTAATCCCATTCTTAAGCTCCTTCCTAGAAACCTTATAGTTTTTAGAGCCCTAACAATACCTAGTTTCTTGAACCTTTCGTAAGTTTTTCTATTCTTCTTAACTAGATTTTCTACATCCTTTGTACTCCATGCTTCTTTAACTCTACCATCCATTCCCTGCCTTAATAGAACATACCCATACAAACTCCATGTAAATGTTCCTTGAATATTTACCACATTTCTGCCATGCATTTCCCGAGAACATCTGCTCCCAATTTATGCTCCCAAGTTCCTGCTTATTGGCATCATTCCTCCTACCCCAATTAAATGTTTTCCCAAATTGTCTGCTATCACTGTTCAGCATTACGGTGAAGGAGATAGAGTTGTGGTCACTACCTCCAAAATGCTCTCCCACCAAGAGATCTGACACCTGACCAGGTTCATTTTCCCGATACCAGATCAAGTACAGCCTCTCCTGGTTGGCTTATCTCCATGTTGTGTCAGGAAGCCTTCCTGAATACATCTAACAAACTCCACCCCATCTAAACCCCTTGCACTGAGATGCCAATCAGTATTAGAAAAGTTAAAATCTTCCATCACAACAACCCTGTTATTATTGCACCTTTCCAGAATCTGCCTCCCTATCCACTCCTTGATATCCCCGTTACTATTGGGGGGGGGGGTCTATAAAAAGACACCCAGTAGCATCATTGCCCCCTTCCTGTTTCTGACATCCACCCACACTGACTCAGTAGACCATCCCTCCATGGCTTCCTCCTTTTTCTGAAGCCATGACACTATCCCTAATTAGCAATGCCTCACCCCGACCTCTTTTGCCTCCCTCTCTGTTCTTTTTGAAACATCTAAACATCTGGCACACTCAGTAGTCATTGCTGCTCCTGAGACATTCAGGTTTCTGTAATGGCCACAACATCATAGTTCCATGTATTGATCCACGTTTTAAGCTCATCTGCCTTGTTTATGATACTCCTTGCATTAAAATAGACACATCTCAAACCATCTGGCTGAGTGCATCTTTGCTCTAATATCTGCCTATCCTTCCTCACGAACTCCCTACAAGCTGTCTCTACTTGTGCTCCAACCTGCCAATCCTCTGCCTCTTCATTTCGGTTCCCACCCACCCACTCCCCCCCCCCCCCCCGCAAATCTAGTTTAAACCCTCCCCAATAGCATTGGCAAACCTTCCCGCCAGGATATTGGTTCCCCCTCGGATTCAAATGCAACTTGTTTTTTTTGTACAGGTCACACCTGCTTCAGAAGAGGTCCCAATGATTCAGAAGTCTGAATCCTTACCCCTGCTCCAATTCTTCAGCCACACATTTATCGTCCACATAATTTTGTTCCTATACTCACTGTCACGTGGCACAGGCAGCAATCCCGAGATTACTACCTTTGAGGTCTTGCTTCTCAGCTTCCTTCCTAACTCCCTGTATTCTGCTTTCAGGACTTCCACTCTTTTTCTACCTGTATCGTTGGTACCAATATGTATGACAACCTCTGCTGCTCTCCCTCCCATTTCATGATATTGTGGACACGCTCAGAAATATCACGAACCCTGGCACCTGGGAGGCAAACTACCATCATTGTTTCTTTTTCACGCCCACTTATCTGTCCCCTTAACTATAGAGTCCCCTATTACCGCTGTCATCCTGTTCCATTCCCTACCCTTCTGAGCCGCAGGGCCAGACTCAGCGCCAGAGGAACGACCACTGTTGCTTCCCCCAGGTAGGTCCCCCGCCCCAATCAGTACTCAAAATGGAGTACTTATTGTTAAGGGGGACATCCACAAGGGTGCTCTCCACTACCTGATGCCCTCCCTTCCCTCTCCTGATGGTCACCCATTTATCTGTCTCCTGTGGCCCTAGGGTGTCTACCTGCCTGTAGCTCCTGTCTATCACCTCTTCACTTTCCCTAACAAGCCGAAGGTCATCGAGCTCCAGTTCCTTAACTCGGTCTCTATCCCAATTAGCCAAAGTTTCATGGAAGTAGTTTTTTAAAAATGTATAAAATAAGATTAACTATTATTGAACTGCTTAACAAATTGCATATTTAATGAAATACAGAACAATTAGAACACTATTGTTACCACATCAGTACTATAAAACTGTTTAGTTCCTAATAGTTATCAACTTTTAGTTCCTATAGAATATTGCAATGTTCTTTAGATTAATTGAAAATTGACAAAATCAGCGCAAACATCTAGTGCAAACAATGGGCTGCCTTCATACAATGCTTTCAATGATTCCAACCTCCAAATTTTCATTTTGATTGTAATATTCAGGATAAAGGCCGATACCTTCCTAACTTGTTGAAATAGTTTCATTTTCACTCACAGCTGTTAAGCATTCTTCATGCCTGAATGCTTAAAACCGTAGTGAGTAAAACACTTATGAATTGTATTACTGCTTATTTCTCGCCAACTATCAGTGACAAAAATCACTGCTTTTTTTTTAACACAAGCACACACAAGTGATGCTATTTAAAAGGAGTTCTCTCTAAGCAAGTGTAATGTCTAACAGCCAGATAGACTGATGCTAGTTAGAAACTGGTTGGCAACAGTCTTCTGTCCCAATTAAGTGGCGCAGAGTCCCAAGTAAGTGGCTGTCCCAATTATCTAATGGCATGATCAACCAGAATCCACTGATTTACTAGTGTAAAAGGTTCGAAAAGTACATTTATTATCAAAATATACAATTCTGAAATTCTTCTTCAGATAGCCTCAAAACCAAGAAAGAAAAGAATGGCAGTAAATCATCGACCCATTAATCCCTTCTCCCCGCACAAAAAAATGAGCAAAAAATGGAGCAAGCATATCGACCCTCAAATCCCCCTCCCCACACTCAAAAAAAAATGCAAAAGATTGGGCGAGAAACACAGAACATAAAAAAATTAAGCTTGGAGGAAAAGTCTATAGTCCAAGTCCATATCCAAAACACAGAAAACCTCCTGCTCAGCAGCAGGACTTTCACTCCGTGGCTGAGGGATCCCAACAGCGATCAAAAGGCAGTCTCCCCTTTCCATAGCAGTATGATCAAAAGGCAGTCTCCTCTCTCCGTAGCAGAGCGATCCCCACCAGTGATCAAGACGCAGTCTCTCATCTCTGTAGCAGAGCGATCCCACCGGTCGGTGATCAAGAGGCAGTCTCTCATCTCCGTAGTAGAGCGATCCCACCAGTGATCAAGAGGCAGTCTCTCATCTCTGTAGTAGAGTGATCCCACCGGTGATCAAGAGGCAGTCTCTCATCTCTGTAGCAGAGCGATCCCACCGGTCAGTGATCAAGAGGCAGTCTCTCATCTCCGTAGTAGAGCGATCCCACCAGTGATCAAGAGGCAGTCTGTCATCTCTGTAGCAGAGCGATCCCACCGGTCGGTGATCAAGAGGCAGTCTCTCATTTCCATAGTAGAGCGATCCCACCGGTCGGTGATCAAGAGGCAGTCTCTCATCTCCATAGTAGAGTGATCCTAACAGTGATCAAGAGGCAGTCTCTCATCTCCGTAGTAGAGCGATCCCACCAGTGATCAAGAGGCAGTCTCTCATCTCTGTAGCAGAGCGATCCCACCAGTGATCAAGAGGCAGTCTCTCATCTCCATAGTAGAGTGATCCCACCAGTGATCAAGAGGCAGTCTCTCATCTCCGTAGTAGAGTGATCCCAACAGTGATCAAGAGGCAGTCTCTCATCTCCGTAGTAGAGCGATCCCAACAGTGATCAAGAGGCAGTCCTCATCTCCGTAGTAGAGCGATCCCACCAGTGATCAAGAGGCAGTCTCTCATCTCCGTAGTAGAGCGATCCCACCGGTGATCAAGAGGCAGCCTCTCATCTCCGTAGTAGAGCGATCCCACCAGTGATCAAGAGGCAGTCTCTTATCTCTGTAGTAGAGCGATCCCACCAGTGATGAAAAAGCAAACAGCCAAACAGCCAGTGCTCACCTTCCATGTTGGCTCGTGCCCCATCCCAACAGTGATCAAGAGGCAGTCTCTCATCTCCATAGTAGAGTGATCCCACCAGTGATCAAGAGGCAGTTTCTCATCTCCGTAGTAGAGTGATCCCAACAGTGATCAAGAGGCAGTCTCTCATCTCCGTAGTAGAGCAATCCCAACAGTGATCAAGAGGCAGTCCTCATCTCCATAGTAGAGTGATCCCACCGGTGTTCAAGAGGCAGTCTCTCATCTCCGTAGTAGAGCGATCCCACCAGTCGGTGATCAAGAGGCAGTTTCTCATCTCCATAGTAGAGCGATCCCACCAGTGATCAAGAGTCAGTCTCTCATCTCCGTTGTAGAGTGATCCCACCGGTCGGTGATCAAGAGGCAGTCTCTCATCTCCGTAGTAGAGCGATCCCAAGAGTGATCAAGAGGCAGTCTCTCACCTCCGTAGTAGAGCGATCCCAACAGTGAACAAGAGGCAGTCTCTCATCTCCGTAGTAGAGCGATCCCACCAGTGATCAAGAGGCAGTCTCTCATCTCCGTAGTAGCGCGATCCCACCAGTGATCAAGAGGCAGTCTCTCATCTCCGTAGTAGAGCGATCCCACCAGTGATCAAGAGGCAGTCTCTTATCTCTGTAGTAGAGCGATCCCACCAGTGATGAAAAAGCAAACAGCCAAACAGCCAGTGCTCACCTTCCATGTTGGCTCGTGCCCCATCCCACCAGTGATCAAGAGGCAGTCTCTCATCTCTGTAGTAGAGCGATCCCAACAGTGATCAAGAGGCAGTCCTCATCTCCATAGTTGAGTGATCCCACCGGTGATCAAGAGGCAGTCTCTCATCTCCATAGTAGAGCGATCCCACCAGTCGGTGATCAAGAGGCAGTCTCTCATCTCCGTAGTAGAGCGATCCCACCAGTGATCAAGAGTCAGTCTCTCATCTCCGTAGTAGAGTGATCCCACCAGTGATCAAGAGGCAGTCTCTCATCTCCGTTGTAGAGCGATCCCAACAGTGATCAAGAGGCAGTCCTCATCTCCATAGTTGAGTGATCCCACCGGTGATCAAGAGGCAGTCTCTCATCTCCATAGTAGAGCGATCCCACCAGTCGGTGATCAAGAGGCAGTCTCTCATCTCCGTAGTAGAGCGATCCCACCAGTGATCAAGAGTCAGTCTCTCATCTCCGTAGTAGAGTGATCCCACCAGTGATCAAGAGGCAGTCTCTCATCTCCGTTGTAGAGTGATCCCACCGGTCGGTGATCAAGAGGCAGTCTCTCATCTCCGTAGTAGAGCGATCCCAACAGTGATCAAGAGGCAGTCTCTCATCTCCGTAGTAGAGCGATCCCAACGGTGATCAAGAGGCAGTCTCTCATCTCCGTAGTAGAGCGATCCCACCGGTGATCAAGAGGCAGTCTCTCATCTCCGTAGTAGAGTGATCCCACCAGTGATCAAGAGGCAGTCTCTCATCTCCGTAGTAGAGCGATCCCACCGGTGATCAAGAGGCAGTCTCTCATCTCTGTAGTAGAGCGATCCCACCAGTGATGAAAAAGCAAACAGCCAGTGCTCACCTTCCATGTTGGCTCGTGCCCCATCCCACAGCCTTCTCACCACAACATTCCCACACACTGCCTCTGTCTCCTGGAATCCTCTTGGACACAGCAGAGCACTCCAAGTGTTGATCTTTAAAGTTATCCGGAATTATTAACTGCATAAGAACAGTTAGTGTGGCTGTGATTGCTTCTTAGCGTTAAATTCAATGTTAATTCTGTAATATTAAATATGCGAGGTTGACAATCCAAAGCCCAAGGACTGGAGGCCCAGTGTTGGCCTTTTATGGGATTGGAAGCCCATGTGTGAGAGGGAGTGGCTGAGTGGGAAAGGGTGTCTGATTTGTTGCCTTGCTCTGTTCTGTTGTTATTTGGTGCTGTATGTTGTGTTAAACATTTTGGGCATGCTATGTTAGCGCCAGAATGTGTGGAGACACTCGTAGTCACACATATCCTTGGGTGTGTTGGTTGTCAACTCAAATAACATATTTCACTATGAAACAATATTTTCTAAGACCAGTCATGAATCAGTGTTGACAGGTGCAGGACAAGAGAGTAAACAGAAACAGTGAAGCAACAGTTTTTATTTTATTCATAGATGCAGTGCATAATTGGTCCTTCTGACCCTTTGAGCTGCATTGCCAGGAACTCATATAACCATATAACAATCACAGCACGGAAACAGACCATCTCGGCCCTCCTAGTCCGTGCCGAACTTTTAATCTCACCTAGTCCCACCTACCCGCACTCAGCCCATAACCCTCCACTCCTTTCCTGTCCATATACCTATCCAATTTTACTTTAAATGATACAACTGAACTGGCCTCTATTACTTCTACAGGAAGCTCATTCCACACAGCTATCACTCTCTGAGTAAAGAAATACCCCCTCGTGTTTCCCTTAAACTTTTGCCCCCTAACTCTCAAATCATGTCCTCTCGTTTGAATCTCCCCTACTCTCAATGGAAACAGCCTATTCACGTCAACTCTATCTATCCCTCTCAAAATTTTAAATACCTCGATCATATCCCCCCTCAACCTTCTACGCTCCAATGAATAGAGACCTAACTTGTTCAACCTTTCTCTGTAACTTAAGTGCTGAAACCCAGGTAACATCCTAGTAAATCGTCTCTGCACTCTCTCTAATTTATTGATATCTTTCCTATAATTCGGTGACCAGAACTGTACACAATATTCCAAATTTGGCCTTACCAATGCCTTGTACAATTTTAACATTACATCCCAACTTCTGTACTCAATGCTCTGATTTATAAAGGCCAGCGTTCCAAAAGCCTTCTTCACCACCCTATCTACATGAGACTCCACCTTCAGGGAACTATGCACTGTTATTCCTAGATCTCTCTGTTCCACTGCATTCCTCAATGCCCTACCATTTACCCTGTATGTTCTATTTGGATTATTCCTGCCAAAATGTAGAACCTCACACTTCTCAGCATTAAACTCCATCTGCCAACGTTCAGCCCATTCTTCTAACCGGCATAAATCTCCCTGCAAGCTTTGAAAACCCACCTCATTATCCACAACACCTCCTACCTTAGTATCATCGGCATACTTACTAATCCAATTTACCACCCCATCATCCAGATCATTTATGTATATTACAAACAACATTGGGCCCAAAACAGATCCCTGAGGCACCCCGCTAGTCACCGGCCTCCATCCCGATAAACAATTATCCACCACTACTCTCATCAATTTAACCCTAGCCTAATCATGGGATAATCTACAATAACTAGTCAACCCACTAACCGGTACAGCTTTGGACCAATATGTTCACAAGGAGGATGTACAAGCTCCTTACAGATGATGTTGGAATGGAATTCCAAACTCCAATGCCCCGAACTATATTAGCTCAGGTTATTTCCATCTGCATACAATTTTCATGACTGTATATTGAGCAGTGGGGTTCCTGCTCTATGTTGGTAACAGACTTTGAATCACTGAGTAAGATATCTAGATCTGATCATTTGCTTCCCACTATAACTACTCATTTCATTTTAATGGTGTGTGATATTTTTATATGTTTATGGAAATGTATTTGAGTTTTTGGAATTTCACATCTTGTAGTACAGCATCAGGGTTGTGGTTTAACAGATACTCCAAGTGATTAATTCAAGTTCAAGTTCAGTTATTGTCATTCAACATATATTCTGCCAAACGAAGCAACTTTCCTCCAGACCAAGGTGCACAACACAATACATACAACTATCACACAGAACAGAAAAACTAATATTACCACAAACACAGTGTTCCATATTTTATGCCAAAGTATATGGTTTTTTAAGAATATAACCTATTCCCTATTGCCTTCAATTTAGCTCTGTACTAGAAGTGTCACAGACCCTGAGGTGTTCTGCTGCATTGTGTTCATTTGCCTGGCTTGGTTTAGTTTGGCTCAGCTTGGTCAATTGCCTTTTCATTCCAAACACCAATTGCCTTGTTGTAGAATGGCCATTATATTGTGGTTCTCATCGTTGTCTTTAGGTCTGTTAAAATGTGTGAATTCAATTAATTTCAGTTTTTTATTTTGTCTCATTTTTCTTTAGGTTTTGAAGGGTGCTCTATGGTTCCTTCAATTTACCCTCTTGAAACGCTCCACAATTCCCTCTCCTTGAAGCAGGTGAATGAATTCCTTACGTCGATCTCAGAAATTTGCAGAGAATCTCATGAGAGAGCATCAAAAGGTAAAAAAAAATGCAAACCTTTATCTGAAACTGAAAAAGTGAACAATACTTTTTGTTACATTAATATGACAAGACACAGAACAAAATAATCTTGTGAACTCCAGCACCTGTCACTACCTGGGCACTGCAGGACGACTAACGGATAAGATTGGGAAAATGTCTAATAGTTGTTCTCAGGTTGGATAAATCATATTGATAGGCTCAAATGTTTTATCTGACAGGCGAGTGCTCAATGGGTAATGGGGCTTAACAAAGACTTAAAACAGGAAAGAATTCTATTCACCCCTTCCCAGGCATTTAAACACATTAGACAATGCAGAACACAATAAAGTAGAGTCTAGATTTCTCATCAGCCAGTTCCAATACCCTGGCTGGAACAATCAGTGTTGAATTTCATCAATGATTGTTGCTGATGATGGAGTTCCTTGCCTGTCCCACAGGCCACCTGGTTGTGTGGCCTTCAAAAAGTGTTAACAAATGAGCATTTGATGGCTCCAGGCATGTACTCAGAAGAATGAAGGATGATCTCATTGAAATCTATCAAAAATTGAAAGATCTAAATAGAGTGGATGTGAAAAGGATGTTTCCTATAGTGAAGGAGTCTAGAACTAGAGGGCACAGCCTCAGAATAGAGGGACATTTCTTTAGAACAGAAATGAGGAAGAATTTATTTAGCCAGAGGATGATGTATCTGGTGAATTCATTGCCACAGATGAATGTGTAGGCCAAGTCATTGGATGTATTTAAAGCAGAGGTTGATAGGATCTTGATTATTAAGGGCATCAAAGGTTATGGAAAGAAGGCAGTTGAATAGGGTTGAGAGGAATAATGAGACAGCCCGGATTAAATGGCAGAGCAGACTTGATGGGCCGAATGTCCTGGTTCTGTTTCTATGTCTTATGGTCTTCAGATAGTGACTTGCATCGTTGATCTCCAGTCTCCACCATAAACTCAGTGGCCACTTTATTAGATACAGGAGGTACCTAATAAAAAGGCCACTGAATGGATGTTTATGGTCTCTGCTGCTGTTTTTTCCCCTCTTACTATACCTAGTGTAGTAAATGGCTGTTATCCGTTCTTCATGCTAGATGTTGGTGTCCTAGGAGACCCAGAGGCTCCCAGGGAACTACATCTGCGTGAAGTGGATCCCTGTTAGCATTCAGGAGCAGCAGCTGGATAACCTTCGGCTTGTACTGGAGAGTGAGGAGATAACCAGAGTTACAGGGAAGTAGTCACCCAGAAGTTGCAGGAAGCAAGTAGCTGGGTGACTGTCAGGAGAAATTGAACTATGAATAAGCAGTTAGCACCGACCACCCTGTGGCCATTCCACTAAAAAATAAGTATACATTATTGGATACTGTTGTGGGAGATGACCTCCCAGGGGAATGCCACAGAGACCAGGTTACTGGCACTGAGCATAGGTCCATGGAACAGAAGAGAGGGAGAAGAGGGGGGCGGTAGTGATAGGGACTCAATAGTCTGGGGAACAGACAGGAGATTCTGT
The DNA here is from genome assembly GCF_048418815.1 of Hemitrygon akajei. Classification (NCBI taxonomy): domain Eukaryota; kingdom Metazoa; phylum Chordata; class Chondrichthyes; order Myliobatiformes; family Dasyatidae; genus Hemitrygon; species Hemitrygon akajei. The sequence continues at coordinate 11,330,213 of NC_133144.1, forward strand.
GGATGTGAATGACACACCTCGATGGTAGGTTGCTTCCTAGGTGCCAGGGTCAGGGTCATCACGAATCGCATTCATGGTATTTTGGAGAGGGAGGGAGAGCAGCCAGATGTCTTGGTACATATTGGTACCAACGACATAGGAAGGAAAAGCAAAGAGGTCCTGAGAAGAGAATTTAGAGAGTTAGGTAGAAAGCCGAGGAAACAAGACTCCTGGGTAGTAATTTCTGGATTGCTGCCTGTGCCACGCACCAGTGAGAATAGAAACAGGATGATTTCAATGCGTGGCTGAGAAGCTGGTGTAGGGGCAGGGCTTCAGGTCCTTAGATCATTGGGATTTCTTCTAGGGGAGGTATGACCTTTGCAAAAGTGATATGTTGCACTTGAACCCAAGGGGGACCAATATTCTCGTGGGCAGGTTTGTTAGAGCTGTTGGGGAGGGTTTAACCTAATTTGGCAGAGGGGTGGGAACTGGAATGAAGGGACTTGGGATAGGATGAATGATAAAAATGCAAAGAAAGCATGCAATTACAGCCAGCAGGGTGAGTATCAGTGCATTAGGAATGCAGAATCAAAAAGGATAGCAAATGCAGTAGTCAGTGTTATATCTCAGTACAGAGAGTATAGGAAGTAAGGTGGATGATCTTCTTGTACTATGACACATTATCAGGTATGATGTTGTGGCCATCACTGGATCGTGGCTGAGCAATGTTTATAATTGGGAGCTGAATGTCCAAGGTTACACAGTGTTTTAGAGGGAAAGGAAGGTAGGCAGAGGAGGTGGCATGGCTCTGCTAGTCAAGAATGGCATCGAATCAGTAGGTAGATATGACATAGGGTTAGAAGATGTTGAATCCTTGTGGGTTGAGTTAAGAAACTGATGGCAGTTATATACTGGCCTCCCAACAGTAGCTGGGATGTGGACCACAGATTACAATAGGAAATAGAAAAGGCATGTCAAAAGGTCAATGTTATGATAGTCATGGGAGATTTCAACATGCAGGTCGATTGGGGAAAATCAGGTTGGAAATGGATCCCAACAGTGTGAGTTTGTTGAATGCCTATGAGATGACGTTTTAGAGCAATTTGTCATTGAGCCTACTCGAGGATCACCTATACTGGATTGAGTGTTATGTAATAAACCAGAGGTGATTAGGGAGTTTAAGGTAAAAGAACCCTTAGGAGACAGTGATGACAATATGATTGAGCTCAACTTGAAATTTGATAGGGAGAAAGTAAAGTCTGACACAGCGGTATTTCAGTGGAGTAAAGGAAATTAGTGGTATTGAGAGGGGAGTTGGCCAAAGAAAATTGGAAGGAGGTGCTGGAGGTGTGTACAGACCACATGATGTGGATGCCAAGGAACTTGAAGCTGTTTACCCTCTCAACCGCAGATCCATTGATGTCAATAAGGGTTAGCCCGTCTCCATTCCTCCTCTAATCCATAATCAGCTCCTTTGTTTTTGTGACATTGAGGGAGGGGTTGTTTTCTTAACACCACTATGTCAGAGTGATGACTTCTTCCCTGTAGGCCACCTCGTTATTGTTTGAGATAAGGCCAATCAATGTAGTGTCATTGGCAAATTTAATTTGCAGACTGGAGCTGCTAATGTTGCCAAGTTTGCAGATGATATGAAGGTTGGTGGAGAAGCAGGAAGTGTTGAGGAAGCAGGTAGGCTGCAGAAAGACTTTGACAGATTAGGAAAATGGGCAAGAGAGGCAAATGAAATACAATGTTAGATAACTCATGGTCATGTAATTTGGTAATAGAAATAAATGTACGGATTATTTTCTAAGTGTGAAGAATAATCAAAAGTCTGAGATGCAAAGAGACTTGGGAGTCCTTGTGCAGAACAACCTAAAGGTTAACTTGCTGGTAGAGATGGAGGTGAGGAAGGCAAATGCCATGTTAGCATTCCTTTCCAGAATACAAGAGCAAGGATGTGATGCCAAGGCTTTATAAGGCACTGGTGAGGCCTCACCTTAAGTATTGTGAACAGTTTCAGGTTCCTCTTCTAAGAAAAGATGCGCTGGCTTTGGAGAGGGTTCGGATGAGATTCACAAGGATGATTCCAGGAATGAAAGGGTTTGATAGCTCTGGGTCTGTACTTGGTGGAATTTAGAAGTATGGGGAGTTCTTATTGAAACCTTTCGAATGCTGAAAAGCCTAGGCAAAGTAGATGTGGAAAGGATGTTACCCATGGTGGGGGAGTCTAGGACAAGGCACAGGCAGCTGTAGAGGCCAGGACTTTGGGTGTATGTAAGGCAGAGCTTGATAGTGGTGTCAAAAATTATGGGGAGAAGGCCATGTAATGGGGCTGAGGAGAGGAAAAAGATCAGCCATGACTGAATGGCAGAGCAGACTCAATGGCCAAATGGCCTAATTTTGCTCCTATGTCTTATGATATTTGCATTAACAAACATGTTGTGTTGTAGCTAAATAAGTGGCCATGAAGTGTGTAATTGAATTTATGTAATACATACAAAATGCTGGAGGAACTCAGCAGGTCGGGCAACATCTATGGAGAAGAATAGAATCTGTTTCAGATGGAGACCCTTCATCAGGACTGCCTGACCTGCTGAGTTTCTCCAACATTTTGTATGTGTTACTCTAGATTTCCAGCATCTGCAGAATCTCTTGTGTTTATTAAATTTATATTCTGCTTTTCAACAGTAAAGCCCATATTACTCTTAAAGATAAATTCATTTGAGCTACCTAAATTTAGAATATTTTTAAGGAGAAACATTCTGTGTACCAAGTATTAGAAGGAATCCTCTCAAGTAATGCAGCAGAGCCCCTAGATTTTTTTCCTTACTTACATAGGGTGCATAGTGATGAGCAGTACAGTAGATGTGACAGAGCCATTGTCAGAATCATGTTTAATATCTGTGGCATATGCTGGGAAATTTGTTTTGCAATTCTCATTGCATTCTCATCACTGAGAGTTACAGTGAAATTCAATGGCCAGGAAGGCAGTACTGCAACTTTCTGTGGTGAGCAAAAGGCATGACAAGGCACAGAAGACATCATGGTCAGCCACTGCAACCAAGGAAGGCCCTAGTTTGTGATGCTTGTTCATAACACTGGAGTTGAGCTTCTGAGGTCGAGAGAGTGGAATTGCTTCAGTGCAAAGCTTTTCCACTTTACAAACTCTCCCGCTTAGGTTTCCTGTATCACTGGACAACAAATTTTTTCAGAAGTGTTGCTTCCTCAGAATTTTTATTTGTTTATGATAGACTGCTTGAAGATGAACACAAATATAATTTCAGACCACTTATGTCATGTAGGAATTTGGAGAAACAACAAATTAACTTTTATTGAATCTAATGTGTTTAGTTGCATAATGGTGCTGATGCTTTGCAATAGTTCAACTAAGTTAAAAATATTTTGTTAATGATTTTCATTTATACTCAGTGTCTGAGGCTTCTCGCTTAAGTGTCCAACAATAATTCGCCAGCATTGATGGATTCCAGTTGCCCTGGTATCTTTTCTCCATGACCACAATGTCCTGGTGAAACCTTTCACCATGCTCGTCACTAACAGCACCAAGATTTGCAGGGAAGAAGTCTAAATGGGAATGCAGAAAATGAATCTTTAGTGACATGTTGCATTTCATGGTTTTATATGCTTGAAGCATGCTTTCAACCAGCTGCATGTAGCTTGGTGCTCTATAGATGCTGAGAAAAATTTCAACAACTTCCTTGAATGTCTTCCATGTGATTTTCTCTGGTCCCACTAGAAACTCTTCAAATTGCCTGTCATTGATGACCTGTTTGATTTGTGGACCAACAAAAATGCTTTCCTTAATCTCGGCATCAGTTATTCTGGGAAGCATCTGTCTCAAATATCAAAATCCTTCATAGAAATTTTTGTGCCTGGTTCCATCCTTATAGTCCTGAACCCAATAATTAGTACTAAAACCTGTCCTGCCATGCAGCAGCTGCACCGCCTAAGCATGCCCAAGCTTGCCTGGACAAGATAGGAAACATTCCAGCTTACATTGTAGGCAACATTTTAATTGACTTGAATTATGAATTGAAATAATAAGCATAAGTGATTTCAAAAAATGGTGCGTGACAGGGAAATTTCATGGTGATTTTCATGATCAGTAGCCCAAAATTCATAAAATACACTTAAAGGTATTAAGGAAGCAAAATCTTTGTTGTCCAGTGTTGTCAGACACAATGGACAACTACCACATTGCAATACATAAAGAACTATAAATTGCTCTGTTTGTGTGTTTATATGTGTATGTATGTGTGTGTGTAATTTCTGTTACTGTGAGTAGCTGAGCAAGTAAAAGATGACATGATTTCCAAAAGGCATAAAGATGACACATTTCTTTAAAATTTAAGCAAGGTCACTTTATTTCCGTCTTTTACAGTTTCAAAATAGCAAAAAAGGAAAAGGGCCCGAAATAAAAGTTTGGGCACCCTGCATGGTCAGTACTTAGTAACACCCCTTTTGGCAAGTATCACACCTTGTAAGTGCTTTCTGTAGCCAGCTAAGAGTCTTTCAATTCTTGTTTGGGCAATTTTCACCCATTCTTCCTTGCAAAAGGCTTCTAGTTCTGTGAGATTCTAGGGCCGTCTTGCATGCACTACTCTTTTGAGGTCTATCCACAGATTTTCGATGATGTTTAGGTTGGGGGACTTTGAGGGCCATGGCAAAACCTTCAGCTTGCACCTCTTGGTAGTCCATTGTGGATTTTGAGGTGTGTTTAGGATCATTATCCTGTTGTAGAAGCATCCTCTTTTCATCTTCAGCTTTTTTACAGACGGTGTGATGTTTGCTTCCAGAATTTGCTGGTATTTAATTGAATTCATTCTTCCCTCTACCAGTGAAATGTTCCCCGTGCCACTGGCTGCAACACAAGCCCAAAGCATAATCTATCCACCCCCGTGCTTAACAGTTGGCGAGGTGTTCTTTTCATTAAATTCTGCACCCTTTTTTCTCCAAACATACCTTTGCTCATTACAGCCAAAAAGTTCTATTTTAACTTCATCGGTCCACAGGACTTATTTCCAAAATGCATCAGGCTTGTTTAGATATTCCTTTGCAAATTTCTGACGCTGAATTTTGTGGTGAGGACGCAGGAAAGGTTTTCTTCTGATGACTCTTCCATGAAGGTCATATTTGTGCAGATGTCACTGCACCACCACTCCAGAGTCTGATAAATCTTCCTGAAGATCTTTTGCAGTCAAACAGGGATTTTGGTTTGCTTTTCTAGCAATCCTATGAGCAGTTCTCTCGGAAAGTTTTCTTGGTCTTCCAGATCTCAACTTGACCTCCACCATTCCTGTTAACTGCCATTTCTTAATTACATTACGAACTGAGGAAACAGCTACCTGAAAATGCTTTGCTATCTTCTTATAGCCTTCTCCTGCTTTGTGGGCATCATTTATTTTAATTTTCAGAGTGCTAGGCAGCTGCTTAGGGGAGCCCATGGCTGCTGATTGTTGGGACAAGGTTTAGGAGTCAGGGTATTTATAAAGCTTTGAAATTTGCATCACCTGGCCTTTCCTAACGATGGCTGTGAACAAGCCATAGCCTTAACAAGCTAATTAAGGTCTGAGACCTTGGTAAAAGTTATCTGAGAGCTCAAATCTCTTGGGGTGCCCAAACTTTTGCATGGTGCTCCTTTTCTTTTTTCACTCTAAAATTGTACAAAACAAAAATAATACACTAATCTTGCTTGAAATGTTGAAAAGAATGTTTCAGCTTTAACTTTATGACTTTTAGAGATCAGTTCATCTTCTACTCACTTAACTATTCACAGTAACAGAAATTTTGACCGGGGTGCCCAACCTTTTGCATACCACTGTGTATATATATATATATATATATATATATATATATATATATATATATGTGTGTGTGTGTGTGTGTGTGTGTGTGTGTGTGTGTGTGTGTGTGTGTGTGTGTGTGTGTGTGTGTGTGTGTGTGTGTGTGTGTGTGTGTGTGTGTGTGTGTGTGTATACACATGTATGTATACATACAGGAAACTGGAGCACCTGCAGAATTCCTATATGGTCATGGGATAACGTACGCAGCAACTCCTTACAGATATTGAATTGAATCTCAATTGCTGGTGTTGTGAAGTGTTTTGCTAACTGCTATGCTAAAATGTCGCCCCTGGAAGATTGGAATTGGAATGTTTAATTTGAAAATTTAAGTAGCCAGAATGTGGCTAATAGGTGAAGCAACATGCCTTGAAACATCTCTTCTAAACTTTGCTCTTTCTGATCTTTATATAAAGCCCAGGCTTTGGTCTTGGTGTACAAAGGCAGAATTGAAGGAAAAGGTTTTTTTGACACTCCCTTTCCTCACGGGGTGATTATTCTGATATACATCCAAGTGCACTGGCTAGCTGGTGTATATGTAGCGTTCTTGAATCTAGCCCACAGTCAAACCATACTCTTTTACACACCAAGGGAGACTGAATGGGCATCAGCACCTGTGCCTTGAAGTTTGCTCCTAGTTTTACTTTTTCTAAATTGCCTTTTTAGACCTGTCACCCACTGAGAAAAGAGGAAAATATGTATTGCATATGACTTTTGATTCTGCAATTTTCACTAGCTCCATGGCTACCAAGGTATGACCCTCTTAGATGCATTATCTTCCTTGCCAAAATTGTATGGTGATTGGAGACAGCACTAAGAGCATTTCTGCAATATCCTCCCATACCAGAGCGAAGTTGATTTGAACTGAAGTCCATTAGTCCACAGGAACTACACTTGCAGGATATACATTCCTAGATGATGGCTACGTTTTAATAGGAATGGGGGGAGAATTTGCAATCTTATAGCATGTTCATGACCTTGAAGCACCCAATTTATAATTCTTAAACTACTTCTGCTATTGTGGGAGTGAGCAGCTTTGTTTCTTTTGAGTTTTTTCACTAAACTCTGTGTGCTTATTTGTGGTTTACTAATTGACAGAGTTTTCAGCGATGTTTGAGACCATGGGAAGTAACCAGGCCACCGTGGATGCATATATCCCACAACAGGTTCTGCCCTCCTCAGTTGCCTCCCTCTCAATACGTTCTCGCACAGAGAAACCTCCATGGTGTAAGTAACACAAAGAAATATTGCAGCTTTCATGATGTACATCAGTTTGGGGAGTACAATGTTTACAAGTGGGGGAAAAAAAAGCTCCAGAGTTTGAAAAAGTTGGGTGAATTAACAATGTGTCTTGATTAGCTTTTTAACCTTATCATATATCCCAAAGTGCTTCATGGTGCATGGCTGAACACCAAGTTATATTGCATCATATGGGGAGGTGACCAAAACAGTGGTCAAAGTAAATCTAAATGACTTCAGAGAGCACAAGGATTGTGAAGGACAAAAATTGCAGAGGAGAGTGTACAGTTGCAAGAAAAAGTTTGTGAACCTTTGCAATTACCTGGTTTCCTGCATTAATTACTCATAAAATGTGGTCTGATCTTCATCTAAGTTACAATAAAAGACAAACACAATCTGCCTAAACTGATAACACTCAAACAATTGCATTTTTCATGTCTTTATTGAACACATAGTTTAGTCATTTCACAGGCTGGAAAAAAGTATGTGAACCCTTGTGTTTAATAACTCATAGAACCTCTTGTAATGCAATCACCTCCAGCAAATGTTTCCTGTAGCAGCTGATCAGACTTGCACAACGGCGAAGAGAAAATTAAGACCATTCCTCCATAGAAAACTGTTTGTGTTTTTGTTACAATGGACATGTGAACAGAGACTTTAGCAAGTTCTAGAAATTTCTGTAGGTCTTTTGCTTCTTGTTGCCCTTGGGTTCTTTTACACCTCCTTCAGCATTGCACATTGTGCTCTTGGTGCGACCTTTGCAGTACACCTACTCCTAGGGAGAGTAGCAACAGTACTGAATTTCCTACAATTGTAGACAATTTTTTTTTACTGTTGACTGATGAGCACTCAGGTCATTAGAAATGCTTTTTAATTTGCCTACCAACACAACTGATCAACAGATGTTAAATAGCCACAGCTCTACGCACCGTCCTTGCACATCTGGAGAAGAAGGATGCTTATGTGAGAGTGCTGTTCTTGTTCTACAGTTCAGCATTCTACAGCATAATTCACATTATGCTAGGCTTGATAGGCTTGATAAAGAGCTCAGCAACCTCGACCTTCACCCTGCCTTGTGCAGCTGGATTCTGAACTTCCTGTCAGATTGCCAGCAGGTGGTAAGAGTGGGCTCCCTCACCTCTGCCCCTCTGACCCTCAACAGAGTTGTCCCTCAGGGCTGGGTACTAAGCCCACTCCTTTACTCCCTGTATACCCATGACGGTGTCGCCACCCACAGCTCCAATCTGCTAATTAGATTTGCTGACTACACTACACTGATTGGCCTAATCTCAAATAATAATGAGGCAGCCTGCAGAGAAGAAGTCATCACCCTTACACAGTGGTGTCAAGAAAACAACCTGTCCCTCAATGTCACAAAAACAAAGGAGCTGGTTGTGGACTACAGGAGGAATGGAGACAGGCTAACCCCTATTGACATCAATGGATCTGGGTTTGAGAGGACGGACAGGTTTAAGTTCCTCGGCTTAAACCTCACCGAGGATCTCACGTAATCCGTACATACCGGCTGTGTGGTGAAAAAGGCACAACAGTGCCTTTTTCACCTCAGATAGTTGAGGAAGTTTGGTATGGGCCCCCAAATCCTAAAAACTTTCTATAGAGGTACAATTGAGGGCATCCTGACTGGCTGCATCACTGCCTTGTATGAGAACCATACTTCCCTTAGTCACAGGACTCTGCAGAGTGGCGCTGTCAGCCCAGAGCATCTGTAGATGTGAACTTCCCACTATTCAGGACATTTACAAAGACAAGTGTATAAGGGCCTGAAGGATCATTGGGGACCAGAGTCATCCCAACCACAAACTGTTCCAACTGCTACCATCTGGAAAACTGTATCTCAACAGAAAAGCCAGGACCAGCAGGCTCAGGGACAGCTTCTTCCACCAGGCCATCAGACTGATTAATTCATGCAGACACAACTGTATTTCTATGTTATGTTGACTGTCCAGTTGTACATACTATTTATTATAAGTTACTATAAATTGCACATTTAGATGGAAATGTAATGTAAAGGCGTTTACTCATGTATATGAAAGATGTAGGTAATAAAGTCAATTCAAATTTCTAGTCTTTTCCAGCTTCATGCGCCTCTACAATTCTTCTTCTAAGGTCCTCTGAAAGTTGTTTTGATTGAGGCATGGTGCCTATAAACAGATCTTTCTTGAGAAGAGCAGGCTCTGTCAGTAACCTGACTTTTGTGTCTTTTTTTTATATAGGTCAGGTCACCTTTACAACCCACACCTCCAATCTCATCTCATTGATTAGAACACCTGACTGCAAATAGCTTTTGTAGATGGCATTACCCCAGAGGTTCATGTACTTTTTTTGAACCTAGACTGTGATTGTTTGAATGGTGTACTCAGTTTTGACGAGAAGTTATTTAGTTGTTCGTGTTATTAGTTTAGGCAACTTATGTTTGTCTATTAATGTGACTTAGAGGAAGATCAGACCACATTTTATGAGTAACTAACGCAGAAAACCAGGTAATTGCAAGGGGTTCACAAACCTTTTCTTGCAATTGTAAGTCAGTTGATTGTAACTTCAGTTTCTATTATTCAAAGTTCAAAGTAAATTTATTATCAAAGTATGCAATTCACCATATACTAGCCTGAGATTCATTTTCTTTCACTCACAATAGAAAAAAGAAATATAATGGAATCAGTGAAAAACTACACACCAACGAAGACTGAGAAACAATCAATATGCAAAAGAAAACAACCTGCGCAAATGAAGCAAATTAATTAATTTGAAAAGCCGAGAACGTGTCAGACAGAGACTTTGGCAGTCAATGTGTCAAACATAGAGGATTTTTTTAAACCCAGAACGACCACTGGAGGACTGGTAGATCCTTCCAGGGTAAAGCTATGAAGCAGTGGGAAATCTAAGCAAACCATGCCTAAAGCACTTCATTTGTCATTACATTGCTCTTTCTTTACACAGATACTAGTCCATTTAAATGAGGAAGTGTGTAACTATCTGACAACAAATAGTTTGTGAAAGCGAATTCAAAGGTCTACCCTGCGTGCCATCAGTTAGTGCAACGCTGTAACAGCATAGGGTGTCGGAGTTCAATCCAGCATCCTCTGTTGGAACGTTATACATTCCTTCCTGTGTGCGCATGGGTTTCCCCCAGGTGCTCCAATCTTCTCTCACAGTCCAAAGGCGTACTGGTCAATGGGTCATTGTAAATTGTTCAGTGATTAGGCTAGGGTTAAATTGGTGGGTTGCTGGGCAGAGCAGCTCGAAGGTCCAGAAGGGTCTATTCTGCACTATATCTCTAAATAAAATAACATTTTAAGAGGACTCCAGCTAAGGCTGCATTACATTCTTTGTGTCTTAGAGGTGAATATCATACAACCTTTTAAAGTGGCAATGTAAACCTTCCAAATTGTGAAGGATATCAGATATCATTAGCACACTTAAACCAATGTACTTTTAATCCATCAGCTCAGATTGCTGTCACTATTTATCAGGGATCTCTCATCACTGGTGTACAGTTAGCCAGCTGAGAATATTCCCTTCAGAAACAACTCCAGGGTGAAGGAACAATGCTGGTTGTATCACTGGTTATTCCTTCACAGTTCAGATTGTGTGCTGATATCCCTGTGGTTAAAAATAAAAATAAAGTAAATGTATTATTAAAGTATGTATGTGTCACCATATACAACCCTGAGATTCAGTTTCTTGTGAACATTCACAGTAAATACAAAGAAACAAATAATAATAACAAAGCAATAAATATGGAGAACATGTGATGGAGAGGTCTTGAAAGTGAGTCCATAGGTTTTGGGAACAATTCAGTGATGGGTGAGTGAAGTTATCCATTCTGGTTCAAGAGCCTGATGGTTGAGGGGTAATAACTGTTCCTCAACCTGGCGGTGTGGGTCCTTCTTCCTGATGGCAGCAGTGTATCTGTAATCTGTATCTGCAGTATAATGTTTCGTAATTCAGAGGTAGGTTTCACCAGTATCTGTGTAAAGGTAATTTTCATTATTTATTAAGTTTTTTTTTAATTCCCCTGAATCTTTGAATGCAGATAGCAGCGGTCCTTCTAGCACTGTGTCAAGTGCTGGCCCATCTTCACCCAATACCTCGGACAACTCACCCCGCTTCAGCTTCAGTGAGAAGTCGTCGCTCACGCCACAGAGCAGCGAAGAGCAGCAGCAGCCTGCCCACACGCCAACTCTGAGCCAGCCTGCCGGGCACAGTCACAAGGATCCACAGCTGAGCAGCCAGGCACAGCAAGTGGCTCAAAGTCAGCAGCCATACCAGAATCACAGCGGTCCCCAGGCATCGACCAGTCTGACTGGGCAGGGACAGCAGGCAGCAGAAGATCTGGTAGAAACCTAACACCACAGGCCATGAGGCCCACTCCTGAACTTTTCTTATTAAAGAGATTGATGCTGTACTGTTTATACCTCCGGGGTATAGGCCTGAGGTCAGTCCAGTAAGTTACTGCAGCACTGTAGGAGCTAGACATCTCATGTTCGTACTGGTGGTCTGGTATCACCTTGCAAAATTGACCCCCCCCCCCCCCACCTGCAAAGTGATTGGTCAAGTTGGGTATCAGTACCTCCCATGTGATGTATTTGTATACTGTACGCATCTTACTCCTATTACTGTACAGAAAACCAGCTATTTCTTTTTCCATGCAGTTTGTAAATTTTACAAGGTTATTTAATGATGGTCTTTTGTAAATATGGAAATATATTTCTCATGGACATGGCTGGGATTTCAGATTCCAATCTCCTGTTCTTCCCTATATCTTCACAACATTATCATTGCTCCCAGTGAAGCAGAGAGGGAATATGATCTTTAGTATTTGAGTTCCTATTAGGTGAGATATAAAGAAGTAACTGTCTTCAACGTCCTATGAGCTGTTGACTGGACTGATTCTCAGTTTTGTCTCACTCCTGATAGACAGAATGATCTTGGCCAGGCAGGTGCTGGGAGAATCTCCTCTTCACATGTAGCATGGAGCATCACTGGTGAAGCAACTTTCAAGATGTGATCAAGGAGGAGTCATTTCAGGAGTTGACGCTCTAAAACCCTCATCCCTGGTTGTAGAGGTTCAGCTTCAGTGGTCATAAGCTGGAGAAGCAGAGTATTAAGCCAAAGATTCCTTGAATGCTGAAAATGGTCCATTTATATGGTAAGGATCAGATAAACTTTGTTAGCTTCCAAGTTTGAGTAATCTGCTTTCTCACAGACTATCTACTTGGAGGTCTGGTGAGAAGAGTTCTGTTGGGAAACACAAGTCCCACACAATGTGCCCCAGCTAACTAGTAAGAAAATAGAAAATCCAGTCAGCTTGTTTTTTTTTAATCAAAACTGGTATCAGCAACTCATGAGGCACTGGCTTTACAGTTTCAGGAGTAGAGCTATGTCTCTGAATAATAAGTCAATTTTCCTTGTAAATTTAAATATCTTAATAGATGAGCTGTGTGTTTTCTTTGAGGTGGATGTCCATGTTTATAAGTGCCTCATGTCAGTTCATCTGTGGTTCAATTTTGACTCAGCTGGTAGCAACTTTCCTTCTGCACCACAAGTTGTCAGTTCAACTCCCACTCTGAGGTTTGAGAGTAAGGGTTTTGGCAGACACTGGCAGTGCAAGTCTGCACTCTCACAGGTGAATGGAGATACAACATCAGATTGAACTCTCTGCCCTCTCAGAGGGACATAAAGGACCAGTGATGCTCTTCAGCTCAAAAACTATACCTGGGCTGCCAGCATCAATAAAATATTATCTGGCTATTATCATCTTGATGTTGTACACAATAATCTGCCAGATTTTCACTCTAAAGCACACCATCCTGAGGCTGTGGAATACAGTAAATCTATGATTGTTTTTATCTGGAGAGGAAAAATTGGTCTGGGTGGCACCTTCTGATCAAGCTGTGTGTGCACCAAGACCAGGTAACGTTTTTTCCCAATTAAGTGTTCTAAAGTTCCTTAGATTCATGTGTGAAGAACAGGAGAAGCAACAACAGACAGCGTCTCCCATGGATCCATGATCCCAACATGAGTTAATGCTTGCAGTTATTACTGTATAATAACAACAACAGATCCCAGCAGTAACAGCTTTGATGGGAATCAATCACTCCAGGGTCAGGATATCACAGTGTATAACAATTGGAATTGATTGGTTTGAAGCTGATTTTTGTGTTCTTTTGACTATACCTTTCTACGTGTTAAAGTTTAGCAATAGTTGCGCCAGGAAATGAATAACTGTTTTATGATGATGTGATGCATCTACTAAGTGATAGGTTGGTTGTGTGTTGAAAGTCTTCTAGGAGCACAGAATCAGTTCATAGATTTAGGTTGATGTTCCTGAAAACACTAAATAACTAGTTTTATTTTTCCTTCATTTTACATTAAGGAATCGGGTTCATTCTGCAGCACTGATAGTACATGATTTCTGCTCAGAGTTCAAATCCTTTCATGGCTGTGGAAAAGTTTTAAAACTGAATTTGATAAATCTGTGGGCTGGCATCAAAAAGAGTTTGGAGAACTTTAATATCCTTCAGTGAGGGAATTTGGCATGTATATTCCTGTACAAAATTTTCAGACCTTTGATTAAATACACAAGATATCAAGCAGCTTATGCCATAAAACTAAAGAACCTTGAGAACACCACTGTAAGGCTTCAAATGGTGTGTCAAGTCTAATTCTGACCACCTACAATGGGAATGTATCAAGGCATTAAAACAGGTTTACTTCTGGTTTGGACTCTATGAATCGCAATTCAAATGGACACAGGACAGAACCTTCCAATGTCCCCTGTTCTTCATTGGCACAGTGTTGCCAATGCGTTACCCCAGAGTAAATCAATGGACTTAATTTTTTTCACTAAGTCCTCATAGCTATAGGTTCTCGCATGGAAAAACCTGACACTGCCAGCTCTTTAGTCTGTGTTCTGCTTTTAAGAACCAAGACTCTTAAACACATCTAAAATTAAAGATTGAAATTCTTAGAGGAAAGATTTTTGTGCATTTGTTTAAAGTATCATTTTAAATCTTGGTATATTTCATAAAAATTTGGATTAGGTTAGTGGGAAGGAAGGAATTATACTTTACGCTCCTAAGCTAGTCCTCCCTGGTTATGATCCTGCGATACACACCGTCTAGGTTCAACATAGACTTAGAGTTTCTGGGAATTACAGCCTCCTTAACAGGGGAAACGGGGTTATTTCAAATAACGGTCTAGTTTAACATTGTCTACCATGGAAGTAGTAATTCAAAAGGCAATCAAAGACTGTTGAGCCCAGTCTGAGAAACTTGAATGGGTGTGTAACATTTTAGTACTTGGCATGGGTGGAGCCACTTAAGCTCTTTCAGTAACACCTTTTGTTGTTTCTAGGTGGTGTGCTGGACAGCTGGAAACGCTGAGCTTACCAGTAAAATAAGTGGAGAGGTAGCTGTTGCAGGAGCAGGGAGCTGAACTTAGAGGTTGTATGTGAGTAAGAGCTTGAGACATGTAGAATGCTTCCCGCAGCTTAATTAGTACAACTTTTTCATTTATTTTCATTGAATATTAAAGATTGGCAACATGTTTGTTTAATCCTTGTAAGTTTTAGTTAAATACAGAAAAAGATGGGGGCTGAAGACCCTCCTACTGATTCACTAATGGAGGTAGAGGAGCGAGAAGGGAGGTCAGTTAAAATTTGACATGAGATATTCACTGTGGAAGCATGGATTGGGGAGGAAATGTCACATGAAATTAATGCTGTGGAGGTCCACCATCCTAAAGCACAGAAACAGCAGGTAGCATTGTAACTAAATGTTACAACTGATTTGCACTCGCACCTCATAGCCAATGCAGTAGGAATTCAGTGAGAGGAGGCTGAGTGACTGGTTCCTGCATAAAAACTGCTTTAAAAAAATTCAAGTTCTGCTCTAATCTGTTGCATCACTTTTTCGGAGGACTTTTAACAGTTCCCACAAGCAATACCAGCTGGTGCCTTTAAATAGATTAAAAAGCGATATTAAGCTCTACTTTAAAATGACTCAGTAGCACTGGCCTATGATTTTGGTGAAAGGAACTGAGAGATCATTTTAGATTTGAGCCTGCAGTATAGGTTTGTGCAAAGTTTCAAACTTCAATTTTTCTGGCAAAACAAATCCCAAATGTGATAAAATACAGAACTCAATGTGATGTTATTTTGTTTTGTAAACCATTAGAAGTTGACCTTACTAAAGAGAGACGCTTGGCACATTATGTCAATTCAGGGTCATTGTGTGAACAATCTGGATTAGATCTCACTTTCCTGTTCTGTCTCTTGTGTCCTTAGGCTCACGTGACCCTAAATTCTGGAATTCCTGCCTTTAAATCTTCTTTCCTCATAAAAGTTTTATAACCTGGTCTTTAGGTAAAATCTTGTTCCATGTATTTTGTGTGTATTCATTTTTTTTGTTAATTGTCACGTGAAACACTCTGGGACATTTCACTGTATTATGGTGCGGTTATTGCTCATTAAGTTAAATATTTCTCCCTCAACTATTTCCACGTTCCAATAGCTGACTGCACAAGGAGATTTCTCCCAACTCCTTGTCACTCCCTTTCATAAGTTAAATTATTTGATAAATGATATTTTTAAATCCCTGCTATTTAGATTACCCTTTAACTGCTTGTGGTAGTGCCATCAAATAAATAACCAGCATGACACAAAAAAGCTAGAATTCAGAAGAGATTCTTACACGGGTTTCTGTATCACACTGCTCTGTTACCTTCTCTGGAGCAGAGCTACAACTGGTATGTCTGCAGGGGAAATTGGTGAGAACTTCTAATGTGACAGATCTGCCATTCTAATAGAGACTGAGAAAATAGCAGCTATGAAGAATTTTCAGTGCATCAAGCCTTTGTTAATGGGTATGAATGGGTTTGCTGAAATGGTTCATAGTACAGTACTAGGGATATGGTGTATTTAAATTATTAATCAGTATTTTTTAAGTGGCTTTGCCAAATAAAGCTGGGGGACTGTAGCAGAAATATGGTCTTCACTTGTGTAGAAACCATATAGGAGTGCCCACTGAAACTAAACATAAGAGTACTGCAACAAGATACATAGCACAGGAGGAACTCAGCGGATCAGGCTGCATCCATGGAGGGAAGTGGACTGTTGGCATTTCAAGTTAATACCCTTCATGTTGGCCGACTTGCTGAGTTCCTCCAGCTTTTTGTGTGTTGCTCCAGGTTCCAGCTTCAGCAATTTCTTTAGTGTCTCTCCAAAGTACAGTGGGTCTGGGAATCTGAACTATTTTTAAACCATTGAACAATTCAACTTGAAACATAGCAGAACCATTTTAAAAACAAAATGCTTTTGATCACTGAAAATGATGAAAAATCATTGAGCTACAAAAGCTTATTGACTTTTTTGATTGAGTTCAATCTCACTTAAAGGACTTGCACCACATATGATCTCCATCCCTTCTGTTTCCCAAGGGGGCATCCAGTCCCCAGAGTCCATTCATCCTGATTGTTTTGCCGGTAACATTCTTTATGCAAAGTCCTTTGTGTGATCTCTGTTTTTCTCTCTCTCCGACATTTCTATGGCTCTTTTTGATCTGGTGCTTAATCCCTGCTCATCAGATTGCTGCTGTTTGTTGCTTCATAGTTAATCCTGCAATAGTGAAAGTTATAAGTAAGTTTCCTTAAGCCGATTTGATGCACTCTCCCAGTAATTAACAGTGAGTTATTGAGTTGTACTTATCACGTGATGTTTGTGCAAGAATTGCATTGCTTAATCAGTTCTTTACTTGCATAATATCTTTGCACTTTTTGTATATTTTCTAAGGAAAATGTCAGAACAATATATTTGATAGATTGACCACTGTGCGTTATTTATATTACTGAATCGAAAGTTTTCAGCATGGTTTGGAAACTGGGTGTCAGAACAAGGAACAACATCACAAAATGATAAGCAATGCAGTTCACTCAGGTGTCAGTAGGCATTAGGATTTCTGTAGGTTGAATCTGCATCTCCTCTTGTATCTGGACAAAGATTGGATAGTGAGCCTCCTCATGATGCTTATACAAGATATTAGTGGAAGCTTTTTGGTAATTGCATTTGGCAGCTGAAATTAGCAGACCTTGTCAGATCAACGGGGAGCAATGGGATAGCCCTATTGTAGATTAAATAATCTTTGTATTTTGCCCAGCATTGCTTTCTTGCTATTTTCAACTTGTATGCAGTTGTTTTTTTATCTCTCTCTCTATTGAAATACTTAGGTCATTTTCCAGATCTTGAACTTTATTTGTGAGGTGAGGAGTTTATTATTCACATCAGTTTTGTGGAAATCTTCCCACGAGACTGACCTAACTGATAAACTCCACACCTAGCCTGGATCCCTCATTTCCCGTGGTAGACTTGGAACAAGTCATCCCTCCCTGGGTCAGATAGGTGGGTTAGAGGACAAGCTCGTTCAATGGATTTATTCTGTTAGTTATCCCGTATACTGGCTTGACCTTGTTGGGAAATCCCCGCCACGTAAATCTCTTATTCACATGCTGGGATGTTCTGTACAGCAGGAATGTGTAACCAGAAACCTCAGAGGGTGATGCACAGTTCTTTATCAGAGAGTAAAGTGTTTTTTTTAAAGATTGGTTTATTTCTTTGTGATGTTGGGGAAGGGAGATGGGAATTGGAATGCATGGGAAGGATTGTAATACTCATGGAATCATGATAACTTATTAAAATATTTTCCATTGTGTGTTTTACAAATGATTTCATTAATAAAGCTTGAGAAATGCAACAAAATCACTTACTTTTGTGTGGTATATCAGTGCAAGCTTGGGATGAATCAAGAGAGTTTGAATACAATTTACCTGGAACCTTCTAAAATCATACTAAAAGCATTAAAAGACTAGATGCTGGGATCTGGAGCAAAAGAAATCAAACCGCTGGAGAAACTTAGCAGGTCAGGAAGTTGAACTGAGCAGGAGTATGAGAAGATAACTACCATTTCATTTGGGTTCACGCTCAAGATTAAAAAGGCAGCACTTTTGTTTTTAGGAGTTGGACTGTGACAAATCACTGACCAGGAGTACGAGATGAGAGCTGCCTTTTCACTCGGGTTTGTCCTCTCAAGATTAAAAGCACATCACTTCACAGCAGTCTTTCCATAGTTGGACTGTGGCCAATCACTGAGTGGGATTCATTAGAAAGGGCAAGTAAAAATAAGGCAGGCGCAAGTGGAGTGGCCATTGTGTGAATGGCCCAGTGTTGGAGTGACTTTGGCTCATCAGGCTTGGACAAGGTAAATATCTGATAAGTTTCTCGTTTTCTTGTTTTTCTTCTTTGTTAGTCTTCATTCCTGGTCTGTTAGAGCACAGTTAGTGCAGTAAGAAAGTTCCAGGAGCAGTGTTTTGTTCTGTGTGAGAGATCTGGGAATTCTGGGAGACCTCCAGCTTCCCAGATAACCACACCTGTACCTGTTGCACTGAGCTGCAGCTCCTCAGAGAACGTATTTAGGAACCAGAGCTGCAGCTTGATGACCTTCAGCTCATATAGTAGAATGAGGGGGTGATAGAAAGGAGCTACAGCAAGCTAGTCACCTGTAGGCAGGAAACTGGGTGATTGTCAAGAGAAGGAAGGGAAACGGGTGGCTGGAGCAGTGTACCCCTGTGGCTGTTCTCCTCAATAATAAGTATACCACTTTGGGTACTGTTGAGGGGGATGACCTACCAGGGAGAAACCACAGTGACTGTGATTCTGGCACTGAATCTGGTGCTGTGCTCAGAAGAGAAGAGAGGTCAAGAGACCTACAGTGGCGATAGGAGATTGCATAGTCAGAGGAACAGAGACGAGATTTTGTGGACACGATAAAGGCACCCAGATGGTATGTTGCTCCCAGGTGCCAGGGTCAAGGATGTCTCGGATTGGGTCCATGGCATTCTAAAGGGGGAGGGGGAGCAGTCAGAAATCTTGGTACATATTGGTACCAATGACATAAGTAGGAAAGGTGAGGAGGTCCTGAAGAAAGATTTTGGGGGCTAGGTAAAAAACTGAAAACAAGACCTCCAGGGTAGTAATCTCTGAATTTCTGCCTGTGCCACGCACCTGTGAGGGTAAGAATAGGAGCATTTGGCAGAATGCGTGGCTGAGGAACTGGTACAGGGGCAGGGGTTCAGATTTCAGGATTATTGGGATCTCTTCTGGGGAAGGTACAACCTATGCAAAAGGGACAGGTTACACCTGAACCCGAGGGGGACCAATATTCTTGAGGTTAGGTTTGCTAAAGCTGTTCAGGAGCGTGTAAACTAATTTGGCAGGGAGATGAAAACCAGAGTGATAGTGTTGAGGATGGGTTAAGTGGTTTTCAAACAGAGGCGGTGTGTCGTGAGGCTGCTAATAAGGAAAGGCTGATGATTGGGCAAAAATGCAGTCAACAGGATGAATTGCAATGTAAATGAGGATGAAATAAAAAAGGGTGAATGCAGGACTGAAGATGTTATATTTTAATGCTCGCAGTATACAGAATAAGGTTAAGGAACTTATAACACGGTACAGATTGGCATGTATTGAATTGCGTATTGAATCACTGAATTGTGGCTGAAAGAAGATTATACCTGGGAGCTTAATGGCCAAGGATACATGTCGTATTGAAAGGGTAGGCAGAGGGGGTGCAGTGGCTCTTTTGGTAAAAATAAATAAATCAAATCATTAGAAAGAGTTGTCATAAGATCAGAAAGTGTAGAATCACTATGTGTAGAGCTAAGGAATTGCAAGGGTAAAAAGACCCTGATGGGAGTTATATACAGACACCCAGCCAGTAGCAAAGATGTGATCTACAGATTACAAAAGAAGATAGAAAATGCATGTCAAAAGGGCAGTGTTACAAAAGTCATGGGGGATTTCAATATGCAGCTAGATTGGAAAAATCAGGTTGGTGCTGGATCCCAAGAAGGGAAATTTCTAGATTTGAAAAACACAAAGTGCACTGCAGATGCTGTGGTCAAATCAAGATGTACAGATGCTGCCCGACCTGTTGAGTTCATCCAGCTTTTTTGTACGTCTTGAAATTTCTAGATTGACTGTGAGCTCGTGGTTGAGCCCACTAGGGTATCAATTAATCTGGATTGTTTTGGGCAATGAACCAGAATTGATTAGAGAGCTTAAGCTAAAGGAACCCTTAGGGAGCCAGTGATCATATTATGATAGAATACAATCTATAATTTCAGAAGGAGAAGCTGAAGTCAGATGTATCAGTATTACAGTGGAGTAAAGGGAATACAGAGGCATGAGAGAGGAACTGGCCAAAATTAATTGGGAAAGAACACTGGTGGCAGGGATGACAGCAGAGCAGCAATGGCTGGAATTTCTGGGAGAAACTTGGAAGGCGCAGAATATCTACATCACAGAGGAAGAAGTATTCTAAAGGCAGAATGACACATCCATGGCTGACAAGAGAAGTCAAAGCCAAAGAGAGGACATATAATAGAGCAAAAATTAGTGGGAAGTTAGAGGATTGTGAAGCCTTTAAAAACCATCAGAAGGCAACCTAAAAAGTCATAAAGAAGGAAAAGATGGAATACAAAGCCAATAATAATAATAAAGAGTGTAATGCTCTGTAAGGTTTCACTGCTAAGGTAATGGTTTCTCTGTAGCAGCAATGTTTGGGTTGTGACTAGAGATAACGGGGACTTTGGAATGTATGTTAGCCAATGAGAGGCATGTTGTTCATTCTGTGGGTCTGGGAGCAGGGATTTTGTGGTCTTTTGTCAGCGAGAGATGAAGAGAGAAGACGCGATTGGAAAGAGTTGGTAAACCGCCGGACAGAGTGGACTCGGAGCGAGGGTCTGATGGTCAGTAACGCTTGGAGGAGGTCAATGGCGGTTAAATGGACGATTCCATGCACTTTATAAAAGCCAAAGAGAAGGCATATAATAGAGCAAAAATTAGTGGGAAGTGAAAGGAAGTGCTTCAACTTGCACTTTAGACTATTTCATCAAAATGGGCCTTTTTTCTTCTTTATTTTCTTTACTAACCTTATAGTCAGATTAAGATTTATAAAGTTCAATAGTTTCATTACATATGGTGTAATGTCTGATATTTTGCGGTTCGGATTTGTAACTGGGCAACACATCACGCAGCATCCACACAAACGAGATTTCTCAGTTTGGCTGGGCCAGAGGCTGTCTTACCCTAGACAAACACGTGCTGGCCAAACCTCATGGTTACAAGAGGATACCAGAACATGGCCTCTGATTGTTCGTGGACTATCAGTGGCTATAAACGGAGCACCAATTGTGAGTTAAATAGCAGGGCTGGTTCAGGCATAAAAGGGAGACACTGCCTAGCAGAGCGGTCATCAGGGAGTGATCTGAGGCAGAGTGGTAGGGCTTTGGCTCATTTGGGTTTCAGCAATACCAGGTCGAGGCGAGGTAATTTACCTGTTAGGAATAGGAAGTTTGTCTGTGAGGCCAGTGTTCTGTACTGGGTGTCAGATGTGGGAAGTTCGGAGGCTCCCAGCCTCCCGGATGGCCATATCTGCACCTGGTGTGACGAGCTGCAGCTCCTTAGGGACCGGGTTAGGGAACTGGAAATGCAGCTCGATGACCTTCATCTGGTCAGGGAAAGTGAGGAGGTGATAGAGAGGAGCTGTAGGCAATTAGTCATGCCGGGGCCTCGGAAGACAGATAAGTGGGTAACAGTCAGGAGAGGGAAGATCAGGAGTCTAATACTAGAGAGTACCCTGTGGCTGTCCCCCTTAACAATAAGTACTCCTGTTTGAGTACTGTTGGGAGGGAGAAGGCCGACCTGGGGGACGCAACAGTGGCTGCGCCTCTGGCACAGAGTCTGGCCCTGTGGCTCAGAAGAGTAGAGAAAGGAAGAAGGGAGCAGTAATAATCGGGGTCAGACAGGTAATTCTGTGGATGCAGGAAAGAAAGGCAGATGGTAGTTTGCCTCCCAGGTGCCAGGGTCCGGATGATCGCGTCCACAATATCCTGAAGTGGGAAGGTGAATGGCCAGAGGTCATGGTACATATTGGTACCAATGACATAGATAGGAAAAGGGAGGGGGTCCTGAAAACAATACAGGGAGTTAGGAAAGAAGTTGAGAAGCAGGTCCTCAAAGGTAGTATTCTTGGGATTACTGCCTGTGCCACACGACAGTGAATATAGGAATAGAGTGAGGTGGAGGATAAATGTGTGGCTGAAGGATTGGAGCAGAGTGCAGAGATTCAGATTTCTGGATCATTGGGACCTCTTTGGGGCAGGCATGACCTGTACAAAAAGGAAGGGATGCACTTGAATCCCGGGGGACCAATATCCTGGCAGGAGGTTTGCTAAGGCTATTGGGGAGAGTTTAAACTAGAATTGCTGGGGGGGTGGGAGAGACGGAGACGGAGGAAGGGGTGGTTGGCTCACATATAGAGAAAGCTTGGAGACAGTGCGAGGGGGAAGATAGGCAGGTGATAGAGAAGCGATGCACTCAGACTGATGGTTTGAGATGTGTCTATTTTAATGCAAGAAGAATCATGAACAAAGTGGATGAGCTTAGAGCGTGAATCAGTTTTGGAGCTATGATGTTGTGGCCATTACAGAGACTTGGATGGCTCAGGCATGAATGGTTACTTCGAGTGCCAGGCTTCAGATGTTTCAGAAAGGACAGGGAGGGAGGCAAAAGAGGTGAGGGCGTGGCTCTGCTGATCGGAGATAGTGTCACGGCTGCAGAACAGGAAGAAGTCATGGAGGGATTGTCTACTGAGTCTCTGTGGGTGGAAGTTAGAAATAGGAAGGGGACAATAACTCTACTAGGTGTTTTTTATAGACCACCCAATAGTAACAGGGACATCAAGGAGCAGATAGGGAGACAGATTCTGGAAAGGTGCAATAATAACAGGGTTGTCGTGATGGGAGATTTTAATTTCCCAAATATTGATTGGCCTCTCCCTAGAGCAAGGGGTTTAGATGGGGTGGAGTTTGTTAAGTGGGTTCAAGAAGGTTTCCTGACACAATATGTAGATCAGCTTTTAAGAGATCTGGTATTGGGAAATGAATCTGGTCAGGTGTCAGATCTCTCAGTGGGAGAGTATTTTGGAGATAGTGATCACAATTGTATCTCCTTTACCATAGCATTGGAGAGGGATAGGAACAGACAAGTTAGGAAAGCGTTTACTTGGAGTAAGGGGAAATATGAAACTATCAGGCAGGAACTTGGAAGCATAAATTGGGAACAGATGTTCTCAGGGAAACGTACGGAAGAAATGTGGCAAATGTTCAGTGGATATTTGTGTGGGGTTCTGTGTAGATACGTTCTAATGACACAGGGAAAGGATGGTATGGTACAGGAACCGTGGTGTACAAAGGCTGTTGAAAGTCTAGTCAAGAAGAAAAGAAAAGCTTACGAAAGGTTCAAAAAGCTAAGTATTGATAGAGATCTAGAAGATCATAAGGCTAGCAGGAAGGAGCTTAAGAATGAAATTAGGTGATGCAGAAGGGGTCATGAGAAGGCCTTGGCAGACAAGATTAAAGAAAACCCCAAGACATTCTACAAGAATGTGAAGAGCAAGAGGATAAGATGTGAGAGAATTGGACCAATCAAGTGTGACAATGGAAAAATGTGTGTGGAACTGGAGGAGATAGCAGAAGTACTTAATGAATACTTTGCTTCAGTATTCACTACAGAAAAGGATCTTAGCGATTGTAAGGATGACTTACAGTGGATTGAAAAGCTTGAGCATATAGACATTAAGGAAGAGGATGCGTTGGAGCTGTTGGAAAACATCAAGTTGGATAAGTCTCCAGGACCGGATGAAATGTACCTCAGGCTACTGTGGGAGGCAAGGGAGGAGATTGCTGAGCCTCTGGCAATGACCTTTGCATCATCAATGGGGATGGGGCAGGTTCCAGAGGATTGGAGGGTTGCAGATGTTGTTTCCTTATTCAAGAAAGGGAGTAGAGATAGCCCTGGAAATTATAGGCCAGTGAGTCTTACTTCAGTGGTTAGTAAGTTGATGGAAAAAATCCTGAGAGGCAGGATTTATGAACATTTGGAGAGGCACAATATGATTAGGAGTAGTTAGCATAACTTTATCAAAGGCAGGTCGTGCCTTACGAGCCTGATTGAAATTTTTGAGGATGTGACTAAACACGTTGATGAAGGTAGAGCAGTGGATGTAGTGTATGTGGATTTCAGCAAGGCATTTGATAAGGTACCTCATGCAAGACTTACTGAGAATGTAAGGAGGCATGGGATCCAAGGGGGCCTTGCTTTGTGGTCCAGAATTGGCTTGCCTGCAGAGGGCAAAGAGTGGTTGTAGATAGGTCATATTCTGCATGGAGGTCGGTGACCAGTGGTGTGCCTCAGGGATCTGTTCTGGGACCCCTTCTCTTCATGATTTTTATAAGTGACCTGGATGAGGAAGCAGAGGAATGGGTTAGTAAATTTGCTGATGACACAAAGGTTGGGGGTGTTGTGGATAGTGTGGAGGGCTGTCAGAGATTACAGCGGGACATCGATAGGATGCAAAACTGGGCTGAGAAGTAGCAGATGGGGTTCAACCCAGATAAGTGTGAGGTGGTTCATTTCAGTAGGTCAAATATGATGGCAGAATATAGTATTAATGGTAAGACTCTTGGCAGTGTTGGAGGATCAGAGGGATCTTGGGGTCCGAGTCCATAGGACACTCAAGCCACTGCGCAGTTTGACTCTGGTAAAGAAGGCATACAGTGTCTTGGCATTCATCAGCCATGGGATTGAGTTTAAGAGCCAAGAGGTAATGTTACAGCTATATAGGACTCTGGTCAGACCCCTCTTGGAGTACTGTGCTCAGTTCTGGTCACCTCACTGCAGGAAGTGAAAACTATAGAAAGGGTGTAGAGGAGATTTACAGGGATGTTGCCTGGATTGGGGAGCATGCCATATGAGAATAGGTTGAGTGAACTTGGCCTTTTCTCCTTGGAGCGACGGAGGATGAGAGGTGACCTGATAGAGCTGTATAAGATGTTAGAGGCATTGATTATGTGGATAGCCAGAGGCTTTTTCCCAGGTCTGAAATGGCTATCACAAGAGGACACAGCTTTAAGTTGTTTGGAAATAGGTACAGAGGAGATGTCAGGGGTAAGGTTTTTACACAGAGAGTGGTGAGTGCGTGGAATGGGCTGCCGGCGATTGTGGTGGAGGCGGATACGATAAGGTCTTTTAAGAGGTTCCTGGATAGGTACTTGGAGCTTAGAAAGATAGAGGACTGTGGGTAACCCTAGGTAATTTCTAAAGTAGGTACATGTTCAGCACAGCATTGTGGGCTGAAGGGCCTGTATTGTGCTGTAGTTTTCCTATGTTTCTAAAAGTTTCTTCAGATATATAAAGAGTAAAAGAGAGGCAGGAGCAGATATCGGACTACTGGAAAATGTTGCTGGAACAGTAGTAATGGGGGGCAAGGAAATGGCGGATGCACTGAATAAGTATGAAGCATCAATCTTCGCTGTGGAAGACACTAGCAGTATGCCAGAAGTGTGTGAAGTTGACATTACTAGAGAGAACGTTTTTGAGAAACTGAAAGCTCTAAAAGTAGATAAATCACCTGGACCAGATGGTATGCACCCCAGGGTTATGAAAGAAATGGCTGAAGAGATTGTGGAGGCATTAATAATGATTTTTCAAGAATCAATTAATGCTGGCATGGTTCCAGAAGACTGGAAAATTGCAAATGTCACTCCACTCCTCAAGAAGAGCGAGAAGCAGAAAAAAGAAAATTATAGTGCAGTTACTCTAACCGGAGTGATTGGGAAGATGTTGGAGTCGAATATTAAGGCTATGGTTTCGGGATACTTGGAGGCACATGATAAAATAGGCCATAGTCAACTTGGTTTCCTTCAGAGAAAATCTTGCCTGACAAATCATATACACTGGAATTTAGAAGGATGAGAGGGGATCTGATTGAAACATATAAGATTATTAAAGGATTGGACACGCTGGAGGCAGGAAGCATGTTCCCGCTGATGGGTGAGTCCAGAACTAGAGGCCACAGTCTAAGAATAAGGGGTAGGCCATTTAGAACATAGATGCGGAAAAACTTTTTCACCCAGAGAATGGTGGATATATGGAATGCTCTGGCCCAGAAGGCAGTGGAGGCCAAGTTTCTGGATGCTTTCAAGAGAGAGTTAGATAGAGCTCTTATAGATAGCGGGGTCAAGGGATATGGGGAAAGGGCAGGAACAGGGTACTGATTGTGTATGATCAGCCATGATCACAGTGAATGGTGGTGCTGGCTAGAAGGGCTGAATGGCCTACCCCTGCACCTACTGTCTATTGTCTATAAATCTGTTGGAATTCTTTGAAGAAATAACAAAGAAGATAGACAAAGGAGAATCAGTGGATGATGTGTTCTTGGATTTTCAGAAGGCCTTTGACAAGGTGCCACACATGAGGCTGCTTAGCCCATGGAAAGATACTAGCATGAATAGAACATTGGCTGATTGGCAGGAGGCAAAGAATGGGAATAAACGGAGCTTTTTCTGATTGGCTGCTGGTGACTAGTGGTGTTGAGACTGCTTATGTCAATAATTTGGTTGTCGGAATTGATGGCTTTGTGGCCGAGTTTGTGAATGATGCAGAGAGGTGGAGGGGCGGGTAGTTTTGAGGAAGTAGAGAGGCTACAGGAGGATAGACAGATTAAGCGAATGAACAAAGAAGTGGCAGATGGAATACAGTGTCGGGAAGTGTACGGTCATGCACTTTGGTAGAAGAAATAAAAGCGTAGGCTATTTTCTAAGTGGAGAGGAAATCAAAAATCTGAGACACAAAGGGACTTGGGAGTCCTTGTGCAAGGATTCCAAAAGGTTAATTTGCAGGTTGAGTTGATGGTGAGGAATGCAGATGCGATGTTAGCATTCATTTCGAGAGGACTAGAATATAAAAGCAAGGATGTAATGTTGCGGCTTTATGAAGCACTAGTGAGACTTCACTTGGTGTATTGTGAGCAGTTTATCTAAGAAAGGGTGTGCTGACATTGGACAAGGTTCAAAGGAGGTTCACGAAAATGATTCCGGGATTGAAAGGCTTGATTCACAGGAATTCAGAAGACTGAGGGGTGAACTCATTGAAACCTATTGAATGTTGAAAGGTCTTGACAGAGTGGATGTGGAGAGGATGTTAATGATGGTGGGGGAGTCTAAGACCAGAGGACACAGCCTCAGAATAGAGGGGCGTCCTTTTTAGAATAGATATGAGGAGGAATTTCTTTAGCCAGAGAATGATGAATCTGAGGAATTTGTTGCCGCTAGCAGCTGTTGAGGCCAAGTCATTGTGTATATTTAAGGCAGAGGTTGATAGGTTCTTGATTAGTCAGGACATGAAGGGATATGGGGAGAAGGCAGAAGATTGGAGCTGAGGGGGAAATGGATCAGCCAAATGGCCTAAATCTGCTTCTCTACCTTATGGTCAGGCAGCACCTGTGGAAATGAATGAACAGTTGACTGGAGAAAGCCTGAAGCATTGACTGTTTATTCAGTTTCATAGATGCTGCCTGACCTGCTGAGTTCCTCCAGTTTTTAGTGTTTATTACCTGACCCACTGAGTATCTCTGGCAACTTGTTTTTATGGCAAGACTACTTCACTCAAATAATCTGTAAAGTGTCAAAATGTCCTGCCTAGGGTTAAACTTGCACTCGTCGTAATTTTTGGACCTTTTTTTTATCATCAGTATTTATCATGTCATCTGCTGTGCCAATATTCTCTTTACATTTGTCACTTGAGCTGATAAAATGGATTTGCTTTCTTGGGGCCACTTTATGAAACCCCTCTCCATCTTGTATATAAAATAAAATGCTGTTAATCAAACAGGCAATTTCATAATGAATATTAAATAATACTGCTTAAAGACTTAATGTGGGGATTATAGTGAGTAATTAAATCAAGAGCTTTAGTTTTAATGTCCTAGTAATTTAGTTGTTTAAACAAAATTCCGACTGCAAATTATTTGTAGCATGCACTTCAAATTAGCATAAAAAACAACTTGGGAATGATCAGGAGTAAAGTAACTCAGGCTCATTGATATTTGAACTGAATAGGATAGTAGAACTGTTCAATGTGCAGGAAGGACATTCTGCCCATTGTGCCTGTGTCTCGCCTGGCAAGAAAGGCCATTCCAGGAATTCTCGTGTGCCATAATTATGGCTATTTTTAGGAAAGGAGGTCCAGTTCTTGAAAATGGTTATAATAATGACATGTTAAGAACTTCTGCCATATCCATTCTGTTCCAAGAGCTCCTTGCAGAATTGTAGTGTAGATTCTGTCCATAATACTCTGCAATGGATGCAATAATCTATACAGTATATCTAATAAAAAATCGAAAGTAGTATCACCCACTACATAACCTTTCTGACCTTCCTGAAGTATTTTATGCTGTCAATCAAAATAAATTGTAGGAATCAATCTAACATTTGGTAGCAGTCAAATTATTTGATATCTGGTACACAAAGATGCTAACAAGTGGTCCACTGCAGGCCACATTGCAATTAAGACTGGAGTTGCACGAGGCTGTCTTTGCACCTATCCTTTTTTAAACTTGTTTGGTGCAGTGCTGTATCTCACTTCCCACTGGAATGGAGCTAATCCACAGGAAGAAATTGATTGACTCCAGTGCAGATGCAGATTCACATATATATTAGAGATTATTGTTACTTATAGATTTTTATTATGTATTGTACTGCACTGCTGGCACAAATCAAGAAATTTCATAATGTATGCCAGTGATATTAAACCTGATTCTGATATTCTTTCCAAGAAATAGCAGCTCCTGGCAATAGCATAATTTTAAGTGATTGGATGAAAGTATAGGGGTCGGATAGTATAGTCAGAGGTAGGTTCTTTTACACAGAGAGTGGTGGGTGCGTGAAACACACTGTCAGGGGTGGTGGTAGAGGCAGATTGATAGTGGAAGAGACATACAAGAGACTCTTAGTTAGGCAGAACCAAGAACACCTCTGCTTCGGTTATCAAAATACAGCACACAGTTAACACCTAATTACATGCATATTGAGAGCCTGAGGCTACGTCCACACTAGACTGGATAATTTTGAAACCACCTGTTTCACGTAAAAATGATAGGCGTCCACACCAAGCATTTTTGAAAATACCTCCGTCCACATTAAAACGGGTATTTGGGCGAATCTCCTCCTACTGGGCATGCGCAGGACACATCTACCGAAAACAAGCGACTTGTTTGGTGTCGAATCTTGCTGTGAAAGACTTGGTGCTCGTTTGTCCAGTTACAGACTAGAAAAACTTAATTGCCAAATGACAGGCAGCTGTTCTTTCTTGCGCAGGAGGACTTAAAACTTTAAAAAAAAATCAAATACTGAAGCATATGGAGGCAACCAACAGGTAGTTCACGGACAGTATGACCTGGCTGACGACGGACATTGAAAAACTGACTAACTCTGTTGCATTAATAAAGCACCTTGTTAAATGTATAAAACATGTCTGTATCAGTGTTATCTTGTATTTCCATACAATGTTACATTAGGCTGTTACACATCTAATGTCAGAGAAGTACTTGCATAGATAGGTAAACCACCTTCATACAAGCAAGGACAGAAAACAGGGCAAAGTGACCATACTTATTTATTCAGTAAGTTATAGGTCAAAGTATTTGGTGAGTACATTTCTAACTCTTCTGGCTTCAGTCTCGTTGCCGTCTGTTCTGAAATTGTTAGGTTGCGTTCAAGAAAACATTGAAATGTGGCGCTGCCGTCACCATCTGTTCCGGCACATCGTGACAGCATTTTTAGATTTCTCCGGTTACCCCGTCCACACTGCTCCGGCCAATCCGGCATTTTCAAATTTATACACCCCGGAGGGCGTTTTAGATAAGCTCCGTTTTCAGGGGAGGAAAATGTCGTTTCAGTGCGGACGGAGGATCAAAACGAAGAGAAGAAGCTTTGGTTACGGATTTATCCAGTCTAGTGTGGACGTAGCCTGAGTTCCAGGTCAGTGTGTGAGGAGATGAGCCTGGGAAGACAGAAGACTTCTACCAACCTGTTCTCTCTGTACAACATGCTGCTCCCCTTCCTGACGATCCAGGTCCATGGCTTAGACCCTGAAAAACATGGACTGCTTTCTATATTTTTAAGACAGAAGAAAGGTGTTGATAAAACTTCACCACCTCCTTGTTTACACCAGCACACCATTGACCGAGAATTTAAAAATTGATTAGCTTTATTTGTCACATGCATATTGAAGCATACAGTGCATTGCGTTATTTGCATCGAGAATATGCTGGGGGCAGCCCACAAATGTCACCATGCTTCCAGCGCCAGCATAGAATGCCCGCAACTTTCAAACCCTAACTCGTATATCTTGGGATTGTGGAAGGCAAATAGAGCATCCCGAGGAAATCCCACACGGAGGAAGCTGAAGGTCAAGGTCTCAAACTTGATACAAAGCTCATCATCATCCAGTTAGTTGTAGTGCTCACTATCCTGTGTATGAGAAATAGGTCATCTCAGGTAGGTACCTCCAAGCACAAACCAACACAATATCTGTAAATCCTACCAATCCATTGATAGAATATGTTAACCCAATGAGCATGCTGTTCTAGGTCAATGCCACCAGCATTGAGACAATGATCACAAATGCTCAACCAGTGCTGATGGTTGTGAGCAATATGTCTGCGTATTTCCACATGCCTGTTCAGCTGCTTTGAAATCTGTCATGGCACAAGATTTCCAGGGAAACAAAGTGCTTCAAGTGTGTTCTCAAAACCTCTCTGAAAATTACTACATTCGCAGTCACTCGTGGGAATGCCTGGGCCATGACTGCTCAAAGGAACCTCCATGAGACCATGATAAGGACCTACAGTATTGTGTACAGGCTTTGTTGCTGTGTGCCAGGAAAGACATTATTAAGATGAAAGGTGCCCAGAAATTTTATGAAAATGTTGCCATGACTTGAGGTCTTGAGTTACAGGGAGAAGCTGAGCAGGTTAGGATTTTATTCATTGGAGACTGAGGGGCGACCTTACAGAGGTGTACACAATCATAGGGTAAATGTAGCTGTTTCTTCTCTTCCCCCCCCCCAATAAAAAGGAAACAAAAATTAGATGGCATTAGTTTAAGATGAGAGAGGGTAAATTTAAAAGGGAACTGAGGGACAACATCTCACAGAGAGTGGTGTTTATATGGAATGAACTGCTAGAGAAAATGATAGAGGCTTGTACAATAACAATATTTAAAAGATATTTTGATAGGTACAAGATATAGAAAAGGCTTAGAAGGATGTGGGCCAAACATGGGCAAATGGGACTGCCTTATATGGGCATTTTGGTTAGTGTGGGTGAGTTGGACTGACAGGCCTGTTTCTGTGCTATATGTATGAGTATTTGATGGCTCTGGACAGTACTCACTGGAATTCAGAAGAATAAGAGAAGATCTCATTGAGACCTACCAATTGCTAAGAGGCATGGATACAGTGGACATAGGGAGGATTTTTCAATAGTGAGGGAATCTAGGACCAGAGGGCATGGCCTCAGAATAAAAGGACATCACTTTAGGACAGAGACTAGGAGAAATTTGTTTAGCCAGAGATGGTGAATCTGTGGAATTCATTTCCACAGAATGCTGTAAAGACCAAGTCATTGGGTATATTGAAAGCAGAAATTGATAGGTTCTGGTTTAACAAGGTCAAAGATTAAGGGGAGAAAGCAGAAGAATGGGGTTGAGTGGGAAAATAAATCAGCCATGATTGAATGATCCTGATAAAGGGTCTTGGCCCAAAATGTCAACTGCTTATTCCTCTCCATAGATATTGCCTGACCTGCTGAGTTCCTTCAGCATTCTCTGTTTGTTGCTCTGGATTCCCAGCCTCTGCAGATTCTCTTGTGTTTATGATCGAATGCTAAAGTGGTAGAGCAGACCCAATGGGCTAAATGGCCTAATTCTGCTCCTAATTCTTATAGTTTCATGGACACTATGATGGGAGTACATGGAAGTCAAGAGTGAAAGACAGGAGTGAACAACATATCCAAAGCACGTCCACCATCTACACTGGCAACACCCTGGCCCTCACAGTTTCCGCATACTGGCAGAACCTACAAATCCTTTATAGGGCACAGAACTGGTGCTGAAGCCTGAGGGATTGCCTCAGAGAATGAATAGATTAATAGATTGCGGACACTCAGGTCTTTGAGGGATTCTTCAAAATCTCGCGTGCCTTTTCCGTACAAGTTTCTGTTCAACCTTCACCTTCTAAAACTTGCCATTGAAACTTCCACTGCCCTGTTGAGCTGCCTTTAAAAAGAAATAATATTCCAAATAAGCTGCTGGTGAAGAAGCTGCACAGAGTGCGTCAAGATTACGTAGATCTCAGTTGGAGGAAAGTTAGAGGGCAGAGGTTAACCAGTCCAGAATATAAAGAGACGATTCACTGTCCTTTCAAAGTGGCTCATTCTGACCTTTTATATTTTCCTTCTAAATTCCCTGTGTTCAATTATGCTGAAAATTGGCAATATAAACAAGTCATGTTACCACAACACGCTCTCTAGTGGAGGCTCCAGTGACAGAAGAATGTCATTGCAGAGTGAAAACTTTATTTTGACCATTTTTGGTGCGAATGATTGCATTGGTGATTGCAGAATCAGAATCAGGTTTATCATCACTGACAAAAATTGTGAAATCTGTTGTTCTGTGACAGCAGTACAGTGGAAGTCAAAGTTACTGTAAGTTATAATAAATGCAAAAGAGGAATAGCAAGTAGGTGCTCATGGGTTCATAGACTGTTCAGAAATCTGATGACAGAAGGGAAAAATCTATTCCTAAAACGTTGAGTTTGGTTTTGAACAAAAGAAGGGTACGTACTGGATACCGAGGGTCCTTAATGAGCATTCTGATGCCATCACAGTCTAGTACGGAGGTGCCAATGCACAGGATTGTAGAAAGCTGCAGAGGGTTGTAAACTCAGCCATGGGCACGAGCCTCCCCACCATTGAAGACATCTGCAGAAGGCAATTCCTCAAGAGGGCAGCCTCCTTCATTAAGGACCCTCACCATCTGCAATATGCCACCTTCTTATTAGTACCATCAGTGAGGAGGTACAGAAGAATGAAGACATGCACAATGTTTTAGGGACAGCTTCTTCCCCTCCACCATCAGATACACACACACACACATACATTTTAAGCTTCCTTTAATTATTAATTTTATTAAAATTTGAAATGTGCTTTGGCTGTTGAGGCAAAATTGCTTTGGTAGAGATTACTTCTGTGTTGAAGGGAGGGTAGAAATCTGCTCTAAACTTTGCAAGGATGAGGAAGATAGAGCCACAACAGGGGGGCAGCTCTGTCTGGTGCCCACGCTGTGTGAGCAGACATCAAGAAAGCAGGCTGCTGTTCTTCTTGTGATACAGGCTAAGCCAATCTGGAAGCAATGAGCCGAAGCAGATATGCTGCTCAGAAAAGGAAGGGCGTACGCCTGAGTCATGGCAGGCAGAGAGGACAAGATTACTTTCAGGGTCTGCCTGACGTTGCATTAAGCTTCCTCTCTCTTCTCAAATGTCCTTAGCTGACTGTCACTAGATTTGGGGGACTGCTTTGTTGAGCATATCCCACTACAAGCAGGATTTCCCGATGACTAACCATTTTAATTCCAATCCCCATTTCCATTCCAACATGGTGTTCCATAGCCTTCGTTACTTTCACGATGAGGCCATTTTCAGGTTGGAGGAGAAATACCTCGTATTCCATCTGGATAACCTCCAGCCTGACTGCATGAACATTGATTTCTCTCACTTCCAGCAATTTCTTCCCCTCCCCCTTCTCACTTTTTCCATTCCCCATTCTGGCTCCCCACTTAACTCTTCTCTTCTCCTCACCTGTCTATCACTTCCCCCGGTACCCCTCCTCCTTCCCTTTCACCCATGGTCCACTTTATCTTCTTCCCCCACCCCCAGCCACCAACCTACCCCCTCACCTGGCTTCACCTATCACGTTCCAGCTTGTTACAATAGGTGCATTTAATGTCAGAGAAATGTATACAATATACATCCTGAAATTCTTCTTCTTCACAAACATCCACGAAAACAGAGGAGTGCCCAAAGGAATCAATGACAGTTAAATGTTAGAACTCCAAAGCCCCCTCCCAACCCCCCACCCATGCACAAGCACCAGCAAAAAAGCATCAGTGCGCCCCACCAAGTACTCAAGCGTGCAGCAAAGCATCAATAAAGACACAAGCTTGCAGTACCCCAAAGACTACTCGTTCAACCGGCATTCGACATACCACAGGCTCTCTCTCTCCCTAATAAGGGAGAAAGAGGTGTCTCTGTTTCACAGTGAGAGGGGAGACATAATAAAACAACTGGCCAATTTATGGTGTTAAAAGTCTGTTGCATCGTTTTTTCTGAGCTTTGTGCCTCTAGTTTCACAGTCAACAGCAAGCCTGCTTCTTACGATCTTCCTTGCTCTCCCACGATTAACCAGTCGGTGACAGCGATACCAGTCTTGAATCAGCCCATCTGCAGAGCCACGAAAATCCGGCACCCTGAAAGCATACTAGCCTTCCAGGCCCCGTCCTTGGCATATCAAAAAGCGGCCAGTCGTGAGGCCCTGAAAGTGGGTCCCATTCTTGCAAAGAACCAAAGTCAGTGTGTAGTTCCAGGTAAGGGTCTTCAAAAGAAACTTGAAAAGGAAAAAAAAGAGATATCAAAGATAGAAATAAAGCTTGTACTCCTTCCCCTTCCAGCACCTTCTTATTCTGGCTTCTCCCACCTTCCTTTCCAGCCCTGATGAAGGGTCTCGGCCCAAAATGTTGACTGTTTACTGTCCTCCATAGATGCTGCCTGACCTGCTGAGTTCCTCCAGCATTTTGTGTGTGTTTGATCACCTTTAAGGTGTAGGAGCAATCCCTTATATTCCGACTGGATAGCCCCCAACCTGATGGCATGAATATCGATTTCTTCTCCTGATAATATTTTTCCCTCCACCTCTATTCCCTACTTTGGCCTTTCACCTCTTCTTACCTGCCTATCACTTCCCATGGATCCCTCCTCTTTCCCTTTCTCCTATGGTCCACTCCGCTCTCCTATCAGATTCCTTCTTCTCCACCCTATACCTTTCCCACCCACCTGGCTTCACCTATCTCCTTCTAGCTATCTTCCTACCCTTCCCCACAGCTTTTTATTCTGGCATCTTCCCCCTTCCTTTTCAGTCTTGTTGAAGGGTCTTGGACAGAAACATTGGTGATTTATTTCTATAGAATCTGCGTGACCCGAGTTCCTCTAGCATTTTGTGTGTGATGAGGGCTGATTTTGCTCGCTCTCAGGGATGGCCACACCTCTCTCCGTAGCGCTGAGGCTGTGAAGACAGTCCTGGCTGCTGTGCTCCATGCCCGCTAATATGATGAACTGATAAACCAGGCTTTGGGCCTACTCTGGGGTTTGGATCGGAGGACTCACTGTTGGCTCAGAATGCTGTTGTTCGCTTCAATTATTTGCATGATGTGCTTTTTATCTCCTTGCACATCGAGTGTTGGTCTTTTATTTTTATTGTTACTTTTTTTTTAATTGGTTTATTTTGGGATTCTTTCTTCGTGGCTATCTGTGAAAAACCCTATCTCAAGGTTGTATAATTTAGACATTCTTTGATAACAAATGAGTCTTGAATCTTGTCTCTCGACCTGTGGCTGGTTCCAGTTATTCAGTCTAGCTGTTCTCTGAAGTGTTAATCTCCTGTGTCACACACACAAAATGCTGGAGGAACTCAGCAGGTCAGGCAGCATCAAAGGAGAGGAATAAGCAGTCGACATTTCGGGCTGGGACCCCTCTCTCTGTTCTGTATTCATGACTCCTTTATTCATCCGTCTCCCCTCTCTGTGTGATTTTTCTTTTCTCCTTAATGCCAAAGGAGGCGTCTTCGACATTGGTTCCACAACAGATTAATCGAATCAGTAAAGAGACTAAGGATCACATACAATAATACTGAATGAGGAGCATTTAATGATAGAATACTAAATAAAGCTCCCTTCTGCCAGGCAGCTGCATCATTAACTCATTCTGAACCCTCACTTTACTCTGACAGCTCACGCTAAATATTCTACCACATTATTCAAAATAGCTTTGATGCCACTTAATTGTGTGGAACCTGAAGTACATCAGGTATTGCAGGCATATAATTAGCCATATCCCTTTTGAAAGTTCTATCTGCTGTTAGGTGTGAAGGTGCAATCTCACCCACACCAACAATCCCTTTATAAACACAAGAGAATCTGCAGATGCTGGAAATCCAGAGCAGCACACAAAATGCTAGAGCAGCTCTCTCCTCCTTCCCTTCCTCCCATGGTCCCGTCTCCTCTCCTATCGGATTCCTTCTTTTTCATCCCTTTATATTTTCCACCTATCATTTCCCAGCTTCTTACTTTATTCCCCCTCCCCCTCACCTGGCTCCACCTATCATCCTCAAGCTTGTGCTACATCCATCCCCTCCCTGCACCTTCTTATTCTGTAAGGAGTTTGTGCGTTCTCCCCGTGAACACGTGGGTTTTCCCTGGGTGCTCCTGTTTCCCCCACAGCCCAAAGGCATGCAGGTTAATTGGTAATGTGTGTAATTGGACAGTGTGAGCTCATTGGGCAAGAAGGGCTGTTATCGTACTTAATCTCTAAACAAATAAACAAGCTAAGGATGTGCTGGGGGCAGCCCACAAATATCACTGTGTATTTTGGCACCCACAACGTTGAGCGAAGCAAGTCCCTTTCCTCCCACCCATTCACACAGTCAGGCCTCCAGGCCTGCAGCTTCATTGGATTTGCAGACGTCAGGCCTCTCACTTCCCCAGTAGACTCTCAGACACAGGGCTTCAGCCATCGGGCCTCGGCTTCCAGCCAACCTTTGGGCTTAGATCTTCTGTGTCAACCCCAGGACTTGGGACCAGGACATCCAAGAGCTGAACAGGGTGGGGAATATGGAGCAGACCAGGGCATTTTAAGGTAGGTGATTTTACTGGGCCTCTTGGTACACTGTGCTGTTAAAAGCAGCTTCTCCACTATGTCACTGGGCCGCTTTCCTGAGCCATCTCCCTTGTCGAATCCGGTCACGGGGAATGTGAACGCATCATCATCTACATGTAGAATGTCCCATGCAGGCAGTGGGTTGAGATCAGTCACTCCGGGGAGGGTCCGAGGCAGAGCATTGAATTGTCTCATAAATGATACATCACCAATCAACTAAGCAGCCGCTCCCTAGATACCACCAACATTCTGTCTCAGTCTGTCACGTGCCAGCTAGTCGCAGAGAAACCACAACAGAATCAGGTTTTACTACCACTGACATATCTCCTGAAATTTCTTGTTTTGTGGAAGCAGTAACACACAATACATAAAAAAACCTTGAAGTTACAATGAAATTATATTTATAAATAATAACACTGTGCAAAAAGAGAGCAAGGCAAAGTTAATGGGTTCTTGGACCGTTCAGAAATCTCATGCAGAGGAAAGATGCTGTTTCCTGAACGTTGAGTGTGTCTTCAGGCTCCTGAATGCAGCAGTACGAAGAGATCAATTATATCTCATTACTTGTCTCACCTCAGAGACCAAAGCTCGTTCTCCAGGATCAAGCACAACTTTTATCCCACTGTTATAAGACTCTTGAACAGACCTTGTGTACGGTAAGGGTGAAGTCTTGATCTCTCAGCCTACCTCCTCATGGCCCCTACACTCTGTGTGTCTCCCTGCCCTGCACTGTTTTGGTAACTGTATCACTGTAGTCCTCATTCTGTTATTACTTGATCTACTTATGTATGGAATGATCTGCCAGGAAGGCACACGAACTTTCCACTGTACCTTGATGCATGTGACAATGATACATCAGTTACTAGTTACAATCTTTGAGAACTGTCTTCTCTCAGATGAGATATTTAAACAAGACCCTCTCATTTAGACATTAAGTATCCCATGGACTGCTTTGGAAAACAGTAGTGACCCTGTATTCCCTGCCTCCCCCACCTACCATATGTACTGCCAATATTCAGCCTCAGAACTGCATTACAAGAATAAATTATGTAGTACCACAAGAAGCTATATGTTGATGGTTCCTTAAGGTTGTAATGGCTGAGGAGGGAGGGGTAGTGGGGACAAGCTCCCACTATCTATTAAATGCTCCCAATGGTGTGCATCTCAAATAGCCTCTGACAACCAAGTGCAGCTCCTCTCCTTCATATGTGGCTTAGCTACCAACCCGACAGAACTGCTATGTACTGACAGGAGAAGGGACAAAGGCAGGTCGCTGGTGCCTTAAAACCAGTTGTTTCGGACAGATGGGGCTCATCAGCCATGCTTGGCAGCTCTTTTAGGAGAAGGAAACCTCTGCTGCCTTGCAGCTATACCCACTCACAGGGAAGGCTTCAGGCCCAGAAAAATCCAAAGCTGGAGTCCTGAGGCAGACCTACATTGACTGGCAACTTCTGCAATGTTGCTAGTGCCAAGCTGCATGGGGAGGGGAAGTCTGCTGTTTGCTCGCCATATCATACTACACTGGTTTGCATACTTGCTTACATATCACATAGACAGCTAGGACTCTACGTCCATAGTCGACCCTGACCAATGGAGGCCTCACTATATGTTGATGATTTTTTAACTGTGCTGTAAGCAAGCACACTTCCGAAGTGTTCCATTAGCTTGTAAAGGAATCTGGGATTTCCCATGATGGTGAAAACTGCTCCATAAATTCCAGACTTTCCCTTGAGTAATTTGATTGCACACACGATCCTGACAGGATCAGTGCTGTTAAGCAGGTGATGGATATTCTTCACCGCATTGTATTTGGTTACTGTGTTAACACTTAGCCTTTGGGGTGTTGCTCAGATACTCGGACATAAACAAATGGAATGGTTGGCATGCTGGCTGTGATTTCTGCTGCCCTTGTTTGTTGGTGACAGTTTTGAGGATATCTTCGCAATCTCATTTAATTCACAGTGGTTGAATTTTTTTTTGAGTTCAGCTTCATTTGAATTCATTGTGATCAGGCTCCTGAACCAGTGTGGATAACTTCAGTCACCTCATCTCAAACTGACCCTACAGCCTATAGATTCACTATCAAAAACTCTGCAACTCATGTTCTCAGTATTATTGATTACAATGCCTATAAAAATTATTCATCCCCTCCTTGGAAGACTTCATGTTTTATTGTTTTACAATATTGAATCACAGTGGATTTAACTTATCTTTTTTTGACACTGATCAACAGAAAAAGACTCTTTTCTGTCAAAGTGAAAATAGATCTCTACAAAGTGATCTAAATTAATTAAAAGGATAAAACAGAAAATAATTGATTGCATAAGTATTCACCCCCTTTAATATGACACCAAATCATCACTGGTGCGGCCAATTGGTTTTAGAAGTTACATAATTTTTTTTTAACAAAGCAACTCAAGTTTATAGTTGGTTACAGATTGAAAACTCCAAACAAGTCAACATTCTTGCAAGAAAACAAAACTTTTTTAAAAAATTAGACTCATGCCAGCTGTAAATTGGGAGGTGATGTGGAGATTTGTGACGTATATGATTATATGATATATATGTACAATACATCTTATAGAAATGTTTGTTTGATGATGAACTTCAATAAAAAATAAATTACAAAAAAAAGAAGTCACATAATTAGTTAAATGGAGATAGTTTTTGAAGACTCATGTGCAGTCAAGGTGTTTCAATTGATTGTAGTAAAAATACACCTGTATCTGGAAGGTCCAACTGCTGGTGAGCCAGTATCCTGGAAAAAACTACATCATGAAGACAAAAGAACACTCCAAGCAACTCTACAAAAAGTTTATTGAAAAGCAAAAATCAGGAGATGGATACAAGAAAATTTCCAAGTCACTGAATATCCCTTGGAGTACAGTTAAGTCAATCATCAAGAAATGGAAAGAATATGGCACAGCTGTAAATCTGCCTAGAGCAGGCTGTCCTCAAAACCTGAGTGACCGTGCAAGAAAGGGATGAGTGAGGGAGGCCACCAAGAGACCTATGACAACTCTGGAGGAGTTGCAAGTTTCAATGGTTGAGATGGGAGAGACAGCGCATACAACAACTGTTGCCCGGGTGCTTCACCAGTCGCAGCTTTAGGGGAGAGTGGCAAAGAGAAAGCTACTGTTGGGAAAAAAACTCACATGAAATCTCAGCTAGACTTTGCCAGAAGGAATGGGGGAAACTCTGAAGTCAGCTGGAAGGAGGATCTATGGTCTGATGAAACCAAAATTGAGCTTTTTAACCATCAGACTAAATGCTATGTTTGATGTAAGCCGAACACTGTATGTCATCAAAAACACACCATCCCTACCATGAAGCTTGGTGGTGGCTACATCATGCTGTGGGAATGCTTTACTGCAGCAGGGCCTGGAAGGCTTGTGAAGGTAGAGGGTAAAATGAATGCAGCAAAATACAGGGAAATCCTGGAGGAAAACCTGATGCAGTCTGCCAGAGAACTGCAAATTGGGAGATTTGTTTTCTAGCAAGACAATGACCCCAAGCATAAAGCTAAAGCTACAAAAGGATGACTTAAAAAGTGGCCAAGTCAGAGTCCAGATTTCAATCCAATTGAGAGTTTGTGGCTGGACTTGAAAAGGACTGTTCACTCATGATCCCCATGCAATCTGACAGAGCTTGAGCAGTTTTGTAAAGAAGAATGGGGAAAAATTGCAATGTCCAGATGTACAAAGCAGATAGAGACCTATCCACACAGACTCAAGGCTGTAATTGCTGCCAAAGGTTCATCTACTAAATACTGACTTGAAGGGCATGGGTAATTATGCAATAATTATTTCGTGTTTTATATTTGTAATTAATTTTCATTTATAAAATCATTTTTATTGATTATTATTGAAGATCAACAAAAAATACATTAAGCTAATCAAGTCAATATATCATTATGTACAATGAAGAATTAAATTAGCAACTAACTGATTAACAAAGCTAAGCAACATATCAATAATAATAAGAAAAAATAAAGTATTAAGAATATTTTCTGATAGAAAGAAAAGAAAGAAAAACAAGAACCCCTACTAACTAAAAAAAAAAGAAAAAAAACAACCCATTGGGAGCACAACCCTGGAGCTATACATCATACAAGCTTCCATAGAAGAAAAGCATCAATCTGCCAACTCAAATCCATTTAAACAAAAATTGGAAGGAAACCATATTAATTAACTCAAATCAGATGATAGTAATGGGCAAATGAACCCCACCTTTTCTCAAAATCAAATTGAGGATCAAGAGTTCGATTTCTGATTTTCCCCAAACTAAGACATCGCATCACCTGAGAGAACCATTGTATCAAAGTAGGAGCAGAAGCATCTTTCCATTTCAACAAAACCCTTCTGGCCAATAATGTAACAAATGCAATTGTATGTTGGTCTGATAGAGAAATACCATGAATATATTGAGGGATTATACCAAACAAAACTCAATTTATTAGGTTGTAAATTAATTTTTAAAACTTTAGAAATTGTAAAGAAGTTTTTCCGGTGACATCATCGTCGAGAATGGCAACTTAAGTCACTAGCTCCTCCGGAAAAACGTGTATTAAGCCCCATTAACCCATCAAATATAATATTTTTTGAAAAATATTTGAACTGAAAAGAGGGGCAAGAATGGGGAAAAAGAATGGAAATAAAAAAAGCGATACTGCGGAGCCTGCGACTGAGAGGAGTGCAGCGAGCGGCTCTCCTACCCAACCGCGTGCTAGTGAGGTGGACACTGGGCCTCATTCAGATGAAACGGCGAATATCTTCGAAATCCTGAAAGAAATAATGGAGGTCCAGAAAGATATGAAGTAGCAGCTCCGTGATATTAAGTAAGAGCTCGCCAGCGTCAATCAAAAAATAGCGGTGGCAGAGACTTGAATTGAGAAAGTGGAAGATCGTGTTCAAAACGTGGAATGGATACTGAGTAAGACAATAAAAATATTAAATCACCAAGAAGGTAAACTGCTTAACCTGGAGGGAAGATCACGGTGGAAAAATATCAGAATCTACAACGTTCCCGAAGGAGCGGAGGGCTCGTCTATGACGGAGTTTGTCGGAAAGTTACTGCGGGACGCGCTGGAGCTTCCCTCGGCTATGGAGCTGGAAGTCGAAAGAGCCCATCGTGCGCTCGTCCCGAAACCTACCCGGGATAGAAAGCCACGCTCAATAATAATTAAATACTTTCAGTACAGCACCAAGGCGGAGATTCTACGAAGGGCCTGGGGTAAGAAGAGAGTGTTTTTCAACGATAAATTAATATATTTCGACCAAGATTACACCCCCCCCCCCTGCGGTCCTCCAGGAATGCAAAGAATACTCTGAAGTAAAGTGAGTACTAAAGCAAAATAAGATTAGATTTCAAACTCCATACCCTGCTAAACCGAGTGTTTTATGACGACGGGACGCAGTTGTACCAGACAGTGGAAGAGGCGACTACAGACGTGAAGGCCAGAGGGTTGCCCGTCAGCGTGACCAAAATGAGGGAAAGCCTGGCTGAGGAATTATCCTGCTCCGCTTGGGAAATAGTGCGAGAATCGAGAAGGCAGGAGATGGGAGGAGGCCAAGAGAAATATATCAGGAAGAGACCGGGAGTTTCCCAAAGACAGTCCTCACCCCCTTTAGAAGAGCCATAAGGTTTGGCTAACTTTAAAAATGCTGAGAAGCTATACAGAAGCAAAAGTACACGGTGATATACCTATCTCGAGAAATACTTATTATAATGTGTATTTTATATTACTTAGTTGTTATTCTTTATTCTCTCACTTACTCCTTTTCCCCACCAAAATGAGAATATATAAATGTATGTATGTAATGTGTGTGTGTGTGTGTGTATATATATATATGTATGTATGTAATGTGTGTGTATATATAGTGTGTGAGTATATATATATGTATATATAGGAGTACACAGGGAAATCTTTTCTGTGTAATGGATTTGTTCACTGACTTTTATGAATACTGCAATGGGGGCCCTAAACTCACAAGTAGGAGGGGTTATCCCCCACAGCTAGACATTTCCTCTAGCTCAACGCAGGGTCATCTGCTAGAGACCTCAGCCTTGGAATCACACGTTCATTGCCATTTTTCTTATTATTTGAGTTTCTTGGTTCTTATTTGTTCAGGGAGTAGATCGATGAAGTTTTGTTCTTATTTCAATGATACATTGACAGATAAATACAGATGGCTAAGGACAAGGTAAAATTCATTTCTTTTAATGTCAATGGGCTATTAAATCCAATCAAACGTAAGAGAATTTTATCCAAAATGAAAAAAGAACAAGCCCATGTATATTTACAGGAAACTCATTTAAGTGATAATGAGCATAAAAAACTAAAGAGAATGGGCTTCACTAATCTGTTTTTCTCCTCATATAAATCAGGACATAGGAGGGGAGTTGCTATTCTTATCTCAAGTAAGCTAAATTTTGAGAAAGTATTTGAAATGGGAGATAAAGAAGGCAGATATATTCTGGTAAGGGGGAATATAGAGGGCAATTCAGTTACTCTATTGAATATATACGCACCCCCGGGAAGTGATATTGGTTTCTTTCAGAAAATTACTGATATTATGGTAGCGGAAACAGAAGGTCTCCTGATATGTGGGGGAGACTTAAATTTACAATTACAACCAAACTTAGACTCTTCCAATAGAAAAACCTATGAAACAAAATCTTTACATAAGAAAGTTAATACACTTTTTGAGGATGTTGGTTTAATTGATATATGGAGGGACCTTTTCCCTGACGGAAGGGATTACACTCATTATTCTGCTCCCCATTCTGTATATATGAGAATAAACTATTTCATAACATTTGGAAAAGACAAAGACACTTGTGGAATTGGGACAATAGATGTAAGTGACCATGCATCTATATATCTATCTGTTCATTTTGACTTACAACCAAAGAATAATATTTGGAAACTAAATTCAAGTCTACTCAATGATTTTTAAGGAACAAATTAAAAAAGAAATTGGTCTCTACTTAGAACTTAATGATAATGGAGAGGTTTCACCTCCCATTTTATGGGATACTCTGAAGGCAGTCTTAAGAGGGAAAAGTATAGTGATATCTTCATATAAGAAAAAAAAAGGAATAAAACATTAGAGGAATTACAAAATAGGCTGAAGGAACTAGAGAAAAAACAGAAATTGAATTTGGCACAGGATACATTAGGGGAAATTAAAAGAATTAGGAATGAAATAAATAATTTGGCTTCTCAAGAAATCAGGAAAAACTTAATGTTTCTGAAACAGAGACATTATGAAAGTGGATCAAAATCTATGAAAATACTGGCATGGAAACTGAAAAAAAAAGATAGCAGAAAATACAATTCATAGAATTAGGGACCCAAGAACAAAAATGATAAAAAAAAATAAGCTAAGTGAAATTCAAGAAGCTTCTGAAGTGTTTTACAAAACGCTATATTCCGAAGTTCCAGGGGGAAGCATAACCCAAATTGACATCTTCTTGAATTCTCTAGAGTTACCCACATTAAGTGAAGAACAAAATAGAACGATGACTGCTGACATAACTGAAGTTGAATTAAAAGCTGCAATTAGTAGGCTTAAATTAAGCAACTCATCAGGATCAAATGGGTATACGGC
Source organism: Hemitrygon akajei (assembly GCF_048418815.1). Lineage (NCBI taxonomy): Eukaryota > Metazoa > Chordata > Chondrichthyes > Myliobatiformes > Dasyatidae > Hemitrygon > Hemitrygon akajei. The sequence continues at coordinate 11,374,864 of NC_133144.1, forward strand.
AGAGTGGTACAAAGAATTTAAAAATGAGTTAATTCCTGTTTTACTCCCCACACTGAACTGGGCTCTAAAAAAGGCACAAATGCCACCCAGTTGGAAGGAAGCGATAATCTCAGCTATACCGAAAGAAGGCAAGGATAAAATGGAATGCGGGTTATTTAGACCAATATCCGTTCTTAATGTAGATTATAGGTTATTTACCTCCATCATGGCCAAGCGATTAGAGGAGCTTCTATCCATACTGATACGTAACGATCAGACAGGTTTTATACAACAATGCCAGACACAAGATAATATACGAAGGACATTTCACGTTATGGATCATATACAAAAAAATAAAATCGAAGTAATAGTGATAAGCGTGGATGCTGAAAAAGCATTTGATTTGGTTAATTGGAATTTTCTTTACAGAGTTTTACATAGATTTGGTTTCCAAGACACAATTATTAAAGCTATACAGACACTATATGACAATCCTACTGCTAGGATTAAAATCAATGGATATTTATCAAATAGTCTTACCCTAGAAAGGGGCACGAGACAGGGTTGTGCATGGTCACCACTACTCTTCGTGTTATATCTGGAACCATTAGCTCAATACATCAGACAAAATGAAGATATCAGGGGAATTACTATTAAAGGGACACAGCATAAATTGGCTTGTTATGTGGATGACATTTTGATCTATCTAGGGCAACCAACATACTCTTTGCCTAAATTGATGCAATCCTTTGAACAATATGGTCAATTATCAGGATACAGGATCAACACAGATAAAACCCAATTACTTTCATATTACTATAGCCCACCAAGAGAAATTAAAAGGCATGGCACACAGAGTCTTTCAAATATTTGGGCATCATTATGCCAAAAGATTTGGCAAAATTATCAGAATGTAATTTTCAGCCTTTATATTAAAAAATTAAGGAAGATGTGGCAAGATGGAACCTGATTCCTTTTTTCAGTCTCAGTTCAAGGATCGAGTCTATTAAAATGAATATACTGCCGAGACTGTTATATCTCTTTCAGACCCTACCAATAAAGATTAATCAAAATCAATTCAATGAATGGAACAAGATGTTATCAAGGTATATTTGGCAGGGTAAAAGGCCTAGAGTTCATCTCAAAACTTTGCAATTAGCAAAGAAAAACAGGGGATGGGGCCTACCTTCTCTTAGAGATTATTATTTTGCAGCACAGTTGAGAGCTGTGATACGTTGGTGCAACCCATCATATGACACTCAATGGAAAAACATTGAGGAGCGGGTACTTCCCATCCGCATACAAGCAGTTTTGGCTGATAACAACCTGCAAAGGTACATAAATACATAAATGATAACCCATGGGCGAAATTGACTCTTAAAATATGGAAAACTACTATAAAAGAATATAATCTAGAGGGAGATATTGCAATTCTTAAATGGTGTGCATATGACTTGGATTTTACACCAAATAAATTGGATGCTAGATTTAAGGACTGGACAGCTAAAGGAATAACAGTTCTTTGCAACATAATGAAAGAAGGAACACTTCAGTTCTGAAATGCTTAAAGAGAAACACTTATTAGAAAAACAAGATTTTTTATCGGTATTTACAGATGCAACAATATGTTAATCAGATGCTTAAAAATGTAACCAAGGCAAGTACATGCTTGACAGAGCTATTTAGAAAAGCATATAATTCAGATAATGGTAGTAGAATCATTTCAAGCATGTATAAGGGGTTGTCAAATCTTAAAACACATTCGACTTCATACATTAAAACAAAATGGGAGAAGGAAGGAGGGATAATTATATCTGAGGAAGAATGGACAACAATATGGAGATATCAATGGAAGTGTACCAGTTCACAGAAATGGAGGGAGTTTGGATGGAAAAACTTGATAAGATATTTTATTATCCCCTCTCAGAAATCCCATTATGATAGTAACTTCCCTGTTTGCTGGAGAAATTGTGGAAATCAAAATGCAAATCATTATCATATTTTTTGGGACTGCCCTGTTATCAAAAACTATTGGAGGGGGATAGATAGATAGATAGATAGATAGATAGATACTTTATTCATCCCCATGGGGAAATTCAACATTTTTTCCAATGTCCCATACACTTGTTGTAGCAAAAACTCATTACATACAATACTTAACTCAGTAATAATATGATATGCATCTAAATCACTAACTCAAAAAGCATTAATAATAGCTTTAAAAAAAAGTTCTTAAGTCCTGGCAGTTGAATTGTAAAGCCTAATGGCATTGGGGAGTATTGACCTCTTCATCCTGTCTGAGGAGCATTGCATCGATAGTAACCTGTCGCTGAAACTGCTTCTCTGTCTCTGGATGGTGCTATGTAGAGGATGTTCAGGGTTTTCCATAATTGACCGTAGCCTACTCAGCGCCCTTCGCTCAGCTACCGATGTTAAACTCTCCAGTACTTTGCCCACGACAGAGCCCGCCTTCCTTATCAGCTTATTAAGACGTGAGGCGTCCTTCTTCTTAATGCTTCCTCCCCAACACGCCACCACAAAGAAGAGGGCGCTCTCAACAACTGACCTATAGAACATCTTCAGCATCTCACTGCAGACATTGAATGACGCCAACCTTCTAAGGAAGTACAGTCGACTCTGTGCCTTCCTGCACAAGGCATCTGTGTTGGCAGTCCAGTCTAGCTTCTCGTCCAACTGTACTCCCAGATACTTGTAGGTCTTAACCTGCTCCACACATTCTCCATTAATGATCACTGGCTCCATATGAGGCCTAGATCTCCTAAAGTCCACCACCATCTCCTTGGTCTTGGTGACATTGAGACGCAGGTAGTTTGAGTTGCACCATATCACAAAGTCCTGTATCAGTTTCCTATACTCCTCCTCCTGTCCATTCCTGACACACCCCACTATGGCCGTGTCATCAGCGAACTTCTGCACATGGCAGGACTCCGAGTTATATTGGAAGTCAGATGTGTACAGGGTGAACAGGACCGGAGAGAGTACGGTTCCCTGTGGCGCTCCTGTGCTGCTGACCACTGTGTCAGACCTACAGTCTCCCAACCGCACATACAACGCCCTACAAGACATCTTTAAATGTGAAATACCCTTAGAGAGTAAGACCATATATTTTAGACATATACCTCAAGAATGGTTGAAAAGAGATAAATATTTAATGAATATACTGTTGGTGGCTGGTAAAAAGACTCTTACTAGGAAATGGTTATCACAGGAGAGCCCAACCTTAAATGCATGGATGGAAATTACAATGGACATTTACAAAATAGAGAATTTAACAGCATCTGTTAATCATAAGCTGGAACAATTTGATTCATACTGGGAAAAATGGTTTAACTACATAATGCCTCATAAGCCTGATTTTATTCTCACAAATCAATGAATCTGTTGTAAAAAAAAAGATCACTCCCTACTTGTACATAGTTCTTTGCTTTTGCTTGTTTTTTCTTTCCACTCCTTTCTATAAGTTTATACCTCAGATAAATACTTTGTGGAGATTTGTGATATATATGATTATATGATATATAGGTACAATGTCTGAAATACATCTTATGGAAATGTTTGTTTGATGATGAACTTCAATAAAAAAATAAATTACAAAAAAAAAAAGAAATTGTAGAGAAAGTAGATTTCCAAAAATGTTTTATTATAGAACACGACCAAAACATATGTGTCAATGTGGCTGTCTCGGTTTTACATCTATCACACTGAATATCAACATTAGGAAACATTTTAGACAAGTCTCTCCTTTGTTAAATAGTAACAATGTACAATTTTAAATTGAATTAAAGACTGACTGGCACAGATCAAAGAAGAGTTAACCAACTTCAAAATCCGCAACCAATCCTCTGTCATCAAAGTCATGTTAAGCTCTCTCTCCCAATTCATTTAGATCTCTTTGTTGAGATCTGTTTTCACTTTAACGTGAAAGAGTTTCTTTCTGATGATCAGTGTCAAAAAAGCCAAATTCAGTCTACTGTGATTCAATGTTATAAAACAATAAAACATGAAAACTTCTGGGGGTGGGGGGAGGAGTGCTGAATTCTTTTTGTAGGCACTGTAAATGATAGATTGACTGATTTTTTTTGCAGTTTGTCTTCTTATGCACACTGGTTGTCAGTCTTTGGTTGTAGTTTTTCATTGACTCTATTGTATTTCTCTGCTCTACTGTGTATGCCTGCAAGAAAGCGAATCTCAAGGTAGTATATGGTGACATACATACTTTGATAATAAATTTACTTTTATCTTTGAATTTTGAACTTCAGGCCAAGACACTTCAGCCTGAAACGTTGACTGTACTCTATTCCATAGATGCTGCCTAGCCTGCTGAGTTCCTCCAGCATCTTGTGGATATTGCTTGTTCTGTTGTTGGTGCTGCTGTTTCTGTTGTTCTATAGAATGTAGTGCACATGGTATATTGGTGCCGGAATGTGTTCCGAGCCTTGCGGGCTGCCCCCAGCACATCCATTGGTTGTGTTGGTTGTTAACGCAAATCGTGCATTCACTGTATGTTTTGATGTACAAATGATAAATGGATGAATCGGAATCCGAATAAAGTGTTACAGCTACAGAGGAAGTGCAGTGCAGGTATAATTCTCAGAAACATAGACTTTAGAGCAGAACAATTACAACGGTAGCAGCTAGGTCCAGAGAGAGCAGCTTGCAATGAGTCGCCACACCATGATCCAGACTAGAATGAGACATCCAAATTGGGGAAGTGTGACAGGAGCTTCCATGAGGTTAGGGAGGGTGATGAAAGAAGAATAAAGCTACATCTCCTTCAGTGAAGTTGTTCAACTGTCATACACGTGTATACAGCGTTCCTCCAGGGCCAAGGTACAAAACACTGTACTTACAGTCACAGTAGCATAGCGGTTAGTGTGATACTATTACAGCTCGGGGTGTAGGAGTTTGGAGTTCCATTCTGGTGTCCTCTGTAGGAAAGTTTGTATGTTCTTCCTGTATGCGCGTGTGTTTCCCCCACATGCTCTGCTTTCCTCCCACAGTCTAAAGACAACCCAGCTATTAGGTTAATTGGTCATTGTAAGCTGCCTGTGACTAGGCTAGGGGTTAAATCGGTGGTTTGCTAGCTGGCATGGCTCTTTGGTCTGGAAGGGCATGTTAAATAAAAATAAATAGTCACACTGCACACCTGGCACAGAACAGCTATAGTTACGACAGCATATACAATCAGAAAAATATTATTAGCCCAAGCCCCTGAGTGGTGTGGCCTGGAGGCTGATGGTGCATGGGATGTTATCCTGGAGCCACGTTTCTTCAGGAACAGAAACGGAAAGTAGGAGTGGCATTAAACTCTCCAGGGCTGATGAAAAGCCTCTCAGCAGTGCAGTGTAAAACATCCCACAGTCTCACCATCTAATGTTACGGTTTTTCTATTTCTAACCTTTCTTCCTTTGGAGGATTTTGGATAAACCTAAAGATACTATTTACAGTCACAAGCTCTGAATTGCTGATGGAATCACAAGGCCCATTGTCCATAATTCCTCCCTCTCCCTCTGAAGCAACGAAGCCCAAAACCCGCCTAATTAAACCAGGCAATGACTCTTGCTGCTTCCCAGCAGGAGGGTTGATTTCATTATGTGTAGGTGCCTGCCAATAAATCTGGCTGGTTTGTTGAAAGCAGGTTAGTCCCTCTCTTGGCCTCAGCTGCTGATTATCAGTGCTTCCTGCAGAGCAATATGTTGTGTAAACATCTCGAGCACATTCTCACCTTGTCATTTCCCACTGGAAATAAATTCAGGGACTATCATCTGTTTTATGGAACCCTTCTCTTGATATAATCTCCCTCGCCAGGGTTTAATCCCTATTGCCATGTAAATCTGCCTCCTATAAATTTTTCCCTTTAGTAAATTCTCTTCCTGCTCCGTCTCTTGCAATTTGTTCAGCACAGCTTTGTGGGCTGAAGGGCCTGTTCCTGTGCTGTACTGTTCTGTGTTCTATTTGGGAAGGGGCTTGAATGCAGTGGGATTGAGATTCAAGATATAAGGTTGTTTATTGCCATTATTCAGTACACTAGTGTAAAGGAGAACAAAATGATTGTTACTCTAGATCTGATGCAGCTTAAAAAACACAATAACATAAAAACACACACACACACACACACTACACATTTATATACATAAACTGATTGGATGTAGCTAAAATGATGCTAGATGCAGGAGCATCTGAACATAAGGTGACTCTGACAGGAAGTGATAAAGTGTCAAAGTGACTTTGGCAAGAGAATCTCTTCTAGGTAGCAGCAGGGCATATGAAAACACAGTGGGACAGAGTCTGTGTCAGTCTAGGTATGAGGAGTAGCGTGTATGGGGAGAAACAGCCAATTGGTCTGGCAATGTGGTCCGTCGCATGTAGGAGAACGGGCTGGTAGATTGGTTTATTACTGTCACGTGTACTGCGATACAGTGAAAAGCTTTTGTTTGTGCACTGTCCAGACAGATTGTGCCACATTGAGGTAGTAAAACGAAAACACAATGCACAGTTATAGAGAAAATTCAGGCAGAGAAATAAAATGCAAGGGTCACAACGAGGTAGACTGAAAATTTGTGTTCCTCTAGCGTATGAGAGGTCTGTTCAAGACTCTGATAACTTTGAGGTAGAAATTAGCCTCGAGTCTGGGGGTATGGGCCGTGGAATGGTTTTATCTTCTGGACAGGAGAGGCGAGAAGAGAGAACGACTAGCTCCGACACACACTCACAATGCTGGAGGAACTCAGCTCGTCAGGAAGTGTCTATGGGGCATTAATGAACAGTTGAACTTTCAGGCCAGGACCCTTCATCAGGGCTCTGTTTATTCCCCTCCACAGAAGCTGCCTGACCTGCTGAATTCCCCCAGCACTTTATGTGTGTCGCTCTGGATACCCAACATCAGGAGTCTGTGTTGTATCTGGATGTTCTCGATTATGTTGGCTGCTTTCCTGAAGCAGTTGTGGTGTGGGAATTTGTTGGGGAGTGGGGGTGGGTGGAAATCGTTGCACTCCCCAGAATCAGGTGTGACTGCCTGTAACTTCCCAAGGCAGATGTAACACAAGGCCGGCTCCCATCATTCGCTCCTTCATAGTAATGAGTAATGTGGGGTAATGATAGGGGCTTGAAATAATCCTGATTGCAGGTTGGATTCGCCTTTCCAAGCCCACGCTCCTCTGAGTCTGACAGAACCTAGCATTAAAAGGCGGGCTGAGGTGAGAGTGTAAGCAGCTTTCAATTGATGTTGTGATTACTGAGCCAGCTCCTCTACATTCACAGCGCTGAAGACTTGGTGGCATTGGTGTGCTTGTAAAGAGCTCAGCAGCATTCAAGCAGGCATGGCTCTTGACTAAAGCAGAGGGAGATCCCTTCCCCTAATAATTCACAGTCAGACACAGGCCGTAACTCAAGTAGGGAGGGAGTCATAAGCACTAGAGCTTCTGTAGGTGCTGGAAATGTAGAGGAAGTTCGAAGTAATTTTCTTATCAGAGTTTATATATGTCAACATATACTACCCTGAGATTAATTTTTGTGGACATTCACAGTAAGTACAAAGAAACTTGGTAGAATAAAGGGAAAAAAACACACAATGAAGACAGACAAATAATCAATGTGCAAAAGACAACAAACTGCAAATACAAAAGGAGAATACAATAATAATAATAATAAGTAAATAAGCAATAAATATCAAGAATGTGAGTTGTGCAGCAGAGTAACTGAAAGTGAGTCCATAGGCTGTGGAACCAGTTCAGAGATGGAGAGGAATAAAAAGTCGATATTTCAGTCCTGATGAAGAAGGGTCTTGGCCGGAAATGTCAACTCTTTATTCCTCTCCATAGATCCTGCCTCACCTGCTGACTCCCTCCAGCAGTTTATGTCTGTTAAAGTAGAGGGGAATTCCCTCCCCTAATAATTCACAAGGACATATGAAAGTAGCAGCAGGTATAGGCCATAGAGCCCTTCAAACCTGCCCCACCATTCAGTATAATCTTGGCTGATCTGCCCCAGGGTAAATTTCTGTGTACCTTGGTACTAGCAACTAACAATGGCCTCTCAATCAAGATCCTCTCACCATGGAAAGCACTCTAACCTCTGCCTGGTCAATGCCCCCTTGCAATATTACATGTTTCAATAATATCACCCTTCATTCTTCTAAGTTCTACTGATCACTCCGGTTCCCAGGGTGGTCAAGAGGACGGGGCAGAGATCTGGCACTGAGATCAATACCATCTCAATCTGCCTCAATGTGTGGTGTTGAGAATGACTGCCTGTAGTGCTTGTGCTCAGCTTTGTGCTTGGAGGGAGGGAAATTTGATATTGAGTGCAGACAGAGGAAAATAAAACCATATCACTATAAGACATAGGAGCAGAAAAAGTCCATTTGGCCCATCAAGTCTGCTCCACCATTTCATCATGGCTGATTTATTATCCCTCTCAACCCCATTCTCTCTGCCTTCTCCCCAAAACCTTTGATACTCATACTAATCAAGAACCTTTCAACCTCTGCTTTAAATACACCCAATGAGTTGGCCTTCACAGCAGTCTGTGGCAATGAATTCCACAAATTTACCACCCCCTGGCTAAAGACGTTCCTCTTCATCTCTGTTCTAAAGAGGCGTTCTTATATTCTGAGGCTGTGCCCTCTGGTCCTAGACTCCTCACTAGAGGAAACATCCTCTCCACGTCCACTCCATCTAGCCCATTCAATATTCAGTAGGTTTCAATGAGATCCCCTCTTCTAAACTCACTCCATCAGTTTCAAGAACAGTTACAACCGCTCAGCCATCAGGCTCCTGAACCAAAGGTGATAACTTCGCTCAAATTCATTTGTCCCATCAGTGAACTGTTCCCACAACCAATGGACTCATTTTCAAGGACTCCTCATTCATGCTGTCAATATTTACTGCTTGCTTATTTATGTATGTGCAGAGTTTGTTGATTTTTGTTATGGTTACTGTTTTATAGATTTATTGAGTATGCCCACAAGAAAATGAATCTCAGGGTTGTATATGGTGACATTTATGTACTTTGATAATAAAATTTGCTTTGACCTTAGTACTTTTGAACTTTGAAGTAGTTACCCTCCACCCCAAGGAACCATCGAGGAAGAGATTGCAGACACGTTGGTTCAAACACATCCCAGCAGAAGGAATAAACTTGTGGAACAAGTGCCAGAGGTGAGACTGGAACCCACAGAGATCACGTGAATCGTCCACTCAGGAGGAAATGCAGGAACCGATGAGATAAAGCAATAGGAGACACAAGAGACTGCAGGCATTGGAATCTGGAGCAACAAGCAGTCAGCTGGAGAAACTCAGTGGGCCCAGCAGCATCTGCGGAGGGGAGGGGCAGGAACTGTTGACATCAGGTCTGAGAGTGGAGAGGGAGAATGGTTCATATAAAGAAGAGAGTGAGAGGGTTGAGATTGACTCTTGATAAAAGGCAGTAACCTGCTGATGTGGATAGGGGTAAATCACAACATGCCAGAAGCTGGGAAATATTCCCGCTGGTAGAGTAGTGCTCTCCCTCCTCTCCTCCAGCCACCACCCATTCTTATTGGAGATGCCATCTATCACAGTAAGACATTGAACCAAACTGAGTGTCATTTTCCTTGCAGGACAACATTGAAAACTTTCTCTCTGTATGAATAAACTCCTCTCAGGCTTCCAGCCTGGCACAGGTATCGGTCCGCTGTCCCACCCTGTTTACAATCGAATTCCATTTCTTTCTTCGTGCAAGAACATTGCCTTTGTTAAAATTCTTTTTCTCTAGTTTTATTTCAGTAGTTTCCTTCACCATGGGAGCTCCAAAAAGCCATTGGCGCGGCATGGTAGTTTCCTGCCGTTGAAGGCAACCCTACCACCACTGCCAATGCCATGTTCTGCTACTGCTGATTTCTCCGGGTAACCCAAATGGGTGCACCTCCTGTGCTCCTTGATGCGGGTTTCCACCATGCATCCGGACTAGCCGATATACGCTGCTCCGCATTCAGAGAGAATCCTGAGAATGCCAACCGACCTGAGTCCCAAGTCATCTTTGACCCACGTAAGCTGTGATTTGAGCTTCCTTACGGAATGGCTACAAGGTGAAGGAAATCTATCGGGCCTTTAAAAGGGCAACAGGAAAATCAGTAAACCTAACAACAAGAAGGGGCCTGTCACTACTGCCTGTCTTCCCTACATTGATGACTGCATTGGTGCTGCTTCCTGCACCCATGCTGAACTCATTGACTTCATCCACTTTCCCTCCAACTTCCACTCTGCCCTCAAATTCACCTGGTCCGTTTCTGACACGTCCCTTCCCTTTCTCGATCTCACTGTCTCTATCTCTGGAGACAGCTTATCCACTGATGTCTATTACAAATCCTCAGACTCTCACAACTACCTGGACTACACCTCATTTCACCCTGTTACTTGTAAAAACGCCATCCCCTTTTCTCAATTCCTCCGTCTCCACTGCATCTGCTCTCAGGATGAGGCTTTTCATTCTAGAAAGAAGATGTCCTTCTTCAAAGAAAGGGGCTTCCCTTCTTCCACCATCAACACTGCCCTCTTCCATTTCACACACAACTGCTCTTACCCCATCTTACCCACCACCCTACCAGGGATAGGATTCCTCTTGTCCTCACCTACCACCCCACCAGCCTTCATGTCCAGGCACATAATTCCCTGAAACTTCCGCCACCTCCAACGGGATCTCACCACCAAGCACATCTTTCCCTTTCCCCCACTTTCTGCTTTCCGCAGGGATTGCTCCCTACACGACTCTGTTGTCCACTCATCCCTGCCCACTGATCTCCCTCCTGGCCCTTATCCTGACAGGCAGAACAAGTGATACACTGGCCCCTACACCTCCTCCCTCACTACCATTCAGGGCTCTAAACAGTCCTTCCAGGTGAGGCAACACTTCACCTGTGAGTCTTTTGGGGTCATTTACTGTGCCTGCTGCTCCCGGTGTGACCTCCTGTATAGACACAGATTGGGAGACCGCTTCACCGAGCAACTATGCTCCGTCTGCCGGAACAAGCGGGATCCCCCAGTGGCCACCCATTTTAATTCCACTTCCTATTCCCGTTCCCATTCCCAATCCGATATGTCCATCCATGGCTTCCTCCACTATCGAGAAGAGGCCACACTTAGGTTGGAGGAACAACACCTTATATTCCATTTGAGTAGCCTCTAACCTGATGGTTTGAACATCAATTTCTCAAACTTCCGGTAATGTCCCTCCCCTTCACCATTTCCCATCCCCCTTTCCCTCTCTCACCTCATCTCCTTTCCCGCCCATCACCTCCCTCTGGTGCTCCTTCCCCCTTTTTCTTTCTTCCATGACCTTCTGACTCTTTCACCAATCAACTTCCCAGCTCTTTACTTCACCTCCCTCCAAGTTTCACCTAACACCCGGTGTTTCTCTCTCCCCACCCCACCTTTAAAATCTGCTCCTCAGCATTTTTCCTCCAGTCCTGCCGAAGGGTTTCAGCCCGAAGCGTCGACTGCACTCTTTTCCATAGATGCTGCCTGGCCTGCTGAGCTGCTCCAGCATTTTGTGTGTGTTTCCCAATATTTCCACGGTTTCTGAAAGGATGGCCAGGATTCTGAAGAAATACCAGATCAATACCATCCACAAACTCATAAGGAAGCTTAAATCACAGTTCATGCGGGTTGACATACGCTGCTCCGCGTTGAGTCAGGTTTCTGCTGTCCCACCTTGTTTACAATTGAATTCCAGTTCTTGCTTAAAATGTATCCTGTAATTGCCAGCTGTCCTGAGCTCCAGGTCATCTTTGACTGGCATAAGCTGTGATTTGAGCTCCCTTAGGGGTTTGTGGATGGTAATAATCCAGTGTTTCTTCAAGATAATCTTTGTTAGATTTCCTGGTTTTACCATCGGCCCTTTTAAGGGACCAATAGATCGTAACGATCCCGCAAGGAAACTCAAATCACAGCTGATGTTGGTCAAAGATGACCTGGGAATCAGGATGGCTGAAGTTTACAGGATTCCCTGTGAATGTGGAACAGCGTATTTTGGCCAGACGGGATGCACGGTGGAAACTCGCATCAATGAGCACAGGAGGTGTATCTGTTTGGGTTACCCAGAGAAAATGGTGGTAGTAGAACACTGCCTTCGCAACAGCCGTAGGATTGACTTCAACAGCGCAAAACTACTGTGCTGCGCCGTTGGCTTCTGGGACCGGCTGGTGAAGGAAGCCATTGAAATAAAACTAGAGGAAAATAATTTTAACCAAAGGTCTCGCTCTAAGTAAGAACTCGAATTCAATTGTAAGCAAGGTGGAAGATCTGAAACCTGATCAACCAATCAGCAGGGATGGATGATGGGGGTCTAAATACCACTGAACTAGACGTGCCCAGTCATCATCCCTGATGAAGATAGCAGAGATTGTTAGTGAAAAGTCGGTTAAAATCAATATCTGGAGCCGGCTGGAAGCCTGAGAAGAGTTTATTCATTGTATACGGCAGGAAAGCACTAGATCCATTTTTCCCTCTCTACTTCAACAGCTGTAGAGAATATTGGGATGTCCCAAGAAGGATGTGAAGGGTGCTATGGAAATGCATAGTCTGAGTGGAGAGCTGTGAATTGGAGCAGTGTTCCTACTGCAAAAACAGTTTCCTTTTGTAGTGTACGTGTGATGTGGGGAAACATCCCAGAACAATTCAGCGTCTGATGATGAGGCTCATAGAAAACTAGGTAGTGAATAAGCTGTATTTGACTTCAATAATTGTCTCTGTTTCTCACTGCACTGATGCTGCTGAATGTGCCGAGTATTTCCAGCATTCTCTTTTGGTATCTCAGGTTTCCAGTACCCGCAGTATTTTGCTCTCTGTTTAAGGACAGATGACTAGAAGTTTGTTTGAAAGAGAGAGATTTGAAGGAGCAACTCAAAGGAATTGAGAGGTAAAGAGACAGAGAAGCTCAGGGAGTTTAGTTGGGTTTTGTTTTTCAGCCAGTGAACAGAAGCCCTTTTAAGGAAGAGATTGTCCCTGTATAGGTTGGGTTGACAGGCTCCAAGGAAGTCCTAACCTGCCTCTTCTGGTTGGCATGGACAACTTGGGCAGAAGGCCTGTTCCTTCATTGTAGCATCCTGTGACAGAGGATAGTGCAGTTCTCAAATTCCTTCAATAAGCTCAGTGTGATTCCTGAAAAGCATTCAAAATGGAGCAGTGATTTAGTGGAAGATCGAAAATGAGCAGTGAAGAAAGGAGAACCTGTCGCACTTGGAGAGCTCTAAGTTCTTCCCAAAGGTTCAGTTCTACCAGGAATTGAAGGAATCTGGGAGGAGCCTGACATAGAATCCCATTACATTCTGCCCAAATTTCCCTTGTGAGAGAGTGGGATGACTTATCTGAAGATAAGTGTTGCTGTTGAACCTATTTTATATGTGGTACACTCCCACCTTCTGTTCCTTATTGTCCTGGGAGTTCAATAGCTATAGGGTTGCAGAGTCATACAGCACTGAAACAAGCCCATCGGTTCAACTTGTCCACCTGAGCTAGTCCCATTTACAGAATTTGGCTCCTATTGCTCCAAACTTTCATTATCTATGTGCCAAATGCCCACGTCTATCCACATCCAAAAGTCATTGTACCTGCCTTGAATACTTTCTCTGGTTGTTGAAATTCTAAACTTTAATGGTTCAGTTTTGCAATGGTTGATGGAGTCGAGCTTGGGAAATGGATGAGCTAATTTCTCCGGGGAACTTGGTTTTGCTCTTGAAATAGCAGCCTTCACTCAGCTGTGTGTCAGTGTGGCTCAATATGTGCTTAAGGTCAGAGGTTATGCAGTCAAATTCCAGACACCCAGGCACAAAGACCAAGCTCTTGGGAATGCCATCTTTCTGATGAGACATTAACCAAAACCTCAACGGTCCTCAAGCGTTGGTATAAGTGATACAGAAGAATTTCCACCAGTTGGGGGACTAAAACCAGTGGCCAGGATATGAAGATGACATGTTATGACTGTACATATCATTAGTGAGACTGCATTTGGAGTATTGTGCTCAGTTCTGGTCACCCAATATAGGAAGGTTCTCATTAAGCTGGATCGGGTGGAGAAAAGATACACAAGGATGTTATCAGGACTGGTAGGCTTGAGCTATAAGGGGAGGCTGGGTAGGCTGGGATTCTTTTCCAAAGACCACAGATAGCTAAAGGGTGACTTTTCAGAGGTGTATAAAATCATAAGGGGTGTAATATATAGATGGCCATGGTCATTCTTCCAGGATACAGAATCCCATTTTTTATCCTACATTCTTTTCCTCTCTCCCCAGATACCCATCTACACACTTTGGGCAATTTACACCAGTCTTTTAACCTAGCAATGTGTACACTTTCAGGATGTGGGAGGTAGCCAGAACTCCCAGAGGAAACCCACCATCCCACAAGGAGACTCTGGGGAATTCACGCTGTGTGTGTTATGTTTTGTAACTCCAAACCTAATCAAAAGAAAGACACAGAGCCAGCTCGTGTACGTTTAGTTTTCTCTTTACTGAGGTGCACGCTTATGATGTGGTGGTGTGATGATGTATGACATTCACATACTTTTATATATAACCTGTGGAGGATTTCTTACTCTTGTAGGATAACATCTTTCCTGAGAAAGGAGGTCACTCTTCTTGGCAAGAGAGACTTGTGGCTGTGAAATAATCTCAGGCTCTGGGGCTCCTTCATGGTGGTTTAGGTACTGCAGGAAGTGGTTCTGCCAGCACTGTACAAATCTCTTCTCTAACAATTGACTCTGCTCTCCTCAACTGACCAATGTGTTGTCTCCAGATGACAGCAGACACAATCTCCACTGTGTAGGAGAATGATCCAGTTCTGTCCTTAATCTTTCCAAGTACCCACTTTTGATCACCTCTGTAGTCCCTTGCCAGGTCTGCTTGCCCAGGAATGAAACATCGAACCTCCTTGTTTGGAGGTCCTTCAATTTGTTTCAGCTGTTATCCTGCATACTCCTTCCGAGATCTGGTTTGAGTTTGGGGCGTGAGCGCAAGGGGTGACGCAGGAACAACATACTGTAGCTGGTGAGTTGTTGGGGATGCAATGATTGCTGAATTGCAAAATGGAAGGAGAAAATTGTTGAACTTTTGATTTGGTGTCAGTGTAGTGTGTTCTGTTGACATTGCCTGCAGTGCATTCTTTAGACTATTGCCAAGCCTTTCCATCAAGCCATTTGTAACTGGGAGGTAGGATGTTTTATTTCATTCATTTTCAGGATTGACCAAAACTGTTCCACCACAAACTGTGGTCCATTATCATTGATTAAATGTACTGGAACACCAGTCCTTGAGAAGAAACTCCAGACCATTCCCAGGGATGGAGAGGTGCTGCTCTTGACATCTTCTGGATGTGCTGGCATCCCAAACAGTGCATGGCAAGCTGCTCGATCTGCTGATCTATCCCAGGCTACCAGAGAAAGCTTTGAGCTAATGCTTTCATTTTGGCCAAGCCTAGATAACCAGCATGAAGGTCCTCCAACATTTTAGCTCTCAGCTTGGATGGTACAACACTCTCAATCCCTACATAAGGCAACCCCTGTCATGGACAAATTCATCCCCGGCTCTGATAAAAATGGAGGATCTGGAGTTACTGGTACACATTCCAGCCATGTTGGGACACCTTAGACGATGTGGGGTCTTTCAATTTAATGTCATAGAAATCTATACAATATACATCCTGAAATTCTTTCAGGTATTTCCTTTTCCAGGGGTAAATGGAACAATCCATCAGCATTTCCATGAATAGTTGTCCTCTTGAATTTGAACTTGTAATTGTGTCCTCCAAGGTAACAGCGCCATCTCTGCATTTGTGCTGCTGTTAGTGAAACCTTCTGTGGATTCAAAATACATACTAGTGGTTGATGATCAGTAATGAGGGGGAATTCTCACCCACACATGTACCGGCCGAAACATTTTACACCCAAACCAGACTCAAACCCTCTCTGTCAATCTGTGTGTGATTTTTATCTGCAGTGGTAAGGGAATGTGATGCAAAAGTTATGGGGTGTTCACTTCCATCACTCATGTGACATGTCATGTGACATGTGACATCCCTGCACCTATACATGACACAAGGTGTCATAGGCAAGCTTCGCTGGATAATGTGGACCATAATGTGTGAGTACAGTGTCTGACATCACCATTTCCTTTGCCTTTTGTAAAGCCACCTCATGTTTTTTGTCCACTGCTATTTCTTCCCAGTCTGTAGTAATGAGTTCAAGGGGTGGAGCACAGCAGCCAGATTCGGCAGGCAACTTAGTATAGTAATTGACATCCGAAAAAGGACTGCAACTGTAACACGTCGTTTGGCCTTGGGGAATCCACCACTGCTTGAATTTTCTCAGCACACTTGTGTAAATCTTGTGCATCAATGGTGTGACTGCAGTAAGTGATGCCTGGTTTAAAGAATTAAGACCATAAGATATAGGAGCAGAATTATGCCATTTAACCTATAAAGTCTGTTCCACCATTTCACCACAGCTGATCCAGTCTCCTGTCTTCTCCTACATCCTTGCTTTTATATTCTAGGCCTCTTGAAATGGATGCTAGATAGATAGATAGATAGATAGATAGATACTTTATTCATCCCCATGGGGAAATTCAACTTTTTTTCCAATGTCCCATACACTTGTTGCCTTCAATACAAATACTGCATTTGCCTTCATCACCACTGATTCAACCTAAAAATTAACATTTAGGGAATCCTGCATGAGGACTCCCAAGTCCCTTTTGCACCTCAGATTTTTGAATTTTCTCTCCATTTAGAAAATAGTCTATGCTTTTATTTCTTTTCCCAAAGTGAATGACTGTACACTTCCTGAAACTGTACTTCATCTGCCACTTCTTCATCCATTCTCCCAATCTGTCTAAGCCCTTCTGCAGCCTCCCCACTTTCTCACAACAATCTGCCCCCCACCTATCTTTATATCATTTGCAAACTTGATCACAAAGCCATTAATTCTATCATCCGAATCATTGACAGATAACCGAAAAAGAAGCTGTGCCAACACAAACCCCTGTGGAACACCACCAGTTACTGGCAGCCAACCAGAAAAGGCTCCCTTTTCTGTAGTCTGTCTGTATGTCTGTGTATGTCTGTAGTGAGATGCTGAAGATGTTCTATAGGTCAGTTGTGGAGAGCACCCTCTTCTTTGTGGTGGCGTGTTGGGGAGGAAGCATTAAGAAGAGGGACGCCTCACGTCTTAATAAGCTGGTAAGGAAGGCGGGCTCTGTCGTGGGCAAAGTACTGGAGAGTTTAACATCGGTAGCTGAGCGAAGGGCGCTGAGTAGGCTACGGTCAATTATGGATAACTCTGAACATCCTCTACATAGCACCATCCAGAGACAGAGAAGCAGTTTCAGCGACAGGTTACTATCGATGCAATGCTCCTCAGACAGGATGAAGAGGTCAATACTCCCCAATGCCATTAGGCTTTACAATTCTACCGCCAGGACTTAAGAACTTTTTAAAAGCTATTATTAATGCTTTTTGAGATAGTGATTTAGATGTATATCATATTTTTTACTGAGTTAAGTATTGTATGTAATTAGTTTTGCTACAACAAGTGTATGGGACATTGGAAAAAAAAGTTGAATTTCCCTATCTATCTATCTATCTTTATTCCTACTCTTTGCCTCCTGCCAAACAGTCAATCCTAGTATCTTTCCTGTAATACCATGGGCTCTTAATCAGATGATTTGGCAGATGAGTGCGTGGCTGAGGACCTGGTGCTGAAGGGAGGGGTTCAGATTTATGGATCTTTGGGATCTCTTCAGAGGAAGGTATGACCTGTACAAAAGGAACATGTTACACCTGAACCTGAGGGGTCCAATATTCTTGTGGGCAGGTTCAGGAGGGTGTAAACTAATTTCAGACAGTGCGTAGTGAGACTGCTAGCAAGGAGAGGCTGATGATAGGGCAAAATTGCAGTCAACAGGGTGAGTTGTGATGTAAAAGGTGGACAAAATTGAAAGGGACTGAAGGTGTTATATTTGAATATGTGCAGTATATGGAATAATGTAGATGAACTTGTGCCACAGTTACAGATTGGCATCAATGACATCGTGGGCAAGACTGAATTGCAAGTGAAAGAAGATTATAGCTGGGAGCTTAACATCCAAGGATACACATTGTATCAAAAGGATAGGCAGGTAGGCAGACGGGGTGGTGTGGCTCTGTTGGTAAAACATGAAAGCAAAACATTAGAAAGAGGTGACACAGAGTCAGAAGGTGTTGAATCATTGTGGATTGAGCTAAGGAACTGTGAGGGTACAAAAGGACCTGATAGGACTTATATACAGATCCCCAAACAGTAGTAAAGACGTGGTCTACAAATTACAACAGGGGATACAAAATGCTTACCAAAAGGGCAATGTTACAATAGTCATGGAGGATTTCAATATGCAGGTAGAATTGGAAAATCAGGTTGGTTCTGGAGATGGTATTTTATAACAGCTCATGGTTGAACCCACTCAGGGATCAGCTATTCGAGATTGGGTGTTGTGCAATGAACCAGAATTGATTTGAGAGCTCAGGGTAAAGGAACCCTCAGGGTGATTGATCATAATATGATAGAATTCACCTTACAATTTGAGAAGGAGAAGCTAAAGTCATATGCATCAGAATTACTGTGGTGTTAAGGGAACTAAGGTGGCATGAGAAAGGGGGTGGGTAGCCAAAATTGACTGGAAAAGAACACTGGCAGGGATGACGGCAGAGTTGGAATGGCTGGAATTTCAAGGAGCAATTTGGAAGGTGCAGTGTATGTATATATATATCCCAAAGAGGAATAAAGGCAGGGTGACTCAACCATGGCAGACAAGAGAAGTCAAAGCCAAAAAGAAGGCATATAATAAGAGTAAAAATTAGTGGTAAGTTAGAGGAATGGGAAGCTTTTAAAAACCAACAGAAGGCAAGTAAAAAGTCATCAAGAAGGAAAAGATAAAATACGAAGGTAAGCTCGCCAATAGTATTAAAGAGGATATCCAAAGTTTCTTCAGATACATAAAGTGTAAAAGAGAAACTAGAGTAGATATTGTACCGCTGGAAAATGATGCCAGAGAGGTAAGACCATAAGACTGTAAGACATAGGAGCAGAATTAGGCCATTCAGCCCATCAAGTCTGTTCCACCATTCCATTATGGCTGATCCCGGATTCCACTTGACTCCATACACCTGCCTTCTTGCCATATCCTTTGATGCCCTGACCAATCAGAAAATGATTGAACTTCCGTCTTGAATACACCCGCAGACTTGGTATCCACCGCAATCTGTGGCAGAGCATTCTACAGATCTGCTACTCTCTGGCTAAAAAAATTCCTCCTTACCTTTTTTTTAAAGGGCCACCCCTCAATTTTGAGGCTGTGCCCTCTAGTTCTGGATATCCCTACCACAGGAAACAGCCTCTCCACATCCACCCTATCTAGTCCTTTTAACAATCGGTAGGTTTCAATGAGATCCTCCCATATTCTTCTAAATTCCATTGAGTACAGGCCTAAAGCTGCCAAACGCTGCTCATATGTTAACCCCTTCATTCCCATAATCATGCTCGTAAATGGTAGCATTACCTTAAACAGCTGAGATGTTTCTGCTGCTGGACCGTCGAGTCATCAGCCGGGTCCATCTGTCTCCAGACATTTCATCCTCTAACCCAGAACATCCTCGGGATGGTGGGACAGCAAAACACAATCAATCTTCTACCCCTGATGGTCAGACTTCCAGCTACTATCGTCCCTTCACACCCAAAGCCAACAGGATGCTCTCTCTGCTGCTTGGGCCATTGTGTTAACGGTTCTCTTCCTGGTTCTCCCTTGTATCCCTAAAGCTGCCATTATCTTCCAGCATGACATGGTGGGAAATCCTCTTGCCCCCACTTTGACAGGAAAGTTCCACGTCTGCCAGCCTTGCTGTCTGCAGTCCGTCACCAGGTCTTCGTACCTCGCAAGCTTCGCCTCGTGGGCCTCTTGGCTTCGGGTCTCCCATGGTACTGTTAGCTCTGTCACCACGAGCTTCTTTGCACTCTCCGACAGTAGTAGAATGTCTGGTCGAAGTCTGGCCTCTACTATTGGTGGGAACACCAGCTTCTTTTCAAGATCGACCTTCACCTCCCAGTCCTTTGCCAAACTCAGGATACCATCTCTGCGCTTGTTTGTCGCTGCAGCATGTTCCCCGGTCCTGATGAAGTTGATAAAGCTTGGTTGGCTGTCGTTTTTGTGGTCCTTCTTCCTGCCTGTCTCCAAAGTGTGGGCGAGTGCTCTCAAAACCTGGTCGTGTCTCCATCTGTACCATCCCTGGGAAAGGGCAACCTGGCATGAAGAAAGAATATGCTCTAGGCTGGCTGGTCTCTGGCACAGGTGGCACATTGTGAAAGGTCTGAAGTTAGATGTCACCTGGAATAGATGAACCACAACCCAGGGTTCTGAAAAAGGTGGCTGAAGAGATTTTGGAGGCATTAATAATGATTCAAGAATCAATTGATTCTGGCATGGTTCTGCAGAACTAGAAAATTACAAATGTCACTCATTCTTCAAGAAAGGAGAGAGGCAGAAGAAATGAAATTACAGGCCAGTTAGTCTGACCTCAGTGGTTGGGAAGATGTTTGGTGTTGATTGTTAGGGATGTGGTTTCGGGATACTTGGAGGCACAAAATAGGCTGTAGTCAGCATGATTACCTCAAGGCAAAATCTTGCCTGACAAATCTGTTGGAATTCTTTGAAGAAATAAGAAGCAGGATAGACAAAGGAGAATCGGTGTATGTCGTGTACTGGAATGAGTCTCCTCTCAGAAACTGCAGTGCACTGATGTACCCAAACAATCTCCTAACTTCCACATTCACCTTGATGTTTCAATCTCCCTCATCACTTTAATCTGTGAAAAATGGAAGCTATAATTGCTGAATATCAGCTCACTCCCTCTTTAGCAGCCTGCCTGCCAAGAGCTTCGAGCACACTGCCACTGCCTCCTGGAATTTTCTTGGAGACTGCAGAGTGCTGGAATACCCACACCGTCTCCAAACAGCAAATCACAGTTCCAAAATCACATCCAAGATGAAAAACAAATGCAAAAGACACAAAACAACTGAAATATATAGTTTCTTGATCTATCCAGAAGATGCCAACTGAAGGAACATTGTACACAGGCTCAATCTTAACTGATAGGTCACAGCACTGGTCATTGCTGCTCTGCCATTACCCCTGCTAATGTTCCCTTCCAATCAACTTTGGCCAGATCTTCTCTCATGCCTCTGTAATTCCCTATAGAAAAAGGAGTTATCAGAAACCAGAAACACATATAACATGAGCCCAGTCCACAGACTGCATCGATTTAACCTTGCCCAAGACCCAGAATTCCAGCACCATCCTCCGGCAGCATAGAGCAAGAGGGAGAGCGAGACCAGTCAAACACAGGCACCTTCCTTTGGAAGCAGCAGGCAAGAGAGGGAGAGAGAGACCAGTCAAGTGCAGGAATATGGCGCTGAACACCCGCCCACCTTCCTCTCTCCTCCTCGTTGATTTCAATCTTGCTCGAAGCTTTAATTGATGAAATCAGTGATGAGTGGATGGCCCACACACCATCTCCAGGGTTCATGGCCTCCAGGCCACACACTCTGCTCGAAACCTCACTGTACTTCCTCGTAGACAGCAGAGCGCCAGATTGCTCAATCGGCCCAGAAACTCACCAACAAAACGTAAATCACAGGTTCGATTGCTCACAGCTTAGTGACAGAATCATATTTGAAAGAAGAAGTAAGAGGAGTAGTTTTGTGAGATGTCTGAAGGACGTCACCTTTGGTTGCTTTGATTGATGGTGCCATCTTCTTCAACAACAACTACTGTAAAAGCGATATATCTGACTTTATTTTCTTCCACTCAAATGGCAGAGTGAATTCTATCATATTATTATCACTTACCCTAAGAGTTCCTTTACCTTAAGCTCTCTTATCAATTCCGGTTCATTGCACAACACCCAATCCAGAATAGCTGATCTACTAATGGGCTCAACCACGAGCTGCTCTTAAAAAAACATCTCATAGGCATTCTAGAAATTCCCCCTCTTGGTATCGAGCTCCAACCTGAGTTTCCCAATCTACCAGCATATTAAAATCCCCATGACAATTGTAACATTGCCTTTTTGACATATCTTTTCTATCTCCCATTTTGATTTATAGCCCACATCCTGGCTACTGTCTGGAGGCTTTATATAACTCCCATCAGGGTCTTCTTACTTCTGCTTTTTCTTTACTCTGTCCACAAGGATTCTACACCATCAGATCCTATGTCACCTCTTCCTAAGGATTTGATTTTATGTTTTACCAACAGAGCCACATCACCCCCTCTGCATACCTGCCTGTCCTTTCTATACAATGTGAATTCACACTTGTGTTGTGCTCTGAGCCCATAATCTTCTAATCTTTTTAACACTATCTTGAGGTTTTGGAGATGTTCCTTTGTCATCCTCACTGGTAACAATGATGTCATCCAGGTAATACTGTGTGCCTGGGAAGCCTTGCAGCCCCTTGTCCATAGCTTTCTCCAAAAATAAGCCCATTATAGCAATAAAGCCCTTTGTGAGTGTTTATAGTGAGGAACACTTTGAACTCTTCTTCCATCTCCATCTGTAGGTAGGCCTCAGCTAAATGCACTTTGCTGAAGTGTTTTCCTCCAGAAAGATTTGCAAAGATATCCTCTATCCTGGGCGGAAAGTATTGATCTACGTTCAGTACTGGGTTGAAGGTGACCTTAAAATCACCACAGATCCTGACAGACCCATTTTTCTTGGCTACTGGGAGTCCTGGCACTCTCATGGGCTCCACTCAACCTTGGAAAGAATTCTTTTAGCCTCTATGTGATCTAACTCACTGGGTCTTTTATCACAGATGGCATAAGGAACTGGACAGGGTTTATAAAACTTTAGTGTAGCATTTTCATATAATACTATTTTACCCTTGATATGTTTGAGTTTTCCAATGTCATCCTTGAATACTGTTGTGGCACCATCCAGTACCTTTCTTAATTCATTTTCAGATGACTTTAAGGAAAGTTTAAGGAAAAACTTCTTCTCCCAGAGAGTTGTGGGGGTCTGGAATGCACTGCCTCAGAAGGCAGTGGAGGCCAGTTCTCTGGATGCTTTCAAGAAGGAGCTAGATAGGTATCCTATGGATAGGGGAATCAAGGGATATGGGGACAAGGCAGGAACCAGGTATTGATAGTAGATGATCAGCCATGATCTCAGAATGGTGGTGCAGGCTCGAAGGGCCGAATGGTCTACTTCTGCACCTATTGTCTATTGTCTATTGACTCTTTTGCTAATGGTGGATGGATCTCCAATCAATTTGTAGTTATCTCAGCAAGTCAAGGCCATATAACACTGGTTCTCCTGTTTTTACCACATACAAATCTTATGTGGCTTGTTGGTTGTTGTATTTCACCATTACAAATGTCATTCCTACAGGAATAATCTTTTCTCCAGTATAAATTCTTAGTTGGATATCTGCAGGCCTCAGTTCAGTATCTTTGAAATGATGTTCAAATTCATTTTATGGAATGACTGAAACAGCCAAGCCAGGGTTCAATTCCATATGAACTAATTTGCCGTAATTAACTTGGTATAAGCAATATTACTTGTGTTAGTTTTTAAATTGTAAATCTCAAGGCTACCTAGTCCTGTGTCACTCCCATCATTATCAGATTTTTCATAACAGCAGTGCTCTTTTTGAAACTGTAACTTGAATTTTTATCTTTTCCTCTTCCCTGTGCATTCCAGTTATTCTTGTCTACTTGACATGGTCTTTGTATGTGGCCTACTTTGTTGCATTTTCTGCAAATTTTGCCTTTAAATCTACATTGGTCCATTGTATGTGAGCCTCTGCCACAATGGTAACATAATTGGTTCAGCCAGGTAGGTTTCTGTTTAAACTGTCATTAGAGACGGGGATGGTGCCGGAGGATTGGCGTATTGCTCATGTGGTTCCATTGTTTAAAAAGGGTTCTCAGAGTAAACCTAGCAATTATAGGCCTGTCAGTTTGACGTCAGTGGTGAGTAAATTAATGGAAAGTATTCTTAGAGATGGTATATATAATTCTCTGGATAGACAGGGTCTGATTAGGAATAATCAGCATGGATTTGTGCATAGAAGGTCATGTTTGACAAATCTTATTGAATTTTTTGAAGAGGTTATGAGGAAAGTTGATGAGGGTAAAGCAGTGGATGTTGTCTATATGGACTTCAGTAAGGTTCCGCATGGAAGGTTAGTTAGGAAGGTTCAATTGTTAGGTATTAATATTGAAGTAGTAAAATGGATTCAACAGTAGCTAGATGGGAGATGCCAGAGAGTAGTGGTGGATAACTGTCTGTCAGGTTGGAGGCCGGTGACTAGTGGTGTGCCTCAGGGATCTGTATTGGGTCCAATGTTGTTTGTCATATACATTAATGATCTGGTTGATGGGGTGGTAAATTGGATTAGTAAGTATGCAGATGATACTAAGGTAGGTGGCGTTGTGGACAATGAAGTAGGTTTTCAAAGTTTGCAGAGAGATTTAAGCCATTTAGAAGAGTGGGCTGAATGATGGCAGATGGAGTTTAATGCTGATAAGTGTGAGGTGCTACATTTTGGTAGGAATAATCCAAATAGGACATACATGGTAAATGGTAGGGCATTGAAGATTGCAGTAGAACAGAGTGATCTAGGAATAATGGTGCCGAGTTCCTTGAAGGTGGAATCTCATGTGGATAGGGTGGTGAAGAAAGCTTTTGGTATGCTGGCCTTTATAAATCAGAGCATTGAGTATGGGAGTTGGGATGTAATGTTAAAACTGTACAAGGCATTGGTAAGGCCGAATTTGGAGTATTGTGTACAGATCTGGTCACCGAATTATAGGAACGATATCAACAAAATAGAGAGAGTACAGAGAAGATTTACTAGAATGTTACCTGGGTTTCAGCACCTAAGTTACAGGGAAAGGCTGAACAAGTTAGGTCTTTATTCTTTGGAGCATAGAAAGTTGAGGGGGGACTTGATAGAGGTATTTAAAATAATGAGGGGGATAGATCAAGTTGACGTGGATAGGCTTTTTCCATTGAGAGTAGGAGAGATTCAAACAAGAGGACATGATTTGAGAGTTAGGGGGCAAAAGTTTAAGGGTAACACGAGGGGGTATTTCTTTACTCAGAGAGTGGTAGCTGTGTGGAATGAGCTTCCAGTAGAAGTGGTAGAGGCAGGTTCGGTATTGTCATTTAAAGTAAAATTGGATAGGTATATGGACAGGAAAGGAATGGAGGGTTATGGGCTGAGTGCGGGCCAGTGGGACTAGGCGAGTGTAAGCGTCGGCATGGACTAGAAGGGCCGAGATGGCCTGTTTCCATGTTGTAATTGTTGTATGGTTATATTAAACATTGCCATTTGAATCTTGACTGCAACTCAATTGCATCTCTATCTTCTGTTTCCATTGATACAGCAATTTCAACTGCTCATTTAAGAGTGAGTTGTCTTTGAATGCTTTCTTGTAAGGTTCCAGAAACTGACCAATCTCTCAGTGCATCATTAAGCCTATCACTGATCTAGCCATGCTCAGACAACTTCTTCAATTCAGCCACATAAGCTGAAATGGACTGTCCTTCCTTTTGATTCTGCTTATGAAACTTAAAGCATTCTGCTATCAACAATGGATTTCGGTTCTAAATGTTTCTGCATTACAGTTGCAATATCAGCAAAGCTCATTTTGACTGGTTTGGTTGGAGCAGTTAAACTATATGCTTTTCTGCATATGGTACTTGTTTGTCATTTGCTTCAAAATACTGCTCAATTTGCACAGTATATACATATTCCAGTTAAGTGTTGTACAATCGAACTTGGCTATCCTTCCAATGTAGCCAGCCATTTCAGTTTTTTCTTTCTTTCTTTGTTATTATTATTATCACTCTATACTCACTGTTTATGAACCCACGTATTTTGGACATTTTCTGCTTTTTTTTAAAACTTGACTATCTCTGTGCTTCAACAGATAGGTAATCATCTCAGGTTTATTTTAAAACTTATTCATCACCACTGTTATGTTTTGTAACTCAAAAACATAAAACTAATTGAAAGAAAACCATGGAGCCTGAGATTACTCGTGTACGTTTACTGAGGCACTTATTTACTTATGACATAGTGGCATGTACTTTACAACCCGTAATGAATTATGTAAACAACAATAAATGCTTAATCAAACCCAATATTACTGAAATATTAAATACACAACAGTTGGCACCAGGTTGTGATTGAACCCAGATTACTGGAATCGTGAGACAGCAGCCATCCTGTGCTGTTTTAGTTTCAGGTGTCTAATTTTTACTTGCAGGTGAAGTTGGATGGATGACGATAGCTGTTACTTTCAGGTGAATTTCTCTTAATTAAAACATTTGCAAAAGTGAGCTTGAACCAGCACTGGTGTGATATAATAGCAACAAACGAATGAAAAATTTAAACACTTCTGTGCTGGAATCAACCTGACTTTCACTTTTGGGCCTAGTACCAGAAGAAGCCTTACTCTACCCTAGAAGACACAGTTGCCATGGAAACCAGTGGTGCTGCTGGAGCCAGGCATATAGTCAGCTGCAAAATAAAAGGTCCCCACAATGTGTTTGGGTTTTATTAAATAAACAGCACGGCAATTATAATCGTTTTCATGAATCAGTCAAAATTAAGGAGAGGGAGACAGGAAGAGCAGGTATGAATCATTTATATAGTTTACAGACATTGGGCTTTATGCTCCAAATTAAAATAGAATGAAATATTTTGACGGAGTTGTCACAACATTGATCTCAATGGAGCTGATGAGTGGCATCTGTCCACTTGAGTGATCCTTGCCAGGACAGTGGTTTATAATGTCTCCTGTCAACCCCCTGACACAGATGTGGTGTCTGCTTGGTTATCACACACAAGGAGAGGGGAGAGGAGGGGCATCTTTCTCCAGCTGTTTCAGAGTCCTCTCACTGGGACTCCACAAAGGGGAAAAGATTTCTTCTCTCCTGGAGGTTACTTGGAGTTAACCCAACAAGGTAAATGGGATTAGTTGATGGTCGGCATGGACATGGTTGGCTAAAGGGCCTCTTTCTATGAGATGGGGGGCAAGTACATGTAAGTGGCAAGATAGGCAGGCAGCGTGGTGAAGAAGGCATCTGGCACGTTTGCCTTCATAGGTCAGGGCACTGAGTACAAGAATTGGGATTTCATGCAGAGCAAGATCCCACAATGGGAAACTAATGACCTCGGGGTCTTAACAGGGGAATAAATATTCTCCAATGCTATTCTTCCAGTTGTGTGCTCAGGAGAGAGCAGACATGACCCTGTTGTTGAAAGACTATCGAATGGTTCCCTCATACAATAAGATGGAATGTTGACCTCACAATCTACCTTGTTATGATCTTGCGCTTTATTGTTTCCCTGCACTGTGCTTTCTCTGTAGCTGTTACATTTTATTCTGCATGCTGTTATTGTTTTACCTTGTGCTACCTCAATGCTCTGAATTGACCTAGAACAAAGAACAGTGCAGTACAACTTCTTCAGCCCACAATGATGTACTGATCTTCTAACTTTCTCCAGATTTAACCCTTTCCTCCCACATAGCCTTCCAATTTTCCTTCATCCAGGTGCCTATTGAAGAGTCTCATGTATCTGCCCTCTACCACCACTCCCGTAATGTGTTCCACAAACCTACTCTCAGTTTAAGAAAAAAACGACTTCTGACTTCTCCCCTATACTTTCCTCAAATCACTTTAAAAGTATGCCCTCTCATATTGGCTATTCCCACCCTGGGAAAAAGGCGCTGGCTGTCCACTCTATCTATGTCCCTTTTCATCTCATGATTTGTATGAACAGTATGCAAAGCAAGCTTTCACTTATGAATAACAAGCTACTCCCAATTCCACTTCTTGACGTCCTTTCCAAAAGGCATGCTGTGCTCCCTCAGTACTGCACTTGCGTTTTGTGCTCAGGGCTTGGACCTTGAACCATCACCTGCCTCAGTGTTACCCACTAAGCTGGGTCAGACACACAGAAAAATCAGACCCCTGTTCATCTCTGGGACACAAGAGATTCTGCAGATGAAGGACACAACTCAGGGCCCAAGTTGTTGCCTGTCCATTTTCTGTCATAGATGCTGCCTGATCTGCTGGGTTTCTCCAGCATTTTTGTGTGAGTCTTCTTCCTCCTCTGCTGAAAATTCCTGCGTCCTAAGTGTTCACTCTGTACTCTTGTCCTTTGACTAAGGAGGCCATTGTCTCTCCTCACCTGAATCCCTGCAGCACCCCAGAAGCTCATACCTGGATCTATCAGTACCCTGTCCACGGGCCTCTGTCCCCAAAAGCATGCCACAGCATCATCTCCCTGTTAGTTACTGTTGCTAAGGAAGCAGAACAAGTGCGTCAGTAACCACGGCAACACGATTGAAATTCAGGCCTCAAGAGGCCTCCCTGAACTAATGGTTTGAATTTCAACAGCACAAAAATCCTTCTTATTTTTTTCAGGCCATTTCACAAGTGCTCCTCAGCAATCATTGCCATGGTAACAACCCCCCCCCCCCCCCCATAGAAAGCATTTCAATAGGACTTGGGTTTTCAAGGCCTTGGAAAGTTGGTCTTGGCCTCATTCCCCACTACTGAGATAAGCCACAAAATTCTACTTTGCAAAACAATGTCCTGAAAAGCTTGCATCAGAAGGCAGGGAGAGTGACAGACTGAGTTTAAATGTGCAAGAGGAGAATTAGATCAGAAAGGCCATACAGACCACTCGGCAGATAATTTCTCTTGTCTCCCCCTGTGGCATTGTCAACCATCTGTGTTTTGACTGGACGACCCAGACACTCATTATTAACAATTATTTTTGGCGCTGTTGGTCGGCGAGGAAATGGGCTCCTGGGTCTCAGAAGTTCTCTGCCAACATGTAACTGGTGTGTGGGGACGGGTGGTGATCATAAAAGGGAACAGTGCTTTTACACTCAAAAAGAGGAAAATGGGCAAGGGGGAAGAGCGAGAGATGGGATGGAGGAGGAGGGAGAGGAGAGAAGAATGGAAGGAAGGAGGGAGGGAGGAGAGCAGAGAGGGAAAGTGGAAGGGAGGGAGGGAGGATGGGAGAGAGCCAGAATGGGGGGGAGCAGAAAGAGAGAGAGGAGGGAGGGAGGGAGGAGAAAGAGAGAGGGGAGAGGAAAGGAAGGAAAGAGTGTGAGAGAAGGAGAAAGAGGGAGGGAGGAATGGTGAGAGGGAGTGTGGGAGGGAGGGAGGTTCCTGCAAACTGAAGATTGTTGCTCCTGACTAATGGTTTGAATTTAAACAGCACAAACTTATCAATGGACAGAAATTGTTCAGCAAAATTAATGCCTGGGAACCTTTCACGCTTTTCAGGATGTGTCAAAGTGGTGGAGGGCTTTGAGAACTGCATAGCTAACTCCTACGAACACTGGTGTGGTATCGACCATACAAGGTGATGTTACGCAACACACACAAAATGTTGGTGGAACGCAGCAGGCCAGGCAGCATCTATAGGAAGAAGCACTGTCGACATTTCAGGCCATGACCCTTCGTCAGGACTAACTGAAAGAAAAGATAGTAAGAGATATGAAAGTGGGGGGGGGGGGGGAATCCGAAATGATAGGAGAAGACAGGAGGGGGTGGGGTGAAGCTAAGTGTGTTAAGTGTGTGGGGGGAGGGCAAGAACTTCAGGGAGGGAACCTTTGATCTTAAGGGTAATACCACCGACCAGCCACACCTGAGCGAGCAGACAGAGGTCTAACCACCCACACAAAGGATGGCATGTCCAGTACAGCACAGAGCTGAGGGACATGGTCCAGTTGGATTTCCAAACAGAAGTCTTCAGACTAGAGCAATAAGCAATCTGCTGGAGCAACTCAACGGGTCAAACAGCATCTATGGGAGGAAAAGAATTATCAATGTTTCGGGTCAAGACCCTGCGTCATAGCTGAATTCTCCAGCAGATTGTTTGTTGCTGCAGATTTCAACATCTGTGGATCCTTGTGTCTCTTGAATGGGACTGGGACTGGGACCTGAGGAAGGAAGGTTCAGCCAGTAATATGAGATGATAGTGAATTAATCCATTTGGGATTTGGAAAGAAATAATAGGGAATGTGGAGTTCTAGAAAGGTTTGAGACAAGTGGGATGAATACTATTGAAGGGGAGCTGAAAAAACACTGACACTAGTGTCTTTTTTTCCTGTGTCAACATTAAAAATGAATTTTATTGGTAACAACTTCATACAGATCAATCTTTCTTTGCTGCTGCTTTTCTCATTGTTGCCAATACATTACTGAGTTCTTCTCTCTTCCTCTTGGCCCGAATATAGGTTCCAACCCTCTTTTTAATGACTTTGAGTGCACGCTTATCTTTAGAGACTTCAGCAATTCTATTGAACGTTTCTCATAAGGGGCAAAGCCACAGACCTCACGGATTAGATCTCTGACAGACTTGGTATGCTTGGTCAGGTGCCCTCGTCTGCGGCTTTGCCTTGGGCTGGTCTCGTTCTTGGTGACAGGGTGACCTTCGTGCAAGCCGACTGCCACAGGATACCTGATTGCCATTTTTGACGATTATGGCAGCCAGGCCGGAAGGCAACATTAGTGTCTTTCATCTGACCAGTTTCTTTCTCCACAGATGCTGCCTTACCTGCTATATATTCCCCACATTTTCTGTATTTATTTCAGGTTTTGTGTTTGTGCTTTTTATTAATGTATACATTCAACTTTTCAAAAACCCCATTGTCAAACAGATCTCTGAATCTTTAAAACTCATCTCTCAGGATTGTATTGAAATTGAAAGGGTTTATTGATTTAGATTTATTTTACGTTAAAGTCTTGGTTGGCAGGGCTTGTTCCTCTGTTGCTTGCTGTACACTAGATCAAACCTTACCTCTGATCTTTAACAACTGGCTGACTCACAGACCTACTAGAGCTGGGCTCTTAAACCTCACTCCTGTTAGAAAGTCATAGAACACTCAGTGGAAAAAGCCTGCCTATATACACAGTGGCCACTTTATTAGGTACACCTGCTCGCTAATGCAAATGTCAAATCAGTTAGTCATCTGATAGCTTCTCTAAGCATAAGAGCATGCAGAAATGGTCAGGAGGTTCAGTTGTTGTTCAGACCAAACATCAGAATGGGGAAGAGATGTGATCTAAGTGACTTTGACCTTGGAATAATTGTTGGTGCCAGACAGGGTGGTATGAGTATCTCAGAAACTGCTGACTCCTGGGCCTTTCATGCACAACAGTCTCTAGAGTTTACAGAGAATGGGGCGAGAAACAAAAAAAATCCAGTGAGCGGCAGTTCTGTGAGTGAAAACACCTTTTTAATGAGAGAGGTCAGAGGAGAACGGCCAGACCGATTCAGGCTGAAAGAAAGGTGGCAGCAGCACAAATAACCTCACATTTCAACAGTGGTGTGCAGAGGAGCAGCTCTGAAAGCACAATGTGTCAAATCTTGCAGTGGATGGGCTACAGCAGCAGAAGACCACGAACACACACTCAGTGAGTACAGGAGGTAGCGAATGAACTGGCCACTGAGTGTGTTTACCCCATCAATACCCCTCATCTGTCAGCTGATTATTCAACATTACACTGTGGCAGCTTGTCCTGCACAAGCCCAAGACCACAAGAAGTTGGAGAGAGTTATGAACACAACCCAGTCCATTATGCTAACCAGCCTTCCCTCCGTTCACTCTGTCTACACTTCCCCTACCTCGGAAATGCAACCACATAATCAAAGACCCTCTTCTCCCTCCCTCCCCCCGCCCCCACCATCCATTGGGCAGAAGATACAAACCCTGTAGAACATATACTACCAGGCTCAAGGGTAGCTTCTAGCGCAGTGTTATCAGGCTCCTCATACACAAACTCTTGATCTCCCAATCTGCCCGTGCACCTTAACGTTTACCTGCACTACATTTTCTCTCCAGGACTTTATTTTGCATTCTCTTTCCCCTTGGAGTACTGGGCAGAAGTCTTAGGCACACTAGATTTTTTATAAGGTTTCAGATGGTACTGTTTCCACTGAGCTCTGATCTCAACATCATCGGGCTGTCAGAGATTACCTGGAGAGAGAGAAGCAAGCAAGGCAGGCAAGGTCTACAGAACTGCAGCAAGTTCTCCAAGATAATTGGATCAACCTGCCAACTGATTTTCTTATAAAACTGCTCAACAGTGTACCTAAGAAAGTTACTGCAGTTTTAATGGCGAAGGGTGGACGCACCAAGTATTGATTTGATTTAGTTTTTTACATTTTACTGTTCTTTATGGTAATTTTTTGATAATTAGGAACTTTTCATTATTCCTGAAAGCATCTTCTCTTTACAGAATTCTTTTACATGTGCCTAAGACTTGTGCACAGTACTGTACTTCTGTATGAAATGATCTATCCAGGTAGCATCAAACAGAAGTTTTTCACTGATGAAGGGTCTCAGCCCATTACATCGATTGTTTATTCCCCTCCATAGATGATGCATGATCTGCTGATTATTTTTGGTATGCTACTCTGGACTTCCAGCAACTGCAGAATCTCTTGCATTTAAAGTTTTTCACTGTACCTGGGTACATGTGACAGTAATAAACCAGTTACTGATTCCCAACAATTGCAAGGTAGAGGAGATTAGGGGGAATGGGGGAGATGGAGGGAGTATACGGAGCAGACTCAGACTGCTTCGGCTGTGGATAATTCCACATGACAGACACCTTGGAGAGGACATGTTCCGATGCTGTCTAATTAATGTGCAAATCACCAGCCTTTCCAACATCAAGAGATAATGAATACTGCGAGCCTTTCGTACGTCAAACGCTGGCACCTGCACGTGTTTACCAAGCCACAAATTAAAGCGTTAGACAAAAATTATATTACACTTTGGGTGACTGGCGTTAGCTGGCTGCTGAAAAGCTAAACCACTAACACCTAATTTGCTTCCAGCAGATGTGCATATGTTGAAAGGATTCAAAGCTGTTTCCAGAATTTTTATTTGAAAACTGTTAGCATTTGTTAAATCATCGCAGTAGCAGTTGTTCTGCAGGTCTTCACTGTCATTGAATCTCTGTCTCTGCAGCTGGTGAAATCCAAACTAGTCATCAAAGTCCTGCTCGGAGAAAGTCAGCCTGTTTGGCTAGGGGTGTTAAAGAGAGAGATAAAAAGAGACTGACTTTATTTGTCACATGTACATTGAAACATACAGTGAAATGTGTCATTTGCATCAGTGACCAACACTGTCTGAAGATTGTGCTGAGGGTAGCCTTTGAGTGTTGCCATGCTTCCAGTGCCCGCATCTTGCTAACCCAAACCGATTCTGTATATCTTTGGAATGAGGGAGGAAACCAGGGCACTTGGAGATTCATCGCCTGCTGGCCCTCCCCACTTTAGCATGGAATTAGTGAGGCTGCCAGCTCGTACCCTGTCGAAGTTCCGTTCTAATGAACTACTTCCATCGAGCGAGTCCAAAGACAGGCAGTCCGATTTCTCACAAATACCTATGAGAGAGAAGCGAGTGTTACCCAGCTTTTGAATTCATTAAAGTGGAACTCTCTCCAAGATAGACGTGAAGCACACGGCCTGACCTGTTTTTACAAAATGTTAAATGGTCAACTTGACATAGACTACCAATCCTACACCAAACCCAAATCTATTAGGAACAGATGAGGGCACTCATTTCAATTTGAAATGCTAACTACCAAGTCAGATGTGTACAGCAACTCATTCTTCCCCTGCACAATTAAAGCATGGAATAATCTTCATCCTACCATAGTCACACAATCAAACCCAATTAAATTTAAGACAGCTCTTCTTCTTCAAAAATCTCCTTTTTAAGTCCACCCTCTGCCACCTCCAGTTTAAATTCCATGTGGAATATTTTGAAGGACCAACAATCAAGAACCCGTGTTCCTTATTAAGGAACAACTTACTTGTAACTGAATAGTAGTGCTAAAGAGAGAAAAAAATAGTGAGGTAGTTTTCATGTCTATTGTCCATTCAGAAATCTGATAGCAGAGGGGAAGAAGCTGTTCTCAAGACATCGAGTGTGGGTCTTCAGGCTCCTGTACCTACTCCTCGAGTAATAAAAAAGAAGTCCGTCCTGGGTGATGGGCCTTTTTGAAACATCACCTTTTGAAGGTGTTCTTGATGGAGGGGGTAGTTCCAGCCCATGGTAGAGCTAACTGAGTTTGCAACCTTCTGCAGCTTTTTCCAATCATGAGCAGTGGCCCCTCCATAACCAGATGCAACTAGTTAGAATGCTCCCCATGGTACACCTGTAGAAGTGTGATAGAGTATATACCAAATCTCCTCAAACTCCTAATGAAATAAAACCGCTGGTGTTCCCTCTTCATAATTGTGTCAATATGTTCGGGCCCAGGAACTTGAAACTGCTCACCCTTTTCCACTGCTGACCCCTCCAATCTACAGTTAGACCATGGAATTCTCAAGCTCACCAGTTTGGGACATCCTGGCTTTGTTGATTGCTACTGCATGGGTTCATTGAATAATAATTCTACCCAAATGCTTTGATCTATGACCCCCTCACTACACCACTCCTGGAGTAATCCTGTTGTCCGTATCTTCCTGCCTATGTACTGTATGACACGTAGCCTGTATATCTGACACTGAGTCCCTTGTCTATCTTGTTTTTTGAAGGGATTGTCTTATAATTGCCTCTGCTTGCATGTGGTACAGTGACTGAATGGCAGTGTGCATTGGAAGCTGATCATTGGCTGAATATGAGAAGAAACTTGCAGCCATGTCTCTCCTAACAGAGAGGGGATCAACCCCAGAGCTGACTGGGTCTGTGGTATATCCAAGCATGGTCGTACATGAAATGATTGTTGGACACTGTTGGAAACCTTTTCTTTTCATTGAGTTACTTTGATGTTTGGTCACTGTCGTTGCGCAGGGAAGATCCTGCCACTAACCATTTTTCAGTCTATTGGTTGGAAGGAAAAATATTGATTAAAATCAGAATGTATTGTTATGGAAAACAGCATTCCTGCATGGATCATGTGATCTGACAGAAAATTTATGGAATTGAAGAGGAATCAATGTCCATATATCCCAAAATTCCTGTTGAGTGTCTTTAACACTAAGCAGAACACAGAGGCAGGGTTTAACTATTACTGCAAAGGATTGTATAGGAAATATTTCAGCTTGGCAGGATTCAATATTCATAGAACATAGAACAGTACAGCACAGGGATAGGCCCTTCAGCCCACATATTGTGCTGCACTAATCAATTTAGTAATAAAATGCCCCAGAAATCTAATCCTTTCTGCCTACACCATATCCATATCCTTCCACTCCTGTGCCTCATGAGCACTTCTGTCATATCTGCCTCCACCACCCCTCCAGACGGCTCATCCCAAGCATCCACTACCTTCTTGCCCTACACATCTGCTTTGAACTTGCCTCCTCTCACCTTAAATGCACACTTTCTGATATTAGACATTTCATCCTAGGTAAATAATGCCTCTCATAAGCCTTAAGACTCAAGTTTCTGTGGACCCCAGTGTAGTTGTTGGGCATAAGGTGCATTGTTGGGGTTGTTGTGATGATTTATTTATTGATTTACAGCATGGAGCCGCGCGGCCCAGCAAATCCCCCGATTTAACCCTAGCCTAATCATGGGACAACTTACAATGACAAATTAACCTACCAACCGGTACGTCTTAGAAACATAGAAAACCTACAGCACAATACAAGCCCTTCGGCCCACAAAGTTGTGCCGAACATGTCCCTACCTTAGAAATTACTAGACTTCCCCACAGCCCTCTATTTTTCTAAGCTCTATGTACCTATCCAAAAGTCTCTTGAAAGACCCTATCGTATCCGTCTCCACCACCGTTGCCAGCAGCCCATTCCACGCACTCACCACTCTCTGAGTAAAAAAACTTACCCCTGAAATCACCTCTGTACCTACTCCCCAGCACCTTAAACCTGTGTCCTCTTGTGGCAACCTTTTCAACCCAGGGAAAAAGCCTTTGATTATCCACACGATCAATGCCTCTCATCATTGGAATGTGGGAGGAAACCAGAGCACCTGGAGGAAACCCACATGGTCATGGGGAGAATGTACAAACTCCTTACAAGCAGCAGTGAGAATTGAAGGTGGGTCATCGGTACTTTAAAGTTGTGCTAACCACTCTGGTACTGTGATGTTCCATGTGCCACATCATCCATACGTTAGGGTACCGTGTTTAAGTTACCTTATACACATGGATGATGTCTGCCAAGCAACAGGAGAAACTCTGCTGAAGAGTCATAGAGCATAGAACAGTACATCACAGGAACTGGCCCTTCAGCCCACAATGTTGTGCTGAACTAAAGAATTTAATAATTAGACGGCCAACTAAACTAATCCCTTATACCTACCCAATGTCCATATCCTTTCATTTTCTTCATATTCATGTGCTAAATGTCTCCTGAAAGACCCAAATGTATCTGCCTCTACCACCACCCTCGGCAGCACATTCCAGACAGCTTCCACTGTCTGTGTAAAAATACTTGCCCCTCCCCTCATCTTAATACCCTCTGGTATTAGACATATCGACCCAGGTAAAAAGATGCTGTCTTTTTACTCTGTGAATGCCACATAATGGAGGGGGAGGGAAAGCAGCCAGATGTCTTGGTACATATTGGTACCAATGACATAAGTAGGAAAAGCAAAGAGGTCCTGAAGAGGGAATTTAGAGAGCTAGGCAGAAAGCTGAGGAGCAGGACCTCCAGGGCAGTAATTGCTGGATTGCTATTTGTGCCATGCACCAGTGAGGGTAGAAACAGGATGATTTGGCAGATAAATATGTGGCTCAAAAGCTGGTGCAGGTTCTTGAATCAATGGGATCTGGGGGAGGTGCAGCTTGTACAAAAGTGGCAGTTGCACCTGAACCTGAGGGGGCAGGTTTGTTAGAGCTGTCGGGGGGGGGGGGGGGGGGGGGAAACCAGAATGAAGGGACTCAGGATAGGATAGGTGGTTAAAAAACAAAGATAGCATGCAATCAGACAGTCAGGAAGGGCAGGCAGATGAGAGGACAAAATTGTAGCCTGCAGGTTGAGTGTCAGTGCATTAGGGATGCAGAATCAAGAAGGGTAGCACATACAGTTCTCAAAGTATTGTATCTCAATGCACGGAGTATAAGAAATAAGGTGGATGATCTTGTTGCAATATTACAGATTGCCAGGTATGATGTTGTGGCCATCACTGAATCGTTGCTGAAGGATGGTTGTAATAGGGAGCTGAATGTCCAAGGTTACACGTTGTATCAGAGGGGTAGGAAGGCAGGCGGACGGGGGTGGTGTCTCTGCTGGTAAAGAATGGGATCAAATCATTAGAAAGATGTGACAGGATCAGAAGATGTTGAATCCTAAGAAACTGCAAGGGTAAAAGGACCCTAATGGCAGTTATATACAGGCCTCCTAACAGTAGCTGGGATGTTACAATGGGAAATAGAAAAGGTGGGTCAAAAGGACAATGTTATGGTAGTCATGGGAGATTTTACCATACAGGTCGATTGGGAAAATCGGTATGGTAATGGATCTCAAGAGAGTGAGTTTGTTGAATGCCTACAAGAAAGCTTTTTAGAGCAGTTTGTTATTGAGCCTTCTGGGGGTTCAGTTATACTGGATTGGATGTTATATAATGAACCGGAGGTGATTAGGGAGCTTAAGGTATAAGAACCTAACATGATCACAACATGATTGAGTTCAACTTGAAATTTGATAGGGAGAAAGTAAAGCCTTATGTAGCAGTATTTCAGTGGAGTAAAGGAAATTACAGTGGTATGAGAAAGGGGTTGTCCAAAGTAAATTGGAAGGAGATGCTGACAGGGATGATAGCAGAGCAGCAATGGTGTGAGTTTCTGTGAAATGTGAGGAAGGCACAGGATAGATGTATTCCAAAAATAAAAAAATACTGAAATGGCAAAATAGTACAACTGTGGCTGACAAGGGAAGTTAAAGCTAATGAAAAAGCAAAAGAGAGGGCATACAACAAAGCAAAAATTAGTGAGAAGGTTGAGGATTAGGAAGACTTTAAAACCCTACAGAGAGCAACTAAAAGAATCATTACAAAAGAAAAGATGAAATATGAAGGCAAGCTAGCAAACAATATCAAAGTGGATAGTAAAAACTTTTCCAAGTATGTAAAAAATAAAAGAGAGATAAGAATGGATATAGGACCACTAGAAAATGAGGGATTTTGAAGAGTGTGAGGGAAGAGAAGAGAGTACAGTTACTGTTACAAGGGAGAAGGTGCTCAAAAAGCTGAAAGACCTAAGGGTAGATAGTCACCCGGACCAGATGAACTGCACCCCAGGGTTCTGAAAGAGGTAGCTGTAGAAATTGTGATGGCATTAGAAATGATCTTTCAAAAATCATTGGACTCTGGCATGGTGCCAGAGGACTAGAAAATTGCAAATGTCACTCCATTCTTTAAGAAAGGAGGAAGGCAGCAGAAAGGAAATTATAGACCAGTTAGCCTGACCTCAGTGGTTGGGAAGATGTTGGAGTCAGTTGTTAAGGATAAGGTTGTGGAATACTTGGTGATACAGGACAAGATAGGACAAAGTCAGCATGGTTTCCTTCAGGGAAAAGCTTGCCTGATGAACCTGGTGAAATTATTGGAGGAGATTACAATTAGGATAGATAAAGGGGATGCAGTGGATGTTGTATTTTTGGACTTTCAGAAGGCTTTTGACAAGGTATCACATATGAGACTGCTCACCAAGTTAAGAGCCCATAGTATTATAGGGAAGTTACTGTCATGGTTAGAGCATTGGCTGATTGGTAGGAGGCAGCAAGTGGGAATAAAAGTATCCTTTTCCAGTTGGCTGCCAATTACTAGAGGTGTTCCACAGAGGTCGGTGTTGGGACCGCTTCTTTTCAGGCTGTATGTAAATGATTTAGGTGATGGAATAGATGGCTTTGTTACCAAGTTTGCAGGTGATACAAAGATTGGTGGAGGGACAGGTAGTGTTGAGGAAACAGGACGGCTGCAGAAGGACTTAGACAGATGTGGAGAATGGACAAGAAAGTAGCAAATGAAATACTGTTTGAAAATTCATGGTCATGCACTTTGATAGTAGAAATAAATGTACAGACTATTTTCTAACTGGGGAGAAAATCCAAAAATCTGAGATGCAAAGGGACTTGGGAGTCCTTGTGCAGAACATCCTAAAGGTTAACCTGCAGGTTGAGTCGGTGGTGAGGAAGGCAAATGCCATGTTAACATTCATATCAAGAGGTCTAGAATGCAAGAGCAGGGATGTGATGCCAAGGCTTTATAAGGCACTGGTGAGGCCTTATCTGGAGTATTGTGGACAGTTTTGGGGTCCTCATCTAAGAAAAGATGTGCTGACATTGGAGAAGGTTCAGAGGAGGTTCATAAGGATGATTTTGGGAATGAAAGGGTTATCATGCGAGGAACGCTTGGTGGCTCTGTGTCTGTACTCACTGGAATTTAGAAGTATGAGGAGGGATCTCATTGAAACCTTTTGAACGTTGAAAGGCTTAGACAGAGTAGATGTGGAAAGGATGTTTCCCATTGGTGGGGTAGCCTAGAACAAGAGAGCACAACCTCAGGATGGAGGGGTGTCCATTTAAAACAGAGATGTGGAAAAATGTCTTTAGCCAGTGGGTGGTGAATTTGTGGAATTTGTTACCTCAGGCAGCTGTGGAGGCCAGGTCATTGGGTATATTTAAGACAGACCTTGATAGGTTCTTGATTGGACATGGCATCAAAGATTACTGGAAGAAGTGGGGCTGAGCGGGGAAGAAAAGGATTGGCCATGATTGAAGGTGGGCAGACCTGATGAGCCAGATGGCCTAATTCTGCTGCCATGTCATATTGCCTTATAATCTTATAGACTTTTATCAGATCTCCCCTCAGCCTCTGCTGCTCCAGGGACAACAACCCAAGTGTGTCCAACTACATGCCCTCTATTCCAGACAACACCCTGGAAAACCTCTTCTGCACCCACCCCAAAGTTTTGATATCCTTCCTATAGTGGGGTGATGAAAATGGAAAGCAATCCTCCAGATGCAACTCGAATTTTAAAAAATTCCAGCACGGTAGCCTAGTGGTTAGCACAATGCTTTACAGTTACAGGTGAGCTGGGTTCAATTCCCACCACTGCCTGTAAGGAGTTTGTACGTTCTCCCCGGGACTGCATGGGCTTCCTTCGAGTTCTCCGGTTTCCTTCCACATCCCAAAGATGTACCATCTAGCAGGCTAACTGGTTATTGTGAATTATCCCATGATTAAGCTAGGATTAAATTGGGAGATTGTTAGGCAGTGTGGGTCAAATGGCTAGTAGGGGCTATTCCGCACTGTAGCTCAATAAATAAACAAACAAAGACCTTTTGATTCTTGAACTCAATTCCTCAGCTAATAAAGGCAAGCATGTCACACACCTTTTCTACCACCCTATCAACTGAGTAGCCACTTTCAGTGAGCTATGAACTTGGACCTCATGATCCCTCTGCTCATCAGCACTGTAAAGGGTCTTGCTAGAGACCTGGATCTTTATATTTGATGGTAAATACTAAGAATTGTAAATGCCAAGAATGTCAACTACATCTCATACGCACAGACCTAACAATTCCTCGTACGATAACCCTTTATTCCCAGAATCATCCTTATGAACCTCCTCTGAACAGATCAGAATTTATTGAATGAACCCAATATCTAGCAAACCTGTAAAAAATGGAGTTGATTGGCTGTAGAGGTAATCAATACATTTTCTTACAAATCACTGGCATAAAACCATAACAAAATAACACAGATAAGAGCTGTCCTATTGATTTATACGTGCTATCTTTATATAGTGTCAAAATATAAAAAGCATTAAGTGGTATCGATACATTTTCTGCATTTATGCCCTTAATGCTGTGTACCTCTCATTGTTCAAATCAATAAAATTAAAAATAAATTCCTGAGACTAAACATCAATTGTATCTGTCAACATTATTTAAAAATGACAATTTCCAATGAAGCTGAGTATTTAGCCTAAGAACAGGCATTTGCCTAAGCAGACCCTGCCACTGTTTGTGGATGTTTCTGGTCTCATTGTGCTCTATTTAATTCACCCCTTTCTAATACCAACTGGCCCGAGCAAACCAAACATAAAAATCTGCAGCTGCCGATTAACCTGAAATAAAAGCAGGAAATGCAGAGAACACCCAGCAGGTTAAGTAGCATCTAAGGAGCGGGAAGCAGACTCTGTTATACAGTGTCTGCTCTGCTCTGAAAGAACATCCTTGTATTCTGAGGCCATGCCCTCTGCACCTAGACTCACCCTATATTGGAAACATCCTCTCTATGTCCAGTCTATTTAGGCCTTTCAATAATTGACAGGTTTCAATAAGATCACCCCCCACTTAACTCCTCAAAACTCTGATGAGTACTGGTCCAGTACTCCTCATTATCAAGGTACTTGTGTGTCACCATATACAACCCTGAGATTCATTTTCTTGTGGGCATTCACAGTAAATATAAAGAAACACAATAGAATCAATGAAAAGTTACACACAACAAACAACCAATGAGCAGAAGACAACAAATTGTGCATATACACAAAAGAACAAAATAATAATAAATATTGAGAACACTAGTTGTAGAATCATTAAAGTGAGTTCATATGTTGTGAAATCAGTTCATTGTTGTGGTGAGTGAAATTATCCACTCTGATTCAAGAGCCTGATCGTTGAGGGTTAATAACTGTTCCTGAACCTGGTGGTATGGGACCTGTGGCTCCTGTACCTCCTTCCTAATAGAAGCAGCAAAAAGAGAGCATAGCCTGGATTGTGGGGGTCTTTGTTGATGGATACTGCTTTCCTGCGACAACACTCCTTGTAGATGTGTTCAAAGGTGGGGAGGGCTTTACCTGTGATAGTCTGGGCTGTATTCACTATTTTTTGCAGGTTGTTCTGGTCTTGGGCATTGGTGTTTCCAAAACAGGCCATGATGCAACCAACCAGTATACTCTCTACCATATATCTATGAAAGTTTGTCGAAGTTTTAAATAACATGCAGAATCTTCACAAACTTCTAAGAAGGGAGTGATTCTGCTGTACTTTCTTTGTAATGGCACTTATAAGGGCCATAAGACGTAGGAGCAGAATTAGGCCATTTGGCCCGTCGAGTCTGCTCTGCCATTCAATAATGGCTGATCCCTTTATCCCCTCCTCAGCCTAGGACAGATCCTCTGGAATGATAAAGCTGAGTAAATTTAAAATTGCTGTCCCTCTCCACCTCTTATTCCTTGATGATGTCTGGCTCACGGGCCTCTGGTTTCCTCCTCATGTAGTCAATAATCAGCTCTTTGGTCTTCCTGACATTGAGTGAGAGGTTGTTGTGGCACCACTCAGCCAGATTTTCAATCTCCCTCCAATATGCTGATTCATCACCATCTTTGATTTGGCTAACGACAGTGGTGTTGCCAGCAAAATTAAATGTGGCACTTTTGCTGTGCTGAGCCTCACAGTCATAAGCATGATGCGACTAGAGCAGAGGGCTAAGCACACAGCCTTGTGGACCCTTCTCATAAACTTCCTCTGGACCCTCTCTCTGACTGCAATTTTCCCCATCAACAGCCTGTCCTTCCTTAGTTTCACAACACGCTGCATCTATTTGTATGCCAGCTGCCCCATCTTCTGCCCTATCACTCCAGTTCCCATCCACCCACCAAATTAGTTTAAATCCCACTCAATGGCTCTAGTAAACCTACCTGCAATGGTTATTGTTCCCCTCAATTTCAGGTGTGACCCATTCTTTTTGGACAGAAATCTGAAACCCGTCCCACTGCACCAGTTCCTCAGCCACACATTCATGATGGCAAATCATCCTATTCTTACCCTCCCTGCTGTGTGGCACAGGCAGAAATCCAGAGATACTACCCTTGAGGTCCTGTTTTTCAGCTCTCTACCTAACTCCTAATGTTCTCTCTTCAGGACCTCAACCCTTTCCCTGTCTACGTCATTGGTACCAATATGTACCATTACTTCTGGCTGCTCACCCTCTCCCTTTAGAATGCTGTGGACCCAATGTGAGAGGTCCCTGACACTGGTACCTGGGAGGCAATGTAACATCTGGGTGTCTCTTTCATGTCCACAGAATCTCCTGTCTGCTCCTCTAATTTTGAATCTCTTATCACTACTGCACTCCTCTTCTATCCCTACCCCACCCCACTTCTCTAAGCCACTGAACCAGAGACCTGATGGCTGGACCCTCCCCCCTCCCCCGCCATTTATCAATATCCAAAGGGGTATATTTATTATTGAGGGAAATAGCCACAGGGGTACTCTGCACAGGCTGCCCATTCCCTTTCCCCTCCTGACAGTCACCCAGTCTTTCGTTATGTATGTTTATTTGCAGGTCTTTATTTTCCTGTAAATGCCTACTGGAAAATGAATCTCAAGATACTGTAGTATATGGTGACGTAAAAATACGTACTTTAACAATAAATTCACTTTGAACTTTGATGAACTAGGTCTACAACTATAAGACAGTTCAGGCAATCATTGCTAACTCCATTGGGGAATCTGGGAGAGAAACCCGGAACAGAGGAGGATCCGAAACTCACTCCCAGGGGATTTGGTGGAAGTGTTTATTCATTTAGAGCAGAGGCTCGCAACTTTTTTTATGCCATAGACCAATACCATTAAGCAAGGGGTCTGTGGACCCCACGTTGGTAACCCTTACTTTAAAGATACAGCAGGAGTAGGCCCTTTGGGCCACACAGCCCCGCAACCCCTGACAACCCCTATTTAACCCTAACCTAATCATGGGACAATTTACAATGGCCAGTTAACTGCTTACAGATGACACTAGAATTGAACTCTGAACTCCGATGCCCCAAAATGTAATAGTGTCGCGCTAACTGCTACGCTACTGTGGCGCCCAAAAGAAATAATGTTTCCACCCGGGGTCAAACCGAAGACCCTTCACGTGTGAGGTGAACGTGTTAACAACTGCACTACAGAACCCACAGGAAGTTTCTTTTAAGAGGCTTGAAAAGCAAAGTGGGGAGAAAGGACAGGAACGTCATGTGATGGGAGAAGGTGGTGGGAAGCAGGAGAGAGCTGGTGTTGGGCAATAATGTTGGTTTGGAACAGAGGGGCTCAAACAGCCTCACAAACACCAGAGATTCTGAAGGTGCTAGAAATCTTGAGCAACACACACAAAGTGCTGGAGGAATTCAACAGGTCAGGCAGCATCTATGGAGGGAATAAA
The DNA here is from genome assembly GCF_048418815.1 of Hemitrygon akajei. Taxonomy (NCBI): domain Eukaryota; kingdom Metazoa; phylum Chordata; class Chondrichthyes; order Myliobatiformes; family Dasyatidae; genus Hemitrygon; species Hemitrygon akajei. The sequence continues at coordinate 11,419,094 of NC_133144.1, forward strand.
CAATAGACTTTTAGAGCCAAGAGGACCGCAGTCTCATTCTGCTTGTGGTCTCCAGAACGTGGCATTATCCTGAGTGATTGTAACAACCGGTCTGACAACTCACTACACAAAGCCACCAAGATTTAATTAGAGTAATTTTTGTAACAAAGTGCCACTTTTTATCTTATATTTCATGACAAATACTTGTTTGCAGATCCCTAATTATGCAAGACCGTGTCTTTGATGTGCGGCACTAATCTGCCTGTAGCTGATGAGATGCTAAGAACAAGCCATCTTTAATCAACGGCCAGATTTTAGCTCTCTGATGCAGATTATAAATCTGTACTTTAAGTGTAACAAGGATAGACAAATGAAGGTATATCGAGCTTTCTTTTCCAAACTTTATTTAGTTACCTTTAAAGGTCTAGGATTTTTAAACTGGTTTGTTATTGTCATGGTGAAAAGATTTTATTCGCATGTCATCCAGACAGATCATTCCATAAATTAATATGCCCAGAAAGTACAAAAGGAAAAATAAAGTCTTACATACTGTGTAAGTGAATGAGTGGAATGCACTCATTCCACAGTGCATTGAGAGAGAACAAGGTAAAACAGTAACAATGCAGAATAAAGTGATACAGCTACAGAGAAAACGCAACAGAAGTAAACTATGGCCTTCCTCTAGAGCCCTTGAAATATAAAAAAATAATTTTATTTACTTACTTACACAATCTTTAGATTAAAATGTGATCAATGATAAACACTAGTCATTGTAGACCACACCTCCAGATCCCACTCTGTGTGCTTCCTCCCTGTGAACATCTAATAATGGAAGAGGGATACACAGCTGGCTCAGCAACCTGGGCCTGTGAAGGACCACCTGGCTAGTTTCAGGTGCAGATGGACCAAGAGGTCCCCTGACTCACTCGTACCAGCTACTAGCAGCACATGGCCTCACGTCCTCATTGTTACCATCAGGAAGGAGCGAGTGAAGCCTGAAGGCACACACTCAGCAATTCAGGAACAGTCTCTTCCTCTCTGCCATCCGATTCCTAAATGGACAGTCAACACCACTTCCTTTCTTTTTTTATTATTTCTTTGTTTGGACTACTATTCTTAATTTAACTATTTAATACACATATTACTTCTGTAATTTGTTTATTTTTCTTTATTGATTATGCATTGCATTGTACTGCTGCAAATTAACAAATTTCACGTCATATGTGGTAAGAAGAAAGCCTTTAACTCTGAGTGGAGTCATCGGGACGCCATTGTGACGGCGTTTTTTTTAGCAGGCTTTCTTGCTTTTACGAGGCTGAGTTGCTAGCTCGACACTCAACCCAGCACAGATGGAAAGCGTGCAAGGGAGCCGGCTGGATTCGAACTCGGGCGCCTTTGCTCTGAAATCCAGCACTGATGCCACTATGCCACCAGCCGGCTCACGTGTGGTAATGTTAAACCTGATTCTGATTCTGAAGGGTTCCACCCAACAACCTACCAAGAGTCTGAAAAATTTCTCTCAACTGAGCTGTGCGAAAGAAATGATCAGACAAACCAAGTGTCACTCAAGTAACCAGCTCTCCCTGCCCTGAGAGTGTACGATGGGACATTGCAAAGGGAGATATGCTCTGTCTAATCTGTAGACCCTGCCTTAGGACTGTATTGATGAGCCAGTGAAGAGGAAGTTATTACATCACCCACCTCTCTGCTGTCCATGCTCATCTGGATATTCAAGTGAGTAAAACATTGAATATGTTTCTCTATGCACGCACCTATAAATGATTGTATATTTATTGCTTTCCTTGTATGAACATCAAAAATCAGTGAGTTGTTTATTATGTCTCCCCTCTCGCTGTGAAACAGAGGCGCCTCTTCTTCCCTTATTAGGGAGAGAGAGAGCCTGTGGTATGTCGAATGCCAGGTGAACGAGTAGTCTTTGGGATAACTGCAAGTCTGTGTCCTTGCTGTTGCTTTGCTCACACTTGAGTGCTTGCTTGGTGACAAGTGTCGATGCTCTTTTTGGCCGGTGAGAGGAAGGGGGATTGTTGCTTGCTGCCGCTTACATACCGGAGGGTGGGGAGCTGGGGGTGACTTTGGGGTTTTAACGTTTAACTGTCATTCATTCTTTGGGGCACTTGTCTGTTTTTGTGGATGGTTGCGAAGAAAAAGCACTTCAGAAAGTATGTTGTATACATTTCTCTGACATTAAATGTACCTTTGAAACCTTTGAAGCATGTTCATATTTATGTGCTTACATGCAGTTATCCATATTAGGAGTGTGTGTGTGTGTGTGTGTGTGTGTCTATCTGTGAATATGAATGTGTTTGCATGTGTGAGTGTGTACGTATGAATGTGCATGTGTGTGCGTGCATGCATGCACACTTGACTGTGTGTGTGTGTATGTGTGTGCACGTATCTTTGTGAGTGAGAGAGTGTGTGTGTGCTTGTGTATTGATTGTGTCTGAGTGGATCTGTGTAGAGGGCTTTGTCAAGTTGGTTTCCGGGAGCTCTGCTTGCTGCTTCTCCAGTAGACCTCGTATCTCTCAGCAGCAACTCTCAGGGAGTGTGTGTGTGGTGTGTGGGCCCAGACGTTAATGGAAACTGTCACCAGCGAGGTGGGTGTCTAGACAGACACGCTGCAGGACCTTGTTTGTAGAATTGTGTCAGTGACTGTGCCATGAAGCACTCAGTCCATGTTTGTCACAATGTGTACAGAAAACTGACATGGCTTCTAATACATGGTCTGTCCTTTAAACCAGTCTGGGGTAGGTGCTTCATTTATACTTAAATTCTTAAATGCCCAGCAGAGGCAAAGCTCCCATTCATTTCCAGTGCACAAACACACCATGTAGTTGACAGGAAGTCCCCACGTTGTCCTGTCAGTCACCTTTAGGGCAGCACAGGTTAGACACAGGGTAAACTCAATGATACCCATCGTGGTCTGCCAGCGCAGGAGAAGCATCAACTCGGGAGGTCATAGCTCCTCTCTGAGCATCTGATGGGACTGCTGCTCAGATCCTTGTAGAACTTCAACCCCTTTCTCCTGCTCTGTGGGCACGAGGTGCAGTCAGGCTGAATCAGAGTCAGGCTTAATATGGCTGGCATATCATGTGAAATTTGTTGTTTTGTGGCTGCAGTACATTACAATACAAAATCATAGGAACACTATCAATTACAATAAGATAGATATAATTAAATTAAATAAGTAGTGCAATAAATGAGCAAAAAAAAAAGAAAAATCTGATGGCAGAGGGGAAGAAGCTGTTACTAAAATGCTGAGTGTATGTATTCAGGCTCCTGTACTCCTCCTTGATGGTAGCAATGAGAAGAGGGCATGTCCTGGGTGACTGGATCCTTAATGACAGATGCTGCCTTTTTGAGGCATCACTTTTTGAAGATGCCCTTGATACTGGGGAAGCTTGTGCCCATGATTAAGCTGGTAGAGCTTTTCTTCTAATCATGTGTAGTGGCCCTTCTATACCAGACGGTGATGCAGCCAGTTAGAATGCTCTCCACGGTACATCTGTAGAAATTTGCGAGAGTCTTTAGTGACATACCAAATCTCCTCAAACTTCTAATGAAATATAGCTTCTGTCATGCCTTCTTTGTAGCTGCATCTATATGTTGGACTCAGGATAGATCCTCAGAGATGTTGACACACAGGAACTTGAAACTGATCACCCTTTCCATTTCTGATCCATCAATGAGGACTGATGTGTGTTCCCTCAACTTCCCGAAGTCCACAACCAATTATTTGGTCTTACTGACATTGAGGGAAGAGACCTCTTCATTGGTCCATTGGCTGAAGCTGGTCATCCTGGCCCCACCAGGTCCAGGTAGCTAGGCATCGAGTGTTCTGCTTGAATTGACTGAAGGTAGGAGAAGAGGGGAGAAGATGAGAGAATGGGGTTGAAAAAAGAAATCAGCCGTGATTGAATGATGGAGCCGACTTGATGGGATGAATGGCCTAATTCAGCTCCTAACTCTTATCGTATAAGAAGCAGATGAGAGATGAGAACTGTGCTTGCTTCTGGTGTATGGATAGGGTTCTGAATAAACTGATGGGTGCCTGTCTGAATAGCTGTCTTCAAACAGTAGTTGGAGAACTGTGACTAAAATTATTGGCAGAGAAGAGAATGTGGGACTAATCTTGGAAAAACTCAATCAGGTTCTGCGCTCTTCCTGTTCCATCACCCAACGCCGGCTGGTCTCCCAGGATCTGATAACCTGACCATTCTTCCTCCGTCTCCTCACCCTGCCTCCCTCTCACTCCTCACCACACCTCACCTCACCCTACCCCATCTCATAGGTACATAGAAACATAGAAAAGACTAACAGGAAGGAGCTTAAGAATGAAATTAGTGGAGCCAGAAGGGGCCATGAGAAGGCCTTGGTGGACAGGATTAAGGAAAACCCCAAGCATTCTACAAGTATGTGAAGAGCAAGAGGATAAGATGTGAGAGAATAGGACCAATCAAGTGTGACAGTGGAAAAATGTGCATGGAACTGGAGTAAATAGCAGAGGTACATAATGAATACTTTTCTGACACTAAGGTTGGGGGTGTTGTGGTTAGTGTGGAGGGCTGTCAGAGGTGCGACAGAGGATGAGAGGTGACCTGATAGAGGTGTACAAGATAATGAGAGGCATTGATCATGTGGATAGTCAGAGGCTTTTTCAGGGCTGAAATGGCTAACACGAGAGGGCATAGTTTTAAGGTGCTTGGAAGGAGGTATAGAGGAGATGTCAGTGGTAAGTTTTTTACGCAGAGAGTGGTGAGTGTGTGGAATGGGCTGCCGGTGACGGTGGTGGAGGCGGAAACGATAGAGTCTTTTATGAGACTCCTAGATAGCTACATGGAGCTTAGAAAAATAGAGGGTTATGGGTAAAGTCTAGGTAGTTCTGAGGTAGGGACATGTTCAGCATAGCTTTGTGGGCCAAAGGGCCTGTATTGTGCTGTAGGTTTTCTATGTTTCTACCCCCAACCTTTGTGTTATCAGCAAATTTACTAACCCATCCCTCCACTTCCTAATCCAGGTTATTTATAAAAATCACAAAGGGAAAGGGTCCCTGATCAGTTTCCTGAGGCTCACCACTGGTTACCGACCTTCATGCAGAATATGACCCGTCTATAACTACTCTTTGCCTTCTGTGGGCAAGCTAGTACTGGATCCACAAAGCAACGTTCCTTTGGATCCCACACCTCCTTACTTTCTCAATAAACTTTGCATGGGGTACCTTATCAAATGCCTTGCTGAAATCATATACACTACATCTACTGCTCTACCTTCATCAATGTGTTTAGTCACATCCTGAAAAAATTCAATCAGGCTCGTAAGGCACAACCCATCTTTGACAGAGCAATGCTGACTATTCCTAATCATATTATGCTCTCTAAATGTTCATAAATCCTGCCTCTCAGGAACTTCTCCTTCAACTTACCAACCACTGAAGTAAAACTCACTGGCCTATAATTTCCTGGGCTAACCCTGCTCCCTTTCTTGAATAATGTAACAACATCTGCAACCCTCCAATCCTTCAGAACCTTGCCCATCCTCATTGATGATGCAAAGATCATTGCCAGAGGCTCAGCAATCTCCTCCCTCGCCTCCCACAGTAGCCTGGGCTGGGGTACATCCCATCCGGTCCCGGTGACTTATCCTACTTGAATCTTTCCAAAACTCCAGCACATCCTCTTTCTTAATATCTACATGTTCAAGCTTTTCAGTCCGCTGCAAGTCATCCCTACAAACGCCAAGATCCTTTTCCGTAATGAATACTGAAGCAAAGTATTCATTAAGTACCTCTGCTATTTCCTCCAGTTCCATACACACTTTTCCACCATCACACTTGATTGGTCCTATTCTCTCACATCTTAGCCTCTTGCTCTACACATACTTGTAGAATGCTTTGGGGTTTTCCTTTATTCTGTCCAGCAAGGACTTCTTATGGCCCCTTCTGGTTCTCCTAATTTCATTCTTAAGTTCCTTCCTGCTAGCCTTATAATCTTCTAGGTCTCTATCATTACCTAGTTTTTTGAACTTTTCATAAGCTTTTCTTTCCTTCTTGACTAGTTTTACAACAGCCTTTGTACACCACGGTTCCTGTACCCTACCACCCTTTCCCTGTCTCTTTGGAATGTACCTATGCAGAACTCCTTGCAAATATCCCCTGAATAATTGCCACATTTCTTCCGTGCATTTCCCTGAGAACATCTGTTCCCAATTTATGCTTCCAAGTTCCTGCCTGATAGCCTCATAATTTCCCCTTACTCCAATTAAACACCTTCCTAACTTGTCTGTTCCTATCCCCCTCCAATGCTATGGTAAAGGAGATAGAATTGTGATCACTATCTCCAAAATGCTCTCCCCCTGAGAGATCTGATACTTGATCAGGTTAATTTCCCATACCAGATCAAGTACAGCCTCTCCTCTTGTAGCTTATCTACATATTCTGCCAGGAAACCTTCAAAACACACCTAACAAACTCCACCCCATCTAAACCCCTTGCTCTAGGGAGATGTCAATCGATATTTGGGGTATTAAAATCTCCCACTACAAAATCCCTGTTATTATTACACCTTTCCAGAATCTGTCTCCCTATCTGCTCCTCGATGTCCCTGCTACTATTGGGTGGTCTATAATAAACACCCAGTAGAGTTATTGACTCCTTCCTGTTCCTAACTTCCACCCACAGAGACTCCGTAGACAACCCCTCTATGGCATCCACCTTTTCTTCAGCCATGATACTATTTCTAATCAGTAGAGCCACAACCCCACCTCTTTTGCCTCCCTCTCTGTCCTTTCTGAAACATCTAAAGCCTAGCACTCAAAGTAACCATTCCTGCCCCTGAGCCATCCAAGTCTCTATAATGGCCACAACTTCATAGCTCCAAGTACTGATCCATGCTCTAAGCTCATCCGCTTTATTCATAATTCTCCTCGCATTAAAATAGACACATCTCAAACCATCGGTCTGAGTGCGTCCCATCTCTATCACCTGCTTATCCTCCCTCTCACACTGTCTCCAAGCTTTCTCTATTTGTGAGCCAACCGTCTCTTCAGTTTCGTTCCCCCCCCCCCCAGCAATTCTAGTTTAAACCCTCCCCAATAGCCTTAGCAAACCTCCCTCCAGGATACTGGTCTCCCTTCTCACTCCTCACCACACCTCATTTCACCCTACTCCACCTCCCTCTCACTCCTCCCTCACCCACCACCCTCTGTTATCCCATCCACCCATTTGCCCTTCACTATGCACCTTAACCCACCCCAACCTATCCACCCTCACTCCCCCTCACCTCATTTTATGTGTTATCCTTACTCACCTCTTACCTCACCTCACCCACCTCCCCCCAGCTCCCATGTCACTCCACTCCATCCCCATCACCCTATCTACCCCACCTCCCCATCATCCCACCCCATCGCTCCATCCCCAATCCACCCCCCTCATCACACCCTCACCCCCAGCCTACCTCCCCTTCACTCCTCACCTTGCCGACCCACCCCCTCACCCCACTGCACTCTACTTGTACCACCTCATCCTGCAGCCCAAGCTAATCCAAACACTAAGGAACAAGCCAAAAATTTCTTTAGCCGGAGGGTGGTGAATGTGTGGAATTCATTGCCACAGATGGCTGTGGAGGCCAAATCATTGAGTACATTTAAGGTGAAGGTTGATAGGTTCTGGATTAGTCAGGACATTAAAGATTACAGGGAGAATGAAATTGAGAGAGGAAAAATATGATGAAATGGTGGAGCTCGATGGGCTAAATGGCCTAATTCTTCTCTTATGTCTAATGTCCTTATGGATCCTTCATTCCTCAGGGCACCCACAGCAGGCCTCAGCAAGCTCGTTGAAAGGGCGAGCTTTAACTGGCGTGGGAGTTTGCAGGCACGCGAATTATGTAAGCGAGGAGTTCAGGCTGAGACACTGGGCCACTGCATGGATCACTGACCATTCACTGCAGTTCAGATAACCCGCGGGCCTGGCTAAAGTGTCAGTACGGCGCAAGCAGGCATTGTGTGACAGGCAAAAACACAGACAGATTACATAACACAAGCTATAAATACTGAGATGGTCAGACAGGGACACTTCTGTCCAATTAAGTGTCATGCTTGGATACTGGGACTTGGAAAGGCCTGGGGCAAAAACACATGTTGTCTGGAAATTGTTGATTGCATTAAGCCTCTCCTTGTAGGCCTTAATTCATCCCAGGAAGGCATTAATAGAAAGTGAGTGTGCTCTTCGTGTGGTTATTTACTTAGCAGTTTGGGTTCTGGCAGTTCACAGCTGCAATTGATATATTGATCCTGAGTTGCCAAAGATCCATATTCTAATCTTACAGAACAGAAACAGGCCCATCAAGTCTACACTGACCACTAGGCACCTATTTACACAAGTCCTACATTAATCCAATTTTTATTCTACTCACAGTCACATCGATTCCCCCCACCCCACCACCTCATCCCAGGTTCTCACCCTCACCTACACACCAGGGGCAATATACAGGAGCCAACTAACCAACCTGAAGTCTTTGGGATACGGGAGGAAACCAGAGCACTTCCAAGAAGCCCATGTGGTCTCAGGGAGGACGTGCAAACTCCACATAGACAGTGGCTCAGGATCAAACCAGGGCTGTGGCTCTACCATCTTACCCCACTGTGTGGCACAATGCCAACCGGGCCAGGAATCGGTCTGGTGAAGGTTTGCTCATCTGCCTCTGCCAAATGAGTTACATTCATTAAGTAGGAAACCCAGACTCCAGAACATCTGGATATTCCTGATGTGTTCTTGCCAGGACTCTGTTGTTAGGGATACAGAACAGTAACAGGCCCTTCCAGCCTAACGAGCCTGCACCACCCAATTACCATAAGACGTAGGAACAGAATTAGGCCACTTGGCCATCCAGGCTGTCTCCACCATTTTATCACGGCCGATTTATTATCCCTCTCAACCCCACTCTCCTTTCTTCTCCACAAAACCTTCAACACCCTCATTAATCAAGAATCTATCAAACACCACTCTAAATATACACAATAATGTGGTCTCCACAGTCATGAAGTGATTCAGCACCCTATGGCTAAAGAAAGTCATTGTATTCTGAGGCTGTGCCCTCTGATCCTAGACTCTCCCACAATGTGACCAATTAACCTACTAACCTGCAGGTCTTTGGAAAGTGGGGAGAAGTTGGAAACCGACATGCTCCTGGGGGGAACGTACAAACTCCTTGCAGACAGTATCGGAGTAAGTGCTGTAACTCAGATTGCGATTCAGAGTGAACCCCATTCACTGATGCTGTCATAGTGTTGTGCTGCACAACTTGCAGCAAGTCATCCCTTTGCAACAAAGACCAACGAACCACTTGTTTCTCAAATGGCTTACTATTAACATTCAGTGATCCCTGAATAAAGGCACACAGGTTTCTCTAAATATCTCCAAGCATTTTGAATGTTTAGCCTCTAAACTTGACTTCTGAAATGAAGAACTTATTTTCACATCAGGACCCATGGAATATAAAAGTGAGTAGGATGTATTGACATACAAAATTGCCTGTTCATTCTTCTCCATAGATGCTGCCTAATCTTCTGAGTTCCTCCAGCAGTTTGTGTGCATTGCTCAAGATTTTCAGCATCTGAGGAATCCCGTGTATCTGGGATGAATTGACCTTGTGTAAAGCCTTAGACAGCAGTTGAAATGATAGGTAGTCTTGGAGATCTCATTACTGGGAGGTGAAGCTTCAAGCATTAAACCATGAAAGTGTAGCAAGAGTGCAAAGGGGGTGGGATATTAAAGGGTATGAGGAGGAAAGTGGGATGGGAGTGACAGAAGGGAAAGACCTTTGGTCCCACAGCACCAGGTTCAGGAAAAGTTGTTACCCTTCAACCATCAGGTTCCTGAACCAGTGTGGATAACTTTACTCACCCCAACACTGAATTGATCATTGAACATAACCTGTGGATTCACTTTCAAGGACACTACAGCTCATGTTTTCAGTATTAATTAATTATGTATTTATCTATCTGTCTGTCTGATTGTTTATTTGTGTTTCACATTGGCTACTTGTCAGTCTTTGTGTGTAGTTTTTAATTGATTCTATTGTATTTCTTTGTTCCACTGCCAATGCCTGCAAGAAAATTAATCTGAGGTTATCTATTGCGACATACATGTACTTTGATGATAAATTTATTTTAAACTTTGAAGTTTGAAAAGGTAAGGAGGAAAGGAATAGAATTAAACACAAAGAGATTCTGCAGATGCTGGAAATCCAGAGCAACACATACAAAATGCTGGAGGAACTCAGCAGGTCGGGCAGCATCTGTGGAGATGAACCAATGGCCAAGAACTTTCATCAGGCAGGAGAGAGATGAAGGGGTGGGAGGACACTGATGTGGAGCAGAAACACTGACATACTGCACAAAAGCCCAAAATAACCTGGAGAAACAGTGTCTTATTTTACAGTCATGTTTATTCCAGGTTCTGACAACCATGTACAGTACCCTGGACATACCAGACATTCCTAATGCTGGAATCTGGAGCTGCAAACAGTTGGCTGGAGGAACTTAGTGGATCAAGCGGCATCTGTGAGAGGAGAGGAATTTTCAATGTTTTGGGTAGAAATCTGCTCGAAATGTAAATGTATTATCAAAGTATGAATAAACTCAGTGGCCACTTTATTAAGTACAGGAGTGGAACCGAGTCTGGTCTTCAGCTGCTGTAGCCCATCCACTTTGAGGTTCGACATGCTGTGCATTCAGAGATGCTCTTCTGCACACCGCTATTGTAACGCGTGGTTATTGAGCTAATGTTGCCTTCCTGCCAGCTTTAATCAGTCTGGCCATTCTCCTCTGACCTCTCTCATTAACAGGGCATTAAATGTATCATTCTCTGTAAACCCTAGAGACCACTGCGCATGAAAATCCCAGGAGATCAGCAGTTTCTGAGATACTCAGACCACCCTGTCTGGCACCAACAATCACTCCACGGTCAAAGTCACTCAGATCACATTACTTCCCCATTCTGATGTTTGGTCTGAACAACAAGTGAACCTCTTGACTATGTCTGCATGCTTTCATACATTGCGTTTCTGCCATATGATTGGTTGATTAAATATTTGCAGGTGTACCTAATAAAGTAGCCACTGAGTGAATTTATCTACAACCCACCGTATACTACCCTGGGAACTCATTATTTGTGGGCATTCACAATAGAACAAAGAAATACAATAGAATCAATCAAAAACTACACACAAAGACTGATGGACAACCAATGTGCAAAAGAAGACATTTTATCAACCCTCCAAACTTTCCCGAGGTACCCATTAAAAATGTTGTGGATTTGTTTCTTCATATGAATCCATTGGGTAAAAGTTTAATTTCTACTATTCGAAATATGTTAATGATGTTGAGGCATGCCCCCTTTGACAAAATTAAAACTGCCTGGGAGCATGATTTAAATTTTTCTTTGTCCAACGAGGTTTGGGATTCAATTCTCAAGTCAGTTAATTCAACTTCTCTATGTGCTCACCACTGCCTTTTACAGTTCAAGGTGGTACACAGGGCTCATACGTCTAAAACTAAATTATCGCGGTTCTATCCTGATATTAGTCCCTGTTGCGGTATGTGTAAAGGGGGCAAGGCTTCACCTATTCATATGTATTGGGCTTGTCCTAGCTTGCAGAAATTCTGGAGAGATGTCTTTTTTTACTTTATCTCACATACTTAATTGCTATTTGGAACCTAATCCTCTGATTGCTCTTTTCGGTACTTTGGGAGAAGCTGACATGCATTTAACTCCGACTAAGCATCTTACATTGTCTTTCGCCTCTCATTTGGCCAGACATGCAGTCCTTCTTAGGTGGAGAGATGCTGCCCCACCCACTCATGCTCAATGGCTCAGAGATATTATGTTCTGCTTAGACCTTGAAAAGATTCATTATTCAATTCTTAATTCGGACATAAAGTTCCAAAAGGTGTGGGGACCTTTTCTTGAATATTTTCATAATTCCCGTTTAGATTAAGGGTGCATCCCTCCCTTTTTTTTGCACTTAAATCCCAACTTCCAGCTTCTTACGGTTAAGATTTATGGTTTTTTTATTTGTAAACATATTATAGTTCAGGTAGTAGGTAATATAACTTCTTTTATAAATACAGCTCTGTGGTGATAAAGTTCTGATTAACTTTTTTATATATCATAAAATTGGCTTGGAGTTGGGTAGTGGGAGGGTGAGGTGGTAACTAACTTTATACAATTCTACTATGGGTGCTTTTTTAATTGTTATGAACTGTACATTTGATATGTTTGTTTTGCACTGTATAATCTTTTTTTTACTTTTTTGTTTTGTCGCATTGTAGAGACTCATAAAAAATTAATTTTAAAAAAAAAGAAGACAAACTGTAGAAACACTAGGAATTTTGGTGACTGAAGTTATCCACGCCAGTTCAGGAGCCTGAAGGTTGTAGGGTAATAACTGTTTCTGAACCTAGTGGTGTGGGACCTAAGACTCCTGTGCCTCCTTCCAGAAGCAGGTACAATGTCGGCAATTCCTTTCCCCCTGTGGATGCTACTCGACCCCCTGAGTTAAATGTTGCTTCTCTCTCTGCACATTTGCTACCTGAGTGTCTCCAGCATTCTCTGGTTTTACCTCATGTTTACAGCCTCTGCTGGATTTTGCTTTCTGCCATTTCAGCTACTGAGTATTATTGCCCCTTCTGCCATTCACTGACAGCACCATAGCAGTTAGTGCAGTGCCAGCGATCCGGGCTCAATTCCCACCGCTGTCTCTAAAGGATTTGTATGTGACTGCATGTGTTTCCTCTGGGTGCTCCTTTCCACAGACGTATAGGTTAGGGTTAGTGAGTCACAGGCATGCTATGTTGCCACCAGAAGTGGGGCGACACTTGCGGGCTGCCCCACCACACCCTCAGAACGTGTTGGTGACTGACACTAACAACGCATTTCACTGTAAGTTTCGATGTTCATGTGACAAATGAAGCTAATCTTTAATTTTTATTCTAATCTTCCCTTTCATTCTCTCCCTTCACTTCCTGCCAAACACTTCCCCTGCATCTTAAAACCTACAATTCAGACAGACAGACAGGCATACTTTATTGATCTCGAGGGAACTTGGGTTTCGTTACAGTTGCACCAACTAAGATTCCCAGTTGCAAATCACTAATCCTGTTTCTCCCTCCACAGAAGCTGCCTGGCCTATTGTGTATTTACATGGATTTCTGTGTTTATCCTGTCTGGAAGGCAGCTTATCCCTGTCAAACACCAACAGATGGATAACGAGATTATTCCTCCCCAAGCGTGAGGCTGATCATGGGGTGATTCATTCAGTTATCCTTGGCAACAATGCATATGAGAATTTTAATTGTTCATCTTTCAGACATTGCAATTCAATATTTCCTGCTTAAAGCTCTAAAGTTTAAAAAAACAAGTACTGTATTTACAATAATTTGATATTTTACTCTATTGTTTCACACTAATTGGATTCAGGGAAGCTCTTTCAGTCACACTTAGATTGAGGGAACAAGACTGAAGACCTCCTGAATCCACAGGGACAGTCTATCCTCACCAAAATACAAACTGGTGGAGGAGCTCGGAGTCCAACAGCACTCTGGAGGGAAGGCAGTTGTGATGTTTCGTTTTGTTTTGGCCCAAATGTAAGCTCTCGACCTGAAGCGTCTACCATTCCTTATCCCACAGACAGTACAGCACAGGAGCAGGCCCTTCAGCCCACAATATCTCTACCAACACAGTACCAAATCAAACTGCCTGCACATGATCCATACCCCTCCATTCCCTGCCTGTTCATGTATCTGTCTAAAAGAGCCACAGGAGACCTGGTAGCCATCCATTTCAACTCTGCTTCCCATTCCTGTACTGACATGTCTGTCCATGGCCTCCTTTACTGCCATGATGAGGCAAAACTTAGGTTGGAGGAGCAACACCTCATATTTCGTCTGGATAGCCTCCAACCTGGTAGCATGAGCATCGATTTCTACACTTTCTCCTTCTCTCCATTTCCCATTCTGGTTCCCTTTTCTCTCCTCCTCAACTGCCCATCACCTCTGGCTCTTCTCCTCTTGCCCTTTTCCCCATGGTGCACTCTATCAGATTCCTTCTTCTTCAACCCTTTACCTTTTCCACCTATCACCTCCCAGCTTCTTACTTCATCCCTCCTCCTCACCTGAAAGCTTGTACTCTTTCCTCTCCTCCACCTTCTTCTTCTGCTTTTCCCCCTTCCTTTCCAGTCACGATGAAAGGTCACGGCCCAAAATATCGATTGCTTTTTCACTCCATAGATGCTGCCTGACCTGCAGAGTGTATGGTGCATACTTAATGCAGGTTGCTGTTTGGCTGAGAGATTCAAGTTTATTTCATAAGGATCTGGATCTGAATAGGAACTACACAAACAAACCATCTATCTCAAATGTGAATTAATCTGTCTGCCTCTCCTTTATAGATTTTATGCTAATTAGTCATCATTTGCATTTATCAATTATTTATCTCAGCCATTGGCTTGGTAACAGTTCTCCTGTCTCATTACTGGGTCCCTGACCATACACATCGAGCTGCCGGCTGCCTGCACAGAGATATCTGTCCTCAGGGACCCACCTAGGCTGGGAACTACTGGCAATTCATTCGGTAACGTAGGGCATCACTCAGCCTCAGCTGGTCGCTAACACACTCCCAGTGCAGCTCACCAACTGCGGGTAGGAGCTGGGAGCAGGATAATTTGCTTGAGTATATAGTGCCTTGAAAAAGTATTCAGCCCCCAACCCTTTGTTCACACACATGAGTATTACAACCAGGGATTTCACTCAATTTAACTGAGAATGTTCATTTGTGGACTATGGATTTTCCCAGACTTATAGTTTTTATATTCTGTGTTTTCACCCGTTCTTTCTCGTTTTTTCTTTTTGTGAAGGAGAAGGTGTTTGGGGGTTGATGTTCTTGTTCCGTTTTGTATGGGGGAGGAGTGGTTTTGGAGCTGATGATCGGGATGCCGTTCTTTATTGTGCGGTGGGGGTGGGTTTGATTCTCTCTGAACAACCTTCATGTTCTTTTTTTGTTTCATGGCTATCTGGAGAAGATGAATCTCAGAGTTGTATATGGATCCATATCTTGATGATAAGTGAGCTCCTTTTTCATAGCATAGCCCAAAAAACAAAAGGTTGTACAGCATGAAAAACTAAAAATTCCAGCACTGAAATATCTGCAGTTCAAAAGTATTCATCCCCCTTTGGTCAGTACTTAGTTACCTCTCACAGCTTATCTTTTTGGATAAGTCTCTATTACCTTTGCTCAATGTGTTGGAGCAAGATTTGCCCAACCTTCCTTGCAAAATTGCTCAAGCTGTGCCAGGTTAGTTGGGAGTGACAGTGCACAGCAATCTTGAGGTTTTACCAGAGATGTTGGATCAGTTTAAGGTCAGGACTCTGACTGGGCCACTCAAGGACATCAATTCTCTTCATTTGAAGCCACTCCATGGTTGCTCTGGCATTGTGCTTTGTGTCGTTGTCTTGCTAAAAGACAAACTTCATCCCCAGTTTAAGCTTTCTGGAGGTTTCTGTCCAGGATCTCTCTGCATTTAACATCATTCATTTTCTCATCAGTCCTGACCAGATTTCCCGTCTCTGCTGCTGAAAAGCATCCCCATGGTATGATGCTGTCTCCACCATATGTTACAGTAGGGATGGTGCTACCCGGGCCAAAGTGCAGTATTAGATTTACGCCACACATACTGCTTAATGTTGTGGCCAAAAATTTCCACTTTAGTCTCACCTGACCACAAGATCTTCCACATCTTTACAGTATCTTCTAAACGATGCTTTGCAAAGCCTTAATGGGCAAGGGTATGCTTTTTTTTAAGTGGTGTGTGTGGCGTACATCTAATACCATGCATCAGCCAGTTAACACTCAGGTTGACTGCTGGCATCACAGTAGCCCCTTTGCCATTCTTTAAGTTTAGAGGGGTGACCTGACCTGGGCAAAGTTTCTATGATTTCATACTTTTTTCCACTTTTTCTCATTGGACTGCAATCCAAGGTACATTCAGCGCCTTTGAGGTGGTCTTGCACCCTTCCCCAGATTTGTGCTTCTCCATTTTCATTTCTCTGACTTGCCTTGATGCTCTTTTGTCTTCATTTTGGTTTGGTAGGTTGAACATCTACCATACTGTTGGACCTTACAGAGAGAGGGGTACTTATTCTTATGAATTCATTGAAAACAAGTGACCCTCCAGTCTTCTACATCAACAAATTGGGTGAGTTGATAAGGTAAGATGCGGTATTGCACCTGAGAAAAGTTAGTGTGGCAATTACAAAGGGGCAAATGCTTTTTCAGCCTCACAATTCTGGTTTTTAATTTTTAATGAATTGTTGACAGGTTTTAGGATTTTAGATTTACATAATGCACAATGTTTTGTGGTTAGCTCAAAAAATCTTACTTCAAAAATGTTGAATTTAGAAGATAAGCCTGTAAAATGTGAAAATAGTTGTGGGGGCTGAGTACTTTTTCAAGGCACTGCAGAACATACAACAGTAGACACTTCGGCTACCAAGCTGTACTGACCTTTCAACCTACTCTAAAATCAATCTAACCCTTCCTTCCCACCTAGCCCTCCAGTTTTCTATCATCCATGTGCCTCTCACGGAGTCTCTTAAATGCCCCTACTGTTTTTATTACCTCTCGTGGCAGTGCATTCCATGCACCCACCACACTCTGTGTAGGGAAAAAAAACCTCTCTGTCATGGTCCAGTCCGTGGACTCCAGACTCCGGGTCTTCTGGCTGCCTCTGGTCTCATTTGGGGCTTAATCGCCGGCACCTGATTCTCATCTTGGGGCTGGGAATATAAGTGGCCCTGGGTTTGAGTGTAGATGCTGCTTTGTCTTGTTAGTATCTTGTGCCTGTGGGGATTTGTCTTGTTGGTATCCTGTCCTTGCCTCTGTTGGGTAAGTCAGGCTGTCATTGCTGTTACCCTGAGGCCAGACTGCTCCCTTCCTTCCTTCTGAAGCCCAGCCTGAAGCTGTGTCTGCAGCCCTGCCTTGCCTTGCCCTGTTAGCAACTGCCTCTGTGTCCATGCCTTCACTAGGTAGGTCTGGCTGTTTTGCTGCTACCTAGTGTTGGGAACTGTCTTGTTGTGTTCAGTGTTCTGTGTAATGAGTCCTGGCCCTATGTTCTGTACCCAAGGAGGGGTCCTGGCTCGGTGTTTTGTGTAATGAGTCCTGGCCCTATGTTCTGTACCCAAGGAGGGGTCCTGGCTCGGTGTTCCATGTCCCTGTCTCTCCCTAGGTTCTGTGTTCCTGTTCTCCCATAACCCAGGCTCTGTGTTCTGCATTCCTGTGCTTCCTTGACCAAGGCTCTGTGTTCTTGTCATGTCCATGTGCCTTGCCCAGCCTGGTGCTGGGGTTCCCCTGTCCTGTCCAGGAGTCTCTTGTCCTGTCCTGTGCCTCTCCTTGTTCTGTAGCCATGTCTTGTCCTCTCCTGGTTCTGGGAGTTGAAGCCTGAGTTAAGACCCAGGTTCCGGGTCCTTGTCCAGGCTCTGGCTCGGACTCCAAGCCCAGGCTCCTAGTTCCCAGTTCCATATCCTGGTTCTGCTATCCTTGTCAAGTCCTAGCCCGGGCCCGGAGTCCTTGTCTCATCTGGGGCCTGTGTCATGTCCAGCGTCCTTTCTTCCCCACTTTCCTTGCTTCCTTCTCATGCCTAGTCCTGTTCCTGGTAGTTCAGTGTCTGTCTTACATTTGGGTCCACTCCTGATGCCTCTCCATTATGACAACCTCTAATATCCCTTTATACTTCCCTTCAATCATAAAATTATGACACTTGTATTAGCTATTTCTGCCCCAGGAAAAAGTCTCTGGTTATCAACTTGATCTACGATTCTTATCTTGTACACCTCTATCCAAGTCACCTCTCATCCTCCTTAGCTCCAAACAGAAAAGCCCTAGCTTGCTCAATCTATCCTCATAAAATCTGCTCTCTAATCCAGGTATCTTTTCTGCACCCTTTGTAAAACTTCCACCTCTTTCCTGTAATGAGGTGACAGGAGCTGAACACAATTCTCCAAGTGTGGTCTAACCAGAGCTTTATGGAGCTGCAACATTACCTCGCAGCTCCTGAACTCAATCCCCCGACCACTGAAGGCCAATGCACCCTACACTGTCAGTTTGCTGCCTTGCATCACCGTCAGCAGCATCAGACACGGTGCTGTGGTCTGGATACCCCTCTCCTCCCCCACCCCACTGTCTCTCCCTGTCCCCCGTTTCCTCCTGCTGCTTCTCTCTCTATTACAGCCAACCCCTTTTGCTCACTCTCCTTATCCTTCCACAGTATCCTCTCCCCTCTTGCAAATCCTACTTAACATTTTCTCCATCTCTCCTACTTCCTTCACTCTCCAGATTTGATTCGGATCCATTTATTTTTCACATGTACATTATTGAAACATGCAATTAAATGAGTATTTTGTGTTAACAAACAGCATAACCTAAGATTATACTGGGGCAGGCCACAAGTGTTGCCACACATACCAGCATTCATCCCACTCTCTTGTTTTCCCCCTCTCCCTACCTATTTCTCATTCTCATGAGGGGGATCCCATTGAAACCTATTGACAATCAAAAGGCCTAGTTTGAGTGAACGTGGAGAGGATGTTTCCCATAGTAGGAGAGTCTAGGACCAGAGGGCACAACCCCAGAATACAAGGATGTCCCTTTTAAAACAGATGAGGAGGATATTTTAGCCAGTGAATCTGTGGAATTTGCTGCCACAGACGGCTGTGAAGGCTAGGTCATTGGGCATATTTAAAGCAGAGGCTGATATGTTCTTGATTAGTAAGAGTGTCAGCAGTTATGGGGAGAAGGCTGGAGAATGGAGTTGAGAGGGATACAAAATGAGTTCGGATGGAACAGATTTGATGGGCCGAGTGGACTAATCCCACTCCTATATGCTACGGTTTTATTCTCTGTCTGGAGTGCGTGGCAGTGACGCTCTCAGTGAATTGAGACAAAGCTTTTCTGGCAATCCTTGTTTGAGACAGAAGAGCCTGCAGATGCTGGAGTCTAGAGCAACTGACATTCAGCTGGAGGAACTCAGCAGGCTGAGCAACATCTGTCGGGGCTGTGGGGGAGGGCAGGAATCATAGACATTTCAGGTTAAAACCCTCCATTGGAATTGAGATTTATCTTCCTTTAATTTTCTCAATCTTCTCCTTGTGTTGCTGGCAGCAATTCTGCAGATGTTTATCTATCTCCTAACTCTTCACTTCCTGCAGAGAGGAGGGAGGGCTGTGTGCAGTTGAACAATAAATAGATTCCCAACCACAACATTTCAAGAACCTAACAAGAAACTAATAAAGATGCTGATTAGAATAATTAAATACAGCTGATTCAGTTAATGATCCTTTTGGTGAAAGAAATGCCCCAGGCTTTGGATGTTTAATGCCCTGTTAAATGGGCCCAGTGTGGCTGTTTTGCACCTGTGACTGCAAAGGAGCTAAAATGTTGGAGAAGTAACGTTACTACATATCAACACAGCAGTGCAGTGGGATCTGCTTGACCCGTGGTGAGAGTGGGGCGTGGTGGGGTAGAGGGGGGAGGACAAAGTGGGATGTCAACAGCCAAACCTGACCTTGGTTCATGAGAATGATCCTAGGAATGAAAGGGTTAATGTATGAGGAGTGTTTGATGCCCCTGGGCCTGTACTCCCTGGAGTTCAGAAGAATGAGGGGGATCTCACTGAAACTCAGAAATGTAGAAAACCTACGGCACATTACAGGCCCTTCGGCCTACAATGCTGTGCCAAACATGTACTTACTTTAGAAATTACCTTGGGTTGCCCATAGCTCTCTATTTTTCTAAGCTCCATGTACCTATCCAGGAATCTCTTAAAAGACCCTATTGTATCCGCCTCCACCACTGTCGCCGGCAGCCCATTCCACGCACTCACAACTCTCTGCATAAAAAAACTTAACCCTGGCATCTCCTCTGTACTTACTTCCAAGCACCTTAAAACTGTGCCCTCTCGTGCTAGCCATTTCAGCCTTGGGGAAAAAGCCTCTGGCTATCCACGCAATCAATGCCCCTCATCATCTTATACACCTCTGTCAGGTCACCTCTCAACCTCTGTCACCCCAAGGAGAAAAGGCCTTTTCAAATATTGAAAGGCCTAGATAGAGTGGAATGTGGAAAGAATGTTTCCTATATTGAGTGAGTCTAGGACCAGAGGACACAGCCTCAGAATCCATTTAGAAAAGCGAAGAGAAGGAATTTCTTTAGCCAGAGGATGGTGAATCTGTGGAATTCATTGCCACAGACAGCTGTGAAGGTCAAGTCATTGGGTATATTTAAAGTGGAGGTTGATAAGTTCTTGATTAGTCAGGGCATCAAAAGTTATGGGGAGATGGTAGGAGAATGGGGTTGAAAGGGATAATAAATCAGCTGTGACAAAATGGCGGAGAGGATTTGATGGGCTAATTCTGCTTCTATGTTTGTTCTTGTGTGGAGCACAGTGTGGCTTTCTATCATTGGCACAACAGTTGTGGGAAGGAAAATACTTAGTGAAGGTAGGAAAATGAGTTTTTGTTGAATGTGCTCTGTCTTCGGATGTCTCTGTATTGTCTTGGGCCCATTTAGAGTTGCAGCTAGCCCTCACCATAAGCAGGGCTATCAACACAGCATCCTTTGCTGAAGATAACAGCTCTCAGCTAAGGACTGTGGCTGGTGTTATGAGTGATGAACAGACCTGATGGACAATAGGGTGCAGAGTTAACCATTCCCAACCCTCCTCCTGAGAACTACGAACTATTGCTGTTGCTATGCTGCTCATGAGAGAGAGAGATAAAGCCCAGGCAAGAACATTTGCTACAGATAAGAGGGGGAGAGAGACTGTTGATTTACTGTATTACGACTATTCCTGGATTATTTACCTTCCACTACAAGAACTTTACTTTGCTCGTTAACATTCCTCAGGAGATAGCAGGAGTGGCCTGATTTGATGGACACAGTCATTCAGAGTTGATGGATAGCTGAGACCCCGTGAGTGGGGATAAAAGACAGGTCTGGAGAGACACCCTTCAGACACACCAGTGGACACTGACTGAGTGTTGTGAACCCACAGGAAGGTGGGGGCTTCGGAGACCGAATCAGGAGATCGGTCAGTAAAGCTCACAGTGTTACAGCAGGGCCGGTGGGGACTTGTGTGTGTGTCCACTCATGCCAGAGTGACGAGTCCACCACAGAAGAATGGTCTAGCTGAAGAACAGAGGGGTCATAACTGAATGATCACAACGATACGACGGATTAAGAAAGCAAAGGAAGGTTTGGCTGCTGTTCCTGTTACCTCTCGCTCGCTCTCTCTCTCTCTCTCTCCAACGGTTTCAATACAACAACCATAACCACCTCAGCATTTATGAACTGAGCTCTATATTTTCTTATGACAATTCATTTACCCCTAGACATCGATAGAGCTTGTTTATTATTGATTATTATTATTCCTACACTTGTAGGTTTATTACTGTTAACTTGTATATGTATATTTGCATTTTTGATATTGTATTGTGTAGTTTACTAATAAACACCTTTAGTTTGGTACCACCAGACTCCAACGGATTCTTCTTTCTCTGCTGGTCAGACACCCAGTTATGGGGTACGTAACAAATTGGGGGCTCGTCCGGGATTTAATTACTCAATTGGGGGCCAGTGAATCGGGATAAAAGTCCCTTATCTGATCTGGCTGTGTGGATAACTAGACGGGAAACCAGCAGAGATGGAAATTGACAAAATTTTAAAAGACCCGACTTCGGGGGCATTAGAGGATGCCAAGAAGGCGGAATTGGTGAGCGTTGCAAAATGATTAAATCTCTCGGTGGTGAAATCGTCGATGAGCAAGTTGGATATACAGAGAGCAATCGCTGTGCATTACATATCCGAGGGTGTGTTCACGTCGGATGTATTGGACCTGTTCCCTGAGAAAAAACCAGTCGAGGGTGAACTTCAGATACAGATAGAAAGATTAAGGTTGGTTGTGGAGAAGGAGGAAAGGGAGCATGATCTCCAGATACTCCAGATAAAGGAGATAGAAGCTGCAAAGCAGAGAGAAGAAGCTGATAGGCAGAGGGAGGACAGAGAGAAAGAGAGGCAGTTTGCGCTGGAAATGGAGAGGTTAAAGGCATCACAGGGAAGGGACCGGGCAGCAAACCAAAATGAGGGGTTCAAGATTGGTCAGGAGATCCAGTTAGTACCTCCATTCGAGGAGATGGATGTCGATAAGTTCTTCCTTCATTTTGAGAAAGTGGCTGTGAATCAGAACTGGCCTAAGGGGAAATGGGCTGTTCTGTTACAGAGCATACTTAGGGAAGGCTCAGCAAGCGTATTCGGCATTGTCTATGGATGAGTCTAAGGATTACGAGGAAGTAAAGAGGGCTGTATTGAGGAGTTACGAGTTGGTGCCAGAGGCATACCGGCAGAAGTTCTAGAACTTGAGAAAGCCGTGGAACCACACGTATTTAGAGTTTGCCCGTGAGATGCAAATGTGTTGTGAGCGTTGGTGCGCCTCAAAAGGGGTTGTTGGAGTTTATGATAAACTGTTACAGTTAATTCTGATGGAGCAGTTCAAAGGTTGTATCCCTGAGAGTATGAAGACGTACTTAGATGAGAAGGAGACAGTGACTCTGTCTGTGACTGTCAAATTAGCAGACAAGTATGACTTAACCCACAAAACAAAGTTTTCCCTAAATAAGAGCTACCAGAAAGGCAGTAGGGATGGCAGAGAAAGCCCACCGGCTAAGGCAGAGAATAAGCCGGGAGCTAGTGGAAAAGGTAAGGAGGAGGAAAAACAGGCTGGCAGGAAGGTTCCCAACTTTACGTGTTATAATTGTGGGAAAGCTGGTCATATAGCATCTAAGTGCTTTGCTCCGAAGAAGGAGACAGGAAAAGGGAAAACGGCAGTCCCAACTGGTTGCATTGAGTCGGTCAGCAGATTGATGAGGAAGGCAAAGGTAGATAGAGCACAAGAGGGGCGTGAGAAGTTTATCTCGGAAGGGACGGTGTTTATGAAGGAGGGAGAAACCCCAGTTCCAGTGTGGATCTGGAGAGATACTGGGGCTGATCAGTCATTGATTCTAAGGAAGGTGTTAGACTTTGGTCCTGAGACTGGGGAGGTTGTGTTAAGAGGTATCGGAAAAGGGACCGAGGCCGTACCTTTGCACAGGATATTTCTGAAATGTGACCTGATATCTGGACCAGTCGAAATAGGGGTGCGGTCGAAACTACCGATGGACGGCATGGACGTCCTACTTGGTAACGATCTGGCAGGTGGTGACGTGTATTCAGCAGTGAAATTAACAAGTAAGCCTGTAAGTGCTGAGCACCCGCCCATAGATTCCAAGATCTATCCCGCATGCGCAATCACTCGCAGCATGTCTAGAAAGGCGGCTGAGAAAGGAGACAGTTTAATTGAGTCCAGGGTTGATTTAACGGAGACATTTTTGCCGACCTTGTATGAAAAGGGGTTACCGGAGGAGAAGGAAAAGGATAGTGGGGTTAAGGAGAGTAAAGGAGAGGAGGTAGATCTACCATTACCAAGGAGGGACTTTATAAAGGGACAGAGTCATGATGAGGAGCTTGTGGCGTTGAAAGAATCAGCTCTTTCTGAGGTAGAGATTGATAAAGAACCAGGGGATACTATCTGAAGGAGGGAGTGTTAATGAGGAAGTGGAGGCCGACCACGCTGCCAGTCAATGAGGACTGGGCGGTGGTACACCAGGTGGTGGTTCTGAAGGTTTATCGGGATGAAATTTTGAACTTGGCTCACAAGGGACCGCTAGGTGGACATTTGGGAGTAAGGAAGACAGTAGATAGGGTTATGAAAGATTTTTATTGGCCAAATGAGGAAGGATATTGTTGACTATTGTAAAAGGTGCCATACTTGTCAGGTGGTAGGAAAGCCAAATCAGGTTATCCCCAAGGCACCTCTTAGACCGATACCCGCCTTTGGGGAGCCTTTTTCCCGAATCATCGTGGATTTTGTGGGTCCTTTGCCTAGAACTGCGAGCAGGCGGCAGTATGTCATGACCATGATGTGTGCTGCTACTCGATTCCTGGAGGCTGTGCCCCTGGGGAACATTAGGACTCCTGCGGTGGTAAAGGCCCTCATTAAATTTTTCACCACGGTAGGGTTACCTAGAGAGATACAGTCAGATCAGGGGAGTACCTTCACGTCCCGTGCATTTCAACAAATGTTGACACAGATGGGAGTTAAGCAAATTCTAGCCTCTGCATACCACCCGGAATCTCAAGGAGCATTGGAAAGATTCCACGCAACTTTAAAGACTATGATTAAAACTTACTGTCAGGAAAACACTCGTGACTGGGATGATGCATTACCACTTCTGTTATTTGCAGTGAGGGACACGGTTCAGGAATCTCTGGGGTTCAGTCTATTTGAGCTCGTTTTTGGTCACAGGCCCAGAGGACCTTTAACCTTACTCAAAGAAAAATGGTCTAGTCCGAATGTGCAAGTCAATGTGATTGACTATGTTTTGAGGTTCTGTGAAAGGCTCCATAAAGTTTGCGAGTTTGCGAAGCAAAATCTTAGACTCCCAGACTAAAATGAAACGAGCCCGATGATAAACGAGCCCGAGAGCAAGAATTTCAAGTGGGCGATAAGGTTTTGGTCCTGTTCCCTGTAGTTACCAACCTCCTACAGGCGAAGTTTCAAGAACCGTACAAAGTGATTAAGAAACTAGACTCATTGAATTATGTGATTGAAACACCTGATAGATGAAAGCCGAGCCAGTTGGTTCATGTTAACATGCTCAAAGGTTATCATAACGCGACCCCCACGGCGGCCGGTGCTGTCGCGAAGGCCGATGAGGCAGAAAGGATTGATAAGGAGGGGTCCGAGCGTTTTGAAAAGATAAGCATAGTACCCACCAGACTAGAGAACTGTTATTTTGGCCAACTTTGCTGATAAAGTCAGTCACTTGGAGCCTGAACAAAGAGAGCAACTGACACAGCTAATTAACTGGCATGCAGATTTATGCCCAGATGTTCCCAGAAGGTGCAAAGTAACAGAGCATGATGTTATTGTTACCTCAGCCCAGTCGGATTAAACAATCCCCTTATTGGATGAATTTGGAAAAGAGTAAGCTAGTGGAAAAAGAAATTGACCATGTGCTAGCTGCTGGTATTATTCGTGAATCTTTCTCTGCATGGGCATCTCCATGCGTGGTTGTACCAAAGCCGGACGGTAATATAAGATTCTGTACAGATTACAGAAAGGTGAATGCCATCACACAATCAGATGCTTACCCTATCCCCAGGGTGGATGATTGTATTGATAAGGTGGGTAAAACGAGATACGTCACTAAGATTGACCTGCTAAAGGGATACTGGTGTGTTCCTTTGACTGACAGGGTTCGAGAAATTTCAGCCTTTGTCACACCATCAGGGTTTTATGAATACAATGTGTTGCCATTTGGAATGAAAAACGCTCCAGGGACATTTCAGAGAATGATCGACGCTGTGATTAAAGGGTTAACAAACACAAAGGCTTACATTGACGATGTAGTAGTTTGGAGTGACACTTGGGATGAGCACATTGAAGCTGGGGAGAAACTGTTTAAACGAATGTCTGCAGCCCACCTCACAGTGAACCTCGCAAAGAGTGAGTTTGGCCATGCCACGATCATGTACCTGGGGTATGTGGTAGGACAAGGGCAATTGGCTCCTGTGCAGGCTAAAGTACAGGCTATTTCCGAGGTTCCTGTCCCAACAAATAAGAGGGCATTGAGAAGGTTTTTGGGCATGGTGGGGTACTATGGAAAATTTTGTAAGAACTTTGCAGATATTGCCCTCCCGCTTACAAAGCTCCTACAGAAGGAAGAAAACTTTGAGTGGAGCAGTCCTTGTCAGAAAGCTTTTGAGAAGTTGAAAACCATATTGTGCCACCACCCTGTGTTAAAAGCACCTGATCTCTTGAAAACTTTCTCCCTGGCGACTGATGCAAGTGATGCAAGTCCTATTGCAGAAAGCAGGGGATGGAAGGGAACACCCAGTGGCATATTTCTCTCGAAAGTTCAATGTGCATCAGAGAAATTACTCTACTGTGGAGAAAGAATTGTTGGCACTTATCTTGGCAATTCAGCATTTTGAGGTCTACATCTGTGCAGCAGAGAGACCATTAATTGTTTATACTGATCACAACCCTTTGGTATTCTTGGCTAACATGAAAAATAAAAATAGGAGGTTATTAAGTTGGAGTCTGTTGTTACAGGAATTCGATATTAAAATACAGCATGTAAAAGGGAGTGAGAATGTAATTGCTGACTGTTTTTCCAGATGTTAATTTGAAATTGTACTTGTATTATTCTTGTAGTTAAGACCACTTCTGTATTTAGTTAACTTCTGTAATATGCTTTATTAGTTAATTTTCACTCTGGTGAAAATTTCCAGAAGGATGGCGGTGTTATGAGTGATGAACAGACCTGATGGACAATGGGGTGCAGAATTAACCATTCCCAACCCCCCTCCTGAGAACTACGAACTATTGCTGTTGCTATGCTGCTCATGAGAGAGAGAGATAAAGCCCAGGCAAGAACATTTGCTACAGATAAGAGGGGGAGAGAGACTGTTGATTTACAGTATTATGACTCTTCCTGGATTATTTACTCTCCACTACAAGGACTTCACTTTGCTCGTTAACATTCCTCAGGAGATAGCAGGAGTGGCCTGATTTGATGGACACAGTCATTCAGAGTTGATGGATAGCTGAGACCCCGCGAGTGGGGATAAAAGACAGGCCTGGGGAGACACCCTTCAGACACACCAGTGGACACTGACTGAGTGTTGTGAACCCACAGAAAGGTGGGAGCTTTGGAGACCGAACCAGGAGATCGGTCAGTAAATCTCATAGTGTTACAGCAGGGCCAGTGGGGACTTGTGTGTGTGTCCACTCATGCCAGAGTGATGAGTCCACCACAGAAGAATGGTCTAGCTGAAGAACAGAGGGGTCATAACTGAATGACCACACCGATACGACGGATTAAGAAAGCAAAGGAAGGTTTGCCTGCTGTAGCTGTTACATCTCGCTCTCTCTCTCTCTCTCTCTCTCTCTCTCTCTCTCTCCAACGATTTCAATACAACAACCATAACCACCTCAGCATTTATGAACTGAACTCTATACTTTTTTATGACAATTCATTTACCCCTAGACATCGATAGAGCTTGTTTATTATTGATTATTATTATTCCTACACTTGTAGGTTTATTACTGTTAACTTGTATATGTATATTTGCATTTTTGATATTGTATTGTGTAGTTTACTAATAAACACCTTTAGTTTGGTACCACCAGACTCCAACGGATTCTTCTTTCTCTGCTGGTCAGACACCCAGTTACGGGGTACATAGCACTGGTATATCAGGAGTCAATCCATGTGATATAGATAGATAGCGCATCTTCAGCATCTCACTACAGACATTGAATGACGCCAACCTTCTAAGGAAGTACAGTCGACTCTGTGCCTTCCTGCACAAGGCATCTGTGTTGGCAGTCCAGTCTAGCTTCTCGTCTAACTGTACTCCCAGATACTTGTAGGAAAGATATGTTCCTTTCACTATATTGTCAAAGTACTTTAAACCAAGGAGCATATATTGTGATAAAGTTCAAAGTAACTTATTATCAAAGTGCATATATGTCACCATATACAATCTTGAGATTCACTTTCCTATGGGCATACTTGGCAAATCTATAGAATAGTAACTATAACAGGATCAGTGAAAGATCAACCAGAGTGCAGAAGACAATAAACTGTGCAAAAGCAAATATAAATAAATAGCAATAAATAATGAGAATGATAAGGAGTCCTTAAAGTGAGAGCATTGGTTGTAGGAACATTTCAATGATGGGACAAGTGAGTGTAGTAATCCCCTTCTATTCAGGAGCCTGATGGTTGAGGGTTAGTAACTGTTCTTGAACCTGGTGGTGTGAGTCCTGAGGTTCCTGTACCTTCTACCTGATGGTAGCAGTGAGAAGTGAGCATGGCCTTGGGTGGTGGAGATCTCTGATGATGGATGCTGCTTTCCTACAACAGCGTTTCATTAGATGTGCTCAGTGGTTGGGAGGACTTTACCCATGATGGACTGGACCATATCCACTATTTTTTGTAGGATTTTCCATTCAAGGGCATTAGTGTTTCCATACTAGGCTGTGATGCAGCCAGCCAATATACTCTTCACTATATGTCTATAGGTTCCAAGGTTGTCAAGCCGAGGAGTGGTAGTGGGGACAAGCTCCCACTATCTAACAGTGTTCCTTACGGCGTGCACCTCAAATAGCCTCTGACAACCAAGTCCAACTCCTGGCCTTCTCATGTGGCTTAGCCTCTAAGCCCAGCGGAACCGTTTCTACTGACAGAAGGGGCAAAGGCAGGTCCTGGCGCCTTAAAACCAATGCTTCGGGTAGATGGCTCATCAGCCTGGGAAGGCAGTCCATCTAGAGAGGAAAAACTCTGATTTCAAACCTCCACTGCCTTGCGCCCATACCCACTCATGGGAAAGGCTTTGGGAGTGAAACCCTGAGGACAAATCGGAACTGGAGTCCCTAAGGCAGTTTGAGTTCTGGCAACTCCTGCGACGTCACCAGTGCCAAGCTGTATCAGCCCTTACCCTTCCCTTGGACAACATCGATGGCATGGAGAGGGGAGACTCGCTGCATGGGTAACTGCTGGTCTTCCATACAACCCTGCCCAGGCCTGTGCCCTGAAGAGGGCGCAGGTCCATGGTCTCACGAGACTAATGGCTGCCACACACATGTCTACAGAAGTTTGTCGAAGTTTTAGGTGTCATGCGGAATCTCCACAAACTCCTAAGGAAGTTGTGCTTGCTTCACAATTGCACTTGTGTGCTGGGTCCAGGATAGGTCCTTTGAAATAGTAACACCCAGGAATTTAAAGTTGCTGACATTGAGTGAGAGGTTCTTGTTATGACACTGCTCAGTCAAATTTTCAAACTCCCACCTGTATGCTAATTCCTCACCACCTTTGATTCAGCCTACAACAGCAGTGTCATCAGCAAACTTGAATATGACATTGGAGCTGTGCTTAGCCACACAGTCCCAAGAGTAAGGAGAGTAGAGCAAGGGGTTAATCACACAGCTCTGTGGTGCACCCATGGTTGATGGAGCTCATGGAGGAGATTTCATTGCCAAACCAAACTGACTGAGGTCTACGAAATCCAGGTCCAATTGCACAAGGAGGCATTGAGGCCAAGGATTTGGACTTCTGAGCTGTAGCTAATAAAGAGAATCCTGATGTATATGCCTTTGCTGTCTAGATGTTCCAGGATTGAGTGAAGAGCCAACAATAGAAAATAGGTGCAGAAGTAGACCATTCGGCCCTTCGAGCTTGCACCGCCATTTTGAGATCATGGCTGATCAACTACTATCAATACCCGGTTCCTGCCTTGTCCCCATATTCCTTGATTCCCCTATCCATAAGATACCTATTTAGCTCCTTCTTGAAAGCATCCAGAGAATTGGCCTCCACTACCTTCCGAGGCAGTGCATTCCAGATCCCCACAACTTTCTGGGAGAAGAAGTTTTTCCTTAACTCTGTCCTAAATGACCTACCCCTTATTCTCAAACCATGCCCTCTGGTACTGGACTCTCCCAGCATCTGGAACATATTTCCTGCCTCTATCTTGTCCAATCCCTTAATAATCTTTTATGTTTCAATCAGATCCCCTCTCAATCTCCTTAATTCCAGCGTGTACAAGCCCAGTCTCTATAGTCTCTCTGTGTAAGACAGTCCAGACATCCCAGGAATTAACCTCGTGAATCTACGCTGCACTTCCTCTACAGCCAGGATGTCCTTCCTTAACCCTGGAGACCAAAACTGTACACAATACTCCAGGTGTGGTCTCACCAGGGCTCTGTACAAA
Organism: Hemitrygon akajei; assembly: GCF_048418815.1. Taxonomy (NCBI): domain Eukaryota; kingdom Metazoa; phylum Chordata; class Chondrichthyes; order Myliobatiformes; family Dasyatidae; genus Hemitrygon; species Hemitrygon akajei. The sequence continues at coordinate 11,449,014 of NC_133144.1, forward strand.
TGCAAGAGGATTTCCTTGCTCTTGTACTCAATTCCCTTTGTAATAAAGGCCAACATTCCATTAGCCTTCTTCACTGCCTGCTGCACTTGCTCATTCACCTTCAGTGACTGATGAACAAGGACTCTGAGATCTCTTTGTATTTCTCCCTTACCCAACTCTACACCGTTCAGATAATAATCTGCCTTCCTGTTCTTACTCCCAAAGTGGATAACCTCACACTTACTCACATTAAACACCATCTGCCAAGTATCTGCCCACTCACCCAGCCTATCCAAGTCACCCTGAATTCTCCTAACATCCTCATCACATGTCACACTGCCACCCAGCTTAGTATCATCAGCAAATTTGCTGATGTTATTTTCTATGCCTTCATCCAAATCGTTAACGTAAATGGTAAACAGCTGTGGTCCCAATACCGAGCCCTGTGGCACCCCACTAGTCACCACCTGCCATTCCGAGAAACACCCATTCACCGCTACCCTTTGCTTTCTATCTGCCAACCAGTTTTCTATCCATGTCAATGCCTTCTCCCCGATGCCCTGAGCTTTGATTTTACCCACCAATCTTCTATGTGGGACCTTATCAAATGCCTTCTGAAAATAGAGGTACACTACATCCACTGGATCTCCCCCGTCTAACTTCCTGGTTACATCCTCGAAAAACTCCAACAGATTAGTCAAGCATGATTTACCCTTGGTAAATCCATGCTGGCTCAGCCCAATCCTATCACTGCTATCTAGATATGCCACTATTTCATCCTTAATAATGGACTCTAGCATCTTTCCCACCGCCGATGTCAGGCTGACAGGTCAATAGTTCTCTGTTTTCTCCCTTCCTCCTTTCTTAAAAAGTGGGATAACATTAACCATTCTCCAATCCTCAGGAACTGATCCTGAATCTAAGGAACATTGGAAAATGATTACCATTGCATCCGCAATTTCCAGGGCCACCTCCTTTAGTACCCTAGGGTGCAGACCATCTGGACCTGGGGATTTGTCAGCCTTCAGTCCCATCAGTCTTCTCATCACCGTTTCCTTCCGAATGTCAATCTGTTTCATTTCCTCTGTTACCCTATGTCCTTGGCCCATCCATACATCTGGGAGATTGCTTGTGTCTTCCTTAGTGAAAACAGATCTAAAGTACTCATTAAATTCTTCTGCCATTTCTCTGTTTCCCATAACAATTTCACCCAATTCATTCTTCAAGGGCCCAACATTGTTCTTAACTATCTTCTTTCTCTTCACATACCTAAAAAAGCTTTTGCTATCTTCCTTTATATTCCTGGCTAGCTTGCGTTCGTACCTCATTTTTTCTCCCCGTATTGTCTTTTTAGTTAAGTTCTGTTGTTCCTTAAAAACTTCCCAATCATCTGTCCTCCCACTCACCTTAGCTCTGTCATATTTCCTTTTTTTTTAATGCTATGCAATCTCTGACTTCCTTTGTCAACCACTGTGGCCCCTTTTCCCCCTTTGAATCCTTCCTTCTCTGGGGGATGAACTGATTTTGCACCTTGTGCATTATTCCCAAGAATACCTGCCATTGCTGTTCCACTGTCTTTTCTGCTAGGCTATCCGTCCAGTCAACTTTGGCCAGCTCCTCCCTCATGGCTCCATAGTTTCCCCTGTTCATCTGCAACACTGACACCTCTGATCTGCCCTTATCCTTCTCAAATTGCAGATAAAAGCTTATCATATTATGATCACTACCTCCTAATGGCTCCTTTACTGCAAGATCGCTTATCAAATCCTGTTCATTACATAACACTAGATCCAGAATAGTCTTGTCCCTGGTCGGCTCTCGTACAAGCTGTTCCAAGAATGCATCCCTTAGGCACTCTACAAACTCCCTATCCTGGGGTCCAGCACCAACCTGATTCTCCCAGTTCACCTGCATGTTGAAATCCCCCATAACTACTGCGACATTACCTTTGCCACATGCCAATGTTAACTCCCTATTCAACTTGCACCCAATATCCATGCCACTGTTTGGTGGCCTGTAGACAACACCCATTTGGGTCCTTTTACCCTTACTGTTCCTCAGTTCTATCCACACAGACTCTACTTCTCCTGACCCTATGTCCCCCCTTGCAAAGGACTGAATCTCATTCCTCACCAACAGGGCCACCCCACCCCGTCTGCCCACATTTCTGTCCCTACGATAGCACGTATACCCTTGTACATTCATTTCCCAGGTCTGATCTCCCTGCAGCCATGTCTCCGTTATCCCAACAACATCATAGTTACCTATTCGCACCTGGGCTTCAAGCTCATCCACCTTATTTCTGACACTTCGTGCATTCAGATATAGAATTTTTAACCCATTTCTCCTCTCTCTGTTTGAATCACTGCCTATTGTGCTTAAACCAGCTCCCCGAACTCCCATCGGGCTATACGCCCCTAGAATTTTGTTGTCCTTCCTAAATTTACTTTTTCTTTCAACACATTTAACTCCATGTTCCTCTGTACATGAGTCCTCCTTATCACTTGTTCCGCCCCACCTTCCTCTACTACACACTTAATATTCCGGAACCGTGTAGTCCCCACCTGTCCTTTATTCTTCATCTCGCTATCCTCTCTCACATTCTGGATCCCCGCCCCCTGCAAATTTAGTTTAAACCCCCCCAAGAAGCACTAGCAAACTTCCCTGCAAGAATGTTAGTACCGCTCCAGTTCAGGTGTAAACCGTCCCTTCGGAACAGATCCCACCTTCCCTGGAACAAAGCCCAATTATCTACAAACCTGAAGCCCTCCCTCCTGCACCATCCTCTCAGCCACGTATTAATCTTTATAATCCTCCTGTTCCTTGCCTCACTCACACGTGGCACGGGTAGCAATCCTGAGATTGTTACCCTGGAGGTCCTGCTCTTCAGCTTCGCACCTAACTCCCTGAACTCCCTACGCAGGACCCCCTCACTCATCCTACCCACGTCATTGGTCCCTACATGAACCACAACATCTGGATTCTTGCCCTCCCTCTCGAGAATAACCTGCACCCGATCTGAGATGTCTCGGACCCCGGCACCAGGGAAGCAACATACCATCCGAGACTCCCGATCTTCCCCACAAAATCTCCTATCCGCCCCCCTGACTATAGAATCCCCTATCAATACCACTCTCTTCTCTTCCCTCCTCCCCTTCCTAGTCCTATTTATTTATTGAGTTGCTGCCAAATGATTGGTTGATTCAATATTTGCATTAACGAGCAGGTGTACAGGTGTACCCAATAACGTGGCCACTGAGTGTATAAATACTTTGATACTAAATTTACTTTGAATACCTGTTGTTTGAGGGTGAAATAATGCCACGTAATAACATTTAAAAGACATTTGGGTTAGAGTTCAACACCACTGTTAGCATGGACAAGATGGGCTGACAGGCCTGTTTCCATAATGCGTTACTCTATGACTCTAATGGCTTGGCATCTTTCAGTTCCATTGCAGTTGGCTATCTGGCCTGTTGAACCTGCTGTGGCATTCAATAAGATTGTGGCTGACAATCTGGCCATGGGCTTGGTTCCAGTTACATGCCTTTTTTTCATAACCCTAATTCCCCTGTTATACAAGAATCTATCTAACTGTACTTTTAAAATATTTAATGAGGTCATTTCTACTGCTTCCCTGGGCACAGCATTCTACAGATTCGCTATTCTCTGCAGGAAAGCAGTTTCTCCTCATCTCCATCCCAAATCTACTCTCCTGAATCTAGTTTCACCTAAGATTCCTGAAGATTTTTATAGCCAGGAATGGTCATGTGGACAAGCTCCCACTACCTATTGAATGCTCCCAGTGGCGGGTGTCTCAAACAACCAAGTCCAGCTCCTGGCCTTCATGTGTGGCTTAGCTACTAAGCCCAGTGGAATAGTTTCTCCTGACAGGAGAAGGGGCAAAGGTACCTTAAAAGCAGTCACTTCAGGCAGATGAGTCTCCTCATGGTTGGCAGCTCATCTACGAGGAGGAAAACTCCGATCTCAAACCTCCGCTGTTTGTGGCTATACCCACTCATAGGGAAGGCTTCAGGAGTAAACCCCAAGGGAAAAATCCAGAGCTGGAATCACCAAGGTAGTCCTACATTCAGTTCAATGCTGACTGGTAACTTCTGTGACACTTCTGGTACCAAACTGTATCAGTCTCCGCCGTTCATTTAGGTTCATCAGATGTATGGAGAGGGAGAGTTTGCAACAGGACAGCAGCTTGCTCTCCATATCGTACTGACCAGGCTTGCATATCTAGACAGCTAGGACACAATATCCATGGTCAACTCTGACCAACAGAGGCCTTCACTCACTCAACTACCCGATGGGGAAACAACTTTCCTGCCTCGATCTTATCTATTCCTTTCATATTTTTACATATTTCTATAAAATCTCATCTAATTCTTCTGAATTCCAGCCAGTATAGTCCTAGGCAACTCAATCTCTTATAGGCATTTCTGAAACCAAGCTGGTGAACCTCCTCTGCACAGCCTCAAAGCCAGTATACCTTTCCTCAAGTAAGAACAGTGGAACTGCTGTGGCCTCACCAGTACCTTGTACTGATGTAGCATAATGTCTTGGGGTCATGAATTTGCCATTCTATTTGCCTTCTTGATAAGCTGTTGTACCTTCAAACCAACCTTTTGTTATCCATGCACAAGCTCTCCCAAGTCCCTGTGCACACCAGCATGCCGCAATCTTACACTGTTTAAATAATAATCTGATCTTCTACTTTTCCTTCTAAAGTGGATGACCTCACACTTATCGGCATTGTATTCCATCGGCCAATCTTTCATCCACTCACTTAACCTATCTATAGCTCTCTGCATCCTCTGCACAATTTGTTTATCCACTCAATGTAGTGTCATCAGCAAACTGAAATACAATACACTCTCTCCTATTATTGTATGTCGTGAACAGTTGTGGGCCCAGCACCAACCCCTGAGGCACTCCGCTGACCACTGGACTGCCAATCAAAGGAACACCTATTTATCCCAATTATCTGCCTCTATTGGTTAACCAATATTCTATCCATGCTAATACCCTACTCCCAACTCCAAGCGTCCTTGTATTGTGGGTAAGTCTTCTACGCTGTGCCTTATCAAAAACCTGGAAATCCAAGTATACAACATCCACTGTTTCCCCTCTGTCTGCTGCACTCATTATATCCTCAAAGAACTCAAGTAAGTTTGTCAGACTGGAGTTGCCCTTCTGTCTGCCTGGTGGAACCACTTCCATCCAGATGCCTCACTATTTCTTCCTTGATGATAACTTCAAGCATTTTCCCCACTACCAATGTTAAACTAACTGGCCAATAGTTTTCCACCTTTTGCCCTCATCCTGTCTTTTAGACAGTGGTATTTACAGTGTTTTCTTTAGACAGAGAGTGGTAGGTGCATGGAACACCCTGCCAGGAATGGTGGTAGAGGCAGGTACATTAGGGACATTTAAGAGACTTTTAGATAGACATGTGGATGAAAGATTGATCTCGGAGTGGGTTAAAAGGTCAGCAAATATTGTGGACTGAAGGGCCTGTACTGTTTTATTCTGAACATGGTTATATAAAATGGAGGAGTAGCAAATAGGGGAAAATGCACAGCAATTAAAGGGTTAAATGAAGCCTGCTCTCTCACATAGCATCGTGTTCACATTGGTTGTTTGTCAGTCTTTTTTGGGTATACTTTTTCATAAGTTCTATCATTATTTTTTCCTATAAATGCCCACAAGAAAATTAATCTCAATGTAGTATATAGTGACATACATATTTTGATAATAAATTTACTTTGAACTCTTTTCCCTGCTTCACTCAGTACTTTGGAGTTTTCCCAGAGACTAAGTAATCCCTTAACTGAGCTTTAACTGTAGGGCTGGGCTGATCACTGGGTGAGAGCTGTTCTTTCAGAACCTCGTTATAGATATCGACTTGGTCCTGTTACCTGCTGCATTGTAAACCAGCAGTGGCTCACTCAGCCACTACGAGCCTTACTTACTCACACGGACAAGCTTCCATTTGCACATGATGGGCTCTGCCTTGTTCGGCGTTCTCTTGCCTCTGCATCTGGGTTCATGCCCCACTCTAGGGCCTTGAATTCAAAATCTAGCCAGCTGGCCCCTGTACTTTTGAAAGCCCCTTCTTTCAGTTCACAACAGGCTTCCAGAATTAATCTTAATGTAACTGGGTGACTGTCAAATGCTCTTCGGTATCGTTAAGAGTGTACTTGGGCATTCATCCGGGCAATGCTAGAATAGGTGCCTGTGCCTTTAAGTGGAGATGGTGACGTCATTACGCACACGCGGGATGGTGGGGAGACCATTTTGTTTTCTGCCGCCGAAGTTGTTGGGCCGTTGGGATCAAGTTCCCCCCCAGAGGTGCAAGGCATGGTGAGGAGTGGTGAGCATTTACAGTATCCATGTGAATTTGTGTATGCTTGCTGGCGAATCGAGAATATCGATAATTTGACATGTTTTACATGTGGAAGCTTTAGATTTTCACGAGTAAAGAACTCGACGCTGGATAGCCTGGCTTGCAAAGTTCCTCACCGGCCAAGTAGGTCAGTCCTCCTGTAATTTAACTACCAGGCATATCTTGTAAAGGTTGTGCCAAAGTGTACCTTTTGTTGGACTTTATTGTATCATGACTGATTGTGCACATAACGTGAATGTTCGGGGGTTCAGCACGTGTGTGCTATAAAGTAGTAGACATCTTAGATGTGATGTATACGCTTACATTTTTTTGCTGCTATGTATAGGATACAGGGTTGGGGGGTTCTAATGTTGTTTGTATCGTGTTTCTTCAGAATTGCCACTACCATATTAGTATTGTGTGATTTTCTTTGTATTTTTATACTGCATACACAATTGGTGAATACACAAGTGTGGGGATCGAAGGTTAAACGGAGATTGTGACAGCAGCACCTGATCGTAAAGTCATTCGCTTTGTTTTAAGACCCTCTCCTGGCACTTAAACATCTAAAACAGATAAAGGAATTAAAACCCGAAAAAGTAGCTGTCGTCCTGAGTGTGTACTTTTCCCCAGGCCACAACATTAAAAAGAGACCGAAACCATCCAGGAGGAAATCCTCGAGCACTTTGGGCAGTCTTTAGATTTGAATCTGGGTTTTCTTCTCTAGGTACATCAAAGCTTTTGAGATTGCTACCTTTAGATTGATAGCACATCAAGATTAAAGATTTAGCTTTAGTTGTCACATGTATATTGAAATATACAGTGAAGGTCGTCGCTTGTATCAACAACCAACAAAATACGAGGAGCACTGGGGGAAGCCCTCAAATGTCGCCATGTTTCCAGCACCAGCATAGCATGCCCACAACTTACTAGCTCCAACCTCTCACCTTTGGAACGTGGAAGAAACGTGCTCACGGGGTGGTTGTACAGGCTGTGGAGAACTGGACCCAGGTCGCTATTGCTATTGAGCATTACGCTGCCCTGTCACCCAGAGCCAAGAGGGTAAATGGGGTGAAGATAGAGTAGCCAAAAGGACTACTTTTGTGTTGAGTGGGTGACTGATGGTTGGCAAAGACTTGACAGGCTGAAGGGCTCCCAGTTCTCCCATGTGAGCCGTCTGGATACTGTCAGTTCGAAAGGACCCCACAGGTCCACCTGACAGGACCTTGGGGTGGGGTAGGTAGAGTCCTTGACCACACTAGGCCTAGTGCGATGGTGCTGAAAATTCCAGCTCCTACACCGAGCTCTACAGGGATGATGTTTCAGGAGTCTGGAATCAGACACAAACTCAGAATAAGGGGTGGGGCATGTGGAATGGAGATGAGGAGAAATGTCTTCACTCAGATGGCCAACAATCTTGTGAATTCTCTAATCCAAATCTTCCAGCGCTCTCAGTCATGAGCTTACTAGGAGAAGCTGAGTGAGCTAGGGATTTTCTCACTGGAGTGAAAGAAGATAAGAGGTGACCTGTACAAGATAAAAGACATAGATAGAGTAGGCAGCCAGCACCTTTATCCAAATGGATAATATGAAGGGGCATAATTTTAAGTGATGGGAGGGAAGTATAGGGAAGATGAGAGAGGTAATTTTTTTTAACAGAGTGGTGGGTGTGTGGAACGTGCTGCCAGAGGTTGTGGTACTTTAGGGATATTTAAGAAACTCTTGGGTACACAGATGAAAAAAAGATGAAGGGTACGCAGGAGGAAAGAGTTAGATTAATCTCAGAATAGGTTAAACAGTTCACAGAACAGCATGGGCTGAAGGGCCTGTACTGTAATATTCTATGTTCATTTGCAGTGAAGACTGGTAAATGTCTGGGAATTAAGGGCTGTGAGGGAAGTGGAGGAAATGGGGATGATTCTGGTAAAGCAGGGAGCAGCTCAGGGTCAGATAGTCCAATCCTATCCATAATTCCCATATTCCGACTGACAGAGTCTTTCCAAAAACAAAAGATGTTCGAGTTGTTTTTTTCCCTTCCAATGAAAAGCACATGAAACTCTTCCAAGATGAGGTAAGGTGGCAGCCATTCAAGACTTGGCAGGTGACCTTTCATCTGAGACGGAATTCAGACCTTTTAATAAAAGCCTCGGCTCTGAATCGCCGCTACCTTTGATGCAGTGGAGCCACCTTCACGCTCAAAATAAAATGATTAGTCCCCTGGTGAGTCAGCGTGTAAACCCCGTGACGCATTCACTGTTGGATCTGCAGCCTTTGAACTTGTCCCATTGAACCCCAGTTCATTGTGTGGTCCCCACCCTTCAGGGCATTCATTATCGCAAATGGAGGGAACCAACTCTGTTCCACCGAGAGAAAGTTTTTTTTGCATGGTTCTTGTCTTGCCCTGGGAGAGGCCAAGCTTTCACTAATCTCTCCCTCGCTCTTGGAACACAATGGCTTCCTTACAAAGTCTTTTTGCAGAGATGAATGACGGCTGTGCTGCCCTCCCCCTCCCCCTCCCCCTGCCCCACGCAGACAAATGCAAACCATGAGTCAACAGGTGATGTCATGGTCTGTACCCTCTCCTACAGCAGTCAGCCAGACCAGACGCACATCCCGTTCCAGAGAGCAAGATTATGCCATTGTGTTCTGAATGAATATCAGTTAGTTGGGACTGCAACCAGAGCCTGTCACTGAGTAAACATTTAAGGGATTATTTTTCCCACTGAAACATTAAGTAATTTGTACAGAAAAGCCATGAAATAAATAACCCTTGGTTTGTTCAAAACAAAGACTAGCCTTCTGAATTGACAAGTCTGTGCTCTGTTCCTCTCTGTGGAGTGCTGGAAATTTCCCAGAAACATACATTACGTCAGCCTCTTTCCCCCCTCTCTTCCAGCCCATCTCAGCCCCTCGCTCCAAGACAACGGAGCTCTGTAGAAGATCTCGGCTGGTTGCTAGTCAGTTAACAATGACTGTTAAAAGCAGTGCAGCATGATAGCGTAGTTGTTTGCGTGACACTATTACAGCTCAGGGCATCAGAGTTCGGAGTTCAATTCTGGCGTCCTCTGTAAGGAGTTGATATGCTCTTCCCGTGTGTGCTTCGGTTTCCTCCCACAGTCCAAAGCCATACTGGTTAGCAGGTTAATTGGTCATTGTAAATTGTCCCATGAATGTGAGGTGAGGGCCTCCATCGGTCAGAGTTGACCATGGATGTTGTGTCCTAGCTGTCTAGATACACAAGCCTGGGCAGTCCAATATGGAGAGCGAGCTGTTGCCCATGTAGCAGGCTGCCCCACTCCACGCACCTGATGAACCCAAAGGAACGGCAGAGACTGACACGGTTCGGTACCAGCAGCGTCGCAGGAGTTTCCGGTCAGCGTAGGACTGCCTTAGGGACACCAGCTCCTGATTTTTCTCTGTTTACTCCTGAAGCCTTCCCCACGAGTCGGTATAGCCACGAGACAGCAGAAGCTTGAGATCATGAGCTGCCAAAGTCGGCTGATGAGTCCCACCTGTCCTGTGATTACACTATTAAATAGGCAAGTTGCTGGGCAGTATGGTTCATTGGGCCAGAAGGACCTGTTCTGTTTGTTTCATTAATTAAAAAATAGCCGTGGGTGTCCTGATCAACAGGTAGAGCCCAACCAACTGGGAATGTTGGCAGTGAAGGGGGTCTGACCATAAGGCAGGACGACACAGTAGCATAGTGGTTAGCATAATGTTTTAGAGCACCAGTGATCGGGGTTCGATTCCCACAACTGTCTGTAAGGAGTTTCTACATTCTCCCCGTCACCTCATGGGTGCTCCCACATTCCACAGGGTTAAAGTCCTGTCCTCAGCCTTTGTGGCTTATCAGGCAGGTGCTTATGCCAGTTTCTGTGGCGTGAAGCGACTGGGAGTACGAGACCCAGATAGGACACCAATCTATCGTGAGGTTGACCCCCAACATTTTTTTGCCGGTACCCATTTCTCAGCTGGGTAGACTGGAGCATTATGTGGTTAAGTGCCTCGCTCAAGGACACACACGCTGCCTCGGCTGGGCTAAGGTAAGTTGTGGACACGCTCTACTGGAGCCAGAAGCATGGTGATGCTTGCGGGCTGCCACCACCAAATATTCAGACTGTGTTCATTGCTGCAAGCAATGCATTTCACTGTGGTTCAATGCACATGCGACATAAAGCAAACAGAACATAGAACACTACAGCCCAGCACAGACCCTTTGACCCACAATGCTGTGACAACTTTTTAATTTACTCTAAGATTAATCTAATACTTCCCTACCACATAACCCTCCAATTTTCTATCATCTATGTACCTATCTCAAAGGTCCCTAAGATAACTGTCTCTACCAGCACCCTGGCAGTGCTTTCCATACACCCTCCACGTCGTGCAAAAAGAAAACCTTGCCTTTGACATTCCTTGCTATACTTCCCTCCAATCACCTTAAAATGACGCCACCTTGTATTAGCCAATCCCACACTGGGAACAAGCCTCTGGCTATTCCTTCTATCTATGCCTCTTGTACCCCTCTATCAAGGCACCTCTCATTTTCCTTTGTCCCAAAGAGAAAAGCCCCAACCTGCTCTCAAAGACATGCTCTCGAATTCAGGTAGCATCCTGGTGAATCTCCTCTGCACCCTCTCTAAAGCTTCCACGTTCTTCCTATAATGAGGTGTCCAGAACTGAAGCCACTACTCACAGTGTGGTCTAGCCACGGTTTTATAAAGCTGCAACATTAACATGACTGGCGCCTTCTCTCCCCGAATCACCAGTGCACAGTGGCTGCAGCGTGCACCGTTCGCAAAATCCGCCACAGTTACTCAGAGGCTTTATTCATCAACACCTCCCAACCCTGCAGCCTCTACCACCAAGCGAAAACGGCATGAATGCGCCACCACCTACTGGATCCCCTCCAAGTTGCGCATCGTCTCGACCTGGAGATGAGTTGCTGTGTCTAGCTCTTGGATCCCCATCTCAGGAGCACTGTGTGAGCACCTTCCTCAAGCCTACAGTAGTGGTTCAAGGCAACATGTCAGGAGACAAGTGGGGACGGGCAATAAATGCTGGCCTTTGCAACATTAGTCGCTGGTGAATTCCAGGATTGGAATTCCCTGCTGGCAGGAGGCACGAGGGCCAGTGATCCTTGGTATGTGAATTGGCGAGTCTAGAGCTCAGGGTTCCAGTCAGGAGTTCAAAACTCAAAATGCGAGAGAGGGAGAGATTAGTAAAAGCCAATCCAGTGGGTATTAGTCAAGTAACTTAACCAATCTAGCCAACAATGAACTGAACAAACAAACCAGCGCAGGGGAAAACACCCCAAGACTTGCACAACTGATCTCAATAGATGTATTTTATTGGCAATAATCAGACTGTTCCCCTTTACAATAAATTTCAGTAGTTTGCAATTAAAGAGATACAGAATATTGCACACAAATTCTGAAGAACTAAATATTAATATTGCGCAGAGATGATTACTACAGTGTTGTTTTTTACACCATGGAACTGAAAGAGTAGGTTTTCAGTATGTTTACAGGTCCTTATAGTTAAGACAAGTTGCTTTTTATATAGTTTTCCAATTTTTTTTAAACCATTACATACAGGAATAACATAGAAATAAATGCACGCATGCAAAACAAGCAAGAGGACTTTTCTGAAAAAAGGTTTGAATTAAATTCCCAATGGTTTACTCTACAGCAGAGTTTTTCCCCCAAATTTACTCTCCTTGGATTTAATCTCCCAATAATTTGGAAGACTTTTTTTGTTTCCTAAACTGAATTCTGCTTTTATTTGTCTCGTGCTAAACATTCCCAGTAATGTGGGCATGGAGTTAAATCAGTCAGACAACATCTTCCATGAGATTAAGGGCTTGATTTATTCACAGTTAGACAGTAAACAGACAGCATTGTCAAAGAGGCCAAAAGTGAGCAGGAATTTACTTATTGAATATTATGTTCCTGATTTCCTAGCTAAAGTATTAACTTGTGACAAATTCTTTAAGTTGGTCTCAGTTTCTACACCCAATGTACAGTCTTTAATACATTTCCCCCTTTTTAAAATTTAACAGCATCAATTGAAAATTCCAGACATATCATTATATTTAAAAAGTCAAACAGCTTTCTATATATATATCTTTAAAGATAGGAAGAGGCAGACGGTGCTTGTTGGGTACGTAAGGAACATTCATAGTGGCACTTTTCCTACCTCAAACTCAGTGCATTACACTTAATTCTGCAGCTTATTGATATGGTTCAGGAAAACAAAATGGGGTGTGTGATGGATTAATACTGTTACACTAACTTTGAGCATTTTACAACAGAAAGAATTATCACTGGTCTGGGAGGAGTTGATTTTTTTTATTCTTAGTAAGCAGCTAGTAGTTTACCAGCTGGACACTAAGCAACCCAGTCATTAAAATAAGAACTAAGAGTTTTATAAACTCCAGAGGGAGTTCCCTTTTCCCCTTCTTCCAACGTGCTCTGTACAGGAGCTCGGATAGGACACTTGTGGTTCATTGATGTACAGGTCCCTTTTTAATAATGCTAGGAGTACACATTCAAAAGTCAAAATGCAAACAAAGGCCCACTCTACAAGAACAGAGGATTTGGGTGTCAGGTAGAGTACAAGACTTCCTGAACAGGACAATGACCATCCAGAGCAAGCTGTCTGGATGCAGAATGAAGTTAATGGAGTAAGACCAGCTTAAGAAAACACAGCAGCAGAGAGATCCATTTGTAGCCTTTTCCATAGTACGTTTTTCCAAGTTTCTCACAAATTCAGATTCTTATTTCCTTGACTAATACACATAACAATTCCTGTAAAATAGCTCTGGGCATCAGGTACCTACTTCTTTGCCCCCAACCTAAATCCATCCAGATTTTTTTGCAACCAATCAGAATTTAGAGGTACGCCTCCCCCACACACCTGCCTTGGTTGTCGTGCCTACACAGAATGTAAGACCAGCTCATTGTTTGCCTTGCTGTGGGAGGAAATGGAAGAAGCTTTTTGTTTTGGAGGCCTTCCAGTGTCGGCCTCCTCACATCATATAGAGCAACTAAGCTGAAGTAAACCTCACCAAGCCAGAAGCAGGAACAGACAGATATATCAGCAATTTTCACACAATGGGAAAACACAAGGATTGGACAGAGCAGGGCAGAAATGTGAATATTCCCTCTCATGCCCCTGGGTAGAGTTGAACAGGTGTTTGATTTCCTTTGGCAGAGTTAAAATGGAATTGTGAACAAGAGGTCACAAGGTTTGCGAACATCACTGGCCCCGCTCTCTGCCCATTTTCTCACTCCCTCAGGCAGAAGAAATGAGAAGTCCACCTTCCAGGCAATTACTTCGATCTACTGTGCTATGGTTTCCCCTCGAGACCCCAACCATTCTCCAAATCACTTTCACCCAGTTTTCCAAATCATGTCCCCATGTTTCAGGGCTCTACCATCTTCCTAACCCCTTCATCCCCAAACTTCTCTCTCTCTCTCTCTATCTCCACTCCCCATCTCTCTCAACTTTAGGGATGCTAACCTCCGTCACTCATTACTGTAAAGAGAGAAGTGCCATTACAGAAACCTTTTGGGAAGAATTAATTCCCCCCACCACTTACAGCTGTGACCATTTGAAATTCAATACAAAGCTCTAATGTTTGAAAATCAAAGAAATTAGTTTCACCCTTCACCACCTCCCCATCCCTCACTCACCTCATACAGGAGAGTAAAGACTTTTGTAGAGCAGGATAATCTCTGAGACGCAATGGCAATAGATTGATGAGCCGGTGGGGAACTGGGAATCGCAATATGCCTATCCTTTGGGAATCAGGTAATGGTTCTTTAAAGGAGTGATGTCTGGTTGGGAAGAGGTTAGGATTTTGTGAGGAAGAATTTATGTGACATGGTCTTGGCTACAAGGGTTCTCCCTACAACAGCCTGGTGCTGACATGGAACAAATATTCTGGTAACTGGATTAAAAAGTTCTTTTAGAACTTTCGCCTGGGGAAATTCAATGTGTGGGGAGAGTGACTATGGAAGTGAGAACTGATGGAACGCATTTGCCAGGGTCCAGGTCACCTCCACTGCAGTGGAAAAATGAACATTACCAGGAAAAATATATCCCAGTAAAAGCACAGAAATAAATTCATCATCCCTTAGATCTACATTTTCTTTTGAAAAGCATGAATTCTCAAAGTTCCAAAATTAAAAATGAGAATGAGCAAATTGCACCTCAATAAACGGGGCACAAATGTAAACATGTCAACTTGCAGCTACAATACTGGTTAGAGTTGTGCTTATAAATTAAGAACGTAATCTATATAAAACACTGAAACTACAAGACAAATAAATTATTAATTAAGCTTCATGAGATCTGGTCTCCTTCTGAATTTCCTGTAACTGAACGTCTGGATATAACCTGCTCTGTGATGATAGAAATGTACAAGAGTATCGGTACCAAAGACAAGTCGGGTTAGGAGTCTGCTATAACAAAGACAGCTCTCGTCCAATCCTTTTGAGAACACATACAACAGAGTTCCCAGTAGTCTACAAGCATGCCTACACTAACAATATTCCCTCTAAATACATAATTTTTTTTAAAAAATCTGCCTTCTCCCATGCACTCATCTTCATTGTAAGGTCAATGGGGAAAACACATCAGATGAGGGTCTCCCAGTTACTTGGCAATCACTATTTAATCCCTGTGCTTCAGGTATGTGCAGGAGGGAGGAATCGAGAGGTAAACACTCCCCTCATTATCGACCTGCCGCTACCAGAATTGGGATGCAGTGCAACGTCTTTTCCAAGGAGACCTCTCCGCCTCTGATAAGGACACAGCAGCTCGTCAAAAAAAAATTCATCACCTACTTCTGCGTCCACGCTAGAGTTTAATGCAGAAAATCTGGAGAAGGGAGTGTCCTCTCGTTCAGACAACTTACCAACTTCTCTTACTATTCTACTAATGTTCCAACTGACCTCACACACTTGTGCTAATCTAACTAACTGCACGGTGCTGACAGCTTTCAAAGAAAACAACTGGACGCACAATGGCAAGTCAACCTGTTTGCCTCGTCACTTTCATCCTGTCTGCCGCTCAGAAGATCCAGCAAGTATCATTGTTAACCTAACACGGTTATGTGTATACATTATATGTTGGCCATTTTGGGGACACTTTAGGAAATACAGACATTGTACACTCCATATTAAAGTCTGAACCAAGAGCAAATCTACATACCTTGGTTTAGAATGCTTGGACCATCCTATCCAGCTTTCTATATATACGTACGTTAAATATTTACACACACACACACACACACACACGCACACCATCTACCTTCCAATATATTCACAGGTGGGGAGTGACTGAAATAATCTATTCCCCCCCCCCCCCCCCACTAAACACAGTTCAATAATGCTCGTGATATGATCCACATGACTAACATTCTATCAGCGCCTCCTGTACACATTTAAACAGGCCAATGTCAGCCCTCACTTTCCTCTTCCTTCGTTGCTTTGTGTTTGCCTTCCCAGTGGGTTTTTGGTCTGGATTTCAATTATCAGACCATGGGCTGGTGGGGGTTAAAGACACCCCATTATATTTGGTTGGAATATTCAAATGATCTGCTACCCTGCGGTGGGATTGTGCTTCCTGTCATGGGTCGGTTTGGAGCTGTTAGCTGCATAGAACAGTCACCAGCACAGGCACTGAAAGTCACTGAGCGGTGGGTCACTCAGAGATGTGACTGATTTACTAGGGGTGGGTATTATTTACTAAGGAAGTTTACAGTGGGTGAGCCACCCCTCCAATCTTATAACCTGTAGGGCCGGTTTATTCTGCAAATCAATACTGAAGTCCCGTAAGGTGCAACTAGCTGGGGGGAACAAGCAGATTCGACCGAGTACAGTTTCGAGCACATGCTTAGGGAAGGAAGATATCCACACAGACAGTACAACAGAGCTGTGGTTTGCGCTGAATGCAATAGTCACCCATCTCCCCAACTAAACTGTTTCCAGGCTCTTTCAACTCATCCCAAGGTCACAGATCCAAAGGTTGCATCTGTTTTGGTCCGCACATGGTCAGTTTTCTACCTTGTGGGAGTTTAAAGAAAGGGGCAAAATAATTAAAGAATGAATGCAGATGGAGACATGACAGCGAAGCTTTGCTTACTACATGCCTGTCAGTGGAGTGCAGTAAATTGGCAACATAACGTAACGTAGCCAGTCCCAGCTCTGCATCGCTGCAGCAGTAGTGCATTAATTAGCTACATTCATCCTAATGTCTAAGGCAACCACACCTGGTATTTCAGCTTAATAGAGGCTACTTGCACACTTTGGTTTGTTAAAAAGGCAATATCCAACATTAGCCCTTCCTTCTCATGTTCTGATACTCACAGTGAGGGAGCTCTCAGTAACCTGATGGCATTGATGGGCCATTTATCTCCATGGGGTAGGAGCAAAAGGTCAAGGTAGGACCTCTACTCAGAGCAGTACCACATCAATGAGTCTCTATTTGTAAAAGGAACAGAATTATTCCATTAAAACCATCATGAAGATTGAACAGGAGGTATTACACAAGTGTTGGCCTGTAATGTGATGAACACTATGATGCAAGGTCACGGTCGTACACACTTGTCTTCTTGATGCCTCCATCTGTAGCCTACATGTTCCAACACCAATATTACTCCCCCACTAGGTACAAATGCATCCAAAGACCACCGCCCAGAAACACACTGCCTCAGGAACCAACACGGCCAAACACGCCTGTTACAGGGTGATCAGAAACTGCAGTGTGCACTTAAAGATGGACAATTCAAGAAACACAACTTAAACCAGATATTGCCTTCTTAAAGAGACAGGTGCTTTTGATAGGTTGTGTCAAGCAATTGAAACAAAATCCCATTGAGATAGCTTTCCAAGCTCACGCATCACAAGTTCTTTATACAACTCAGAATTTCATTACACAATTTAAATTAATCTATAGGTACAAATATAGTGAATTGGTCTTTATTCCAAGTTCGTTGTCTATCTAGTGCAGGAATAGTTTTGACGTCCCATCATTTTTAACAGGATGCTGTCTCTTTAAATACAATGGATTGCTATTGTTTCAGAGTCTCATTCACAGTTTACATTGTAATCCACGGCAAATGGTTAAAGTGTCTGATTGTTTGGCAAGTGCCTTCGTTTCCTTGCATGGATCATCTCAAACAGGTTTTATCAGTTGTTGCTTTGAGAGAAGCATGGGCGATGGACAAAAAAAAAATCAGCAGGTCCCTTGGAACCCAAGCAAGAGATGTCCAGCATGCAGTTAGTCTGAGCCGCCCTCCAACACCCAACAGCCCTGCCTTTTATACTTGCACCCAATAACATTGACTCCCCATCGAAGACCTGCCATAGCTGGCCTTATTACTGGGGCAACCCTGTGTGCTCTGGGCAGTTTGGAGAGTGCGGGGAGTGTGAAATCAGGCACAGCCCAATTAGGATGTCCCTTCTGCAGCTTCACTGGGCTTGAGTTGCTCTTTGCCCCTGGGCTGGCTGAAGACGAGGTTGGAGTACCGCAGTGCTTGCTATGGGAACCGGGAAACGTAGGACAGATTGAAGATTTCTTTCGCAAAACGTGTTCCAACATTAAGGTCCCTCAGAGGCAAAAGAACCCTTACCCACAAAAAGCATACTAGCTGTGGAGCCAGCGAACTGAATCATCGGCTGTTGGCTCTCAAATCGAGCAGTGGGACGAAACCTTGTAATGAAAACTTCATCTGTCACACCAATAGAGTCCCAACTCCAGTCACAACATATACGAGATGAATTACAAGCAAACAGCCACTCTGAATAGCAAATTGGTCTCCAAACTAGTCCCCTATTCACGAGGGGGAGAGGTCAATGCACTCACACTATCAATTGTTTCCTTAGCAGTAAGCTGCAAATCTAGCCTTAAATGAACCTAATTAAAGAAACGATTAGTGGAGGAATGGAATGATGAAGCAGGGTTTCTCCCGCGGGCCGCCGATCGAGGTTGGCTGGAGCTCAGAACTCGATCTTGCATGCGGGGAACGACTCGTCCTGCATCACGACGGTGCTGCTGCTGGCCAGTACCATGATGTTCAGGTTCTGCTGCCTCTCGTGGGTCTGCTGGTACCACTCACGCGTGACTTCCGTGTCGTGGGTCGGGATTAGCGTCACCTAGGACGGAGACAAAAGTTCCTCTGTTAAAGCAAGCCAACAAATTTTTAAAAAGCCTTTCAAGCCCGGCGAAGATTGACGAGGCCAAGCCTCTGTGGTTTGCTGAAGACACCCATTGTCTTTTTCTGTCCAAGAGCACCCCTAGTGCAAGAGGACATCGTAGGGCACTCCACCAGGCGAGCTGGAAAATAGGCCACATAATGAGGCATTAAGAATCAAAAGCAGGTTTATTATCACGGACATATGTTGTGAAACGATGGGAGGGGTATGGAGGACTATTGTCTGGGTGCAGGTCAATGGGTAGGAGAACAGTTTGGCAGGGACTAGACGGACCGAAAGGCCTGTTTCTGCACTCTATGACTTCTGAATTTATCGTTTTGCCACAGCACTGCAGCACAATAGTTAAAGAAATCCTACATTACAATAAGAAATATATAGAAAAATAAATTAGTGCAAAAACACAACAAAAAATGACGTAATGTTCCTGGTCCGTCCATAATTCTGATGGCAGAGGGAAAGAAGCTGTTGCTAAAGCATTGAGTGTGAGTCTTCAGGCTCCTGTACCTCCTCCCTGATGGTGGCAATGAGAAGAGGGCAAGTCCTGGATGCCGAGGCTTGGCTTGAATACTGTTACCTCTTACAAAGTTACATTCACTCCCAGATGAGCTCAATGCCTTCTACGCTCACTTTGACCATCACAAGCTCCCACATCCCCTGTGATTTCAGTCTCTGAGGCCTTCAGGAAGGCAAAGCCACAAAAGGCGTCGGGCCCAGATGAAATACCCCTGGCCAAATACTAAAGACCTGTTCTGATCAACAGGCTAGTGTGCTCACTGTAATCTTTAACCTCTCACTTCAAACAGGCTTCAATTATACCGACACCCAAGAAGTGTGGTGACCTGCCTCAGTGACTATCACATCCACAGTGATGAAGTGTTTTGAGAAGATGGTGATTGATGGAACATATCAAATCCTGCCTGAGCTGCAACTTGGATCAATTCCAATTGCCTACCAGAGCAACAGCTTCACAGCAAATGTCATATTATTGGCTCTTCACTCAACCCTGGAACATCTGGACAGCAAAGATGCATATACCAGGGTGTTCTCTATCGACATTCAATACTCATCCCCTCAAAACTAATCAATAAGCTTCAAGACCTTGGCCTTACTACCTCCTTGTGCAGTTGGATCCTGGATTTCCACATTTACAGACCCCATTCAGTTTGGATTGGCAACAACACCTCCTCCATGATCAGCACAGGTGCACCACAGGGATGTGTGCTTAGCCCCCTGCTCTACTCGCTTTACACCTGTGACTATGTGGCTAAGCACAACTTCCACACCAAGTTTGCTGATGACGCCACTGCCATAGGCCGAATCAGCATATAGGAGGGAGACTGTAAATCAGGCTGAGTGGTGCCATAACAACAACCTCTTACTCAATGTCAGCAAGACCAAGAAGCTGATTATAGACCAGGAGAAAGAAACCAGAGGTCTGTGCGCCAGTCCTCATCAGAGGATCAGCAACTTTAAATTCCTAGATGTTGTTATTTCGGAGGATCTGTCCTGGCCCAGCACATGTCCAATTACGGAGAAAGCATGACAGTGCCTCTACTTCCTTAGGAGTTTAGGGAGTTTCAGCAACTTTGACAAACAGATGTGTAGTGGACAGTATATTGACTGGCTGCATCACAGCCTGGTATGAAAAAACCAATGCCCTTGAACAGAAAATCCTACAAGTATCACAGGTAAAGCCCTCCACAACCATTGAGCACAAATCTATATGAAATGCTGTCACAGGAAAGCAGTATCAATGATCGGAGACCCCCACAACCCAGGACGTGCTCTCTTCTCACTGTTGCCATCAAGAACAAGGTACAGGAGTCTCAGGACTCACATCACCAGGTTCAGGAACAGTTATTACCCCTCAACCATCAGACTCTTGAACCAAAGGGGGCAGATTCATTCAACTTCAACTTGCCCCATCATTGCAATATTCCCAAAACCAATGGACATTGTCAATAACTCTTCATCTCCTCTTGACATTTATTGCTTATTTATTATTATTATTATTATTTCTTCTTTTTGTATTTGCAGTTTGTAGACTTCTGCGCTCTGATTGAACATCCAAGTTGGGCAGTCTTTCATTGATTCTGTTATGGTTATTATTTTATAGACTTCTTGATAATGTGCACAAGAAAATGACTCTCAGGGTTATATGTAGTGACGTATATGTACTTTGATAATAAAATTTACTTTCTTTGATGTACTGAGATACAGTGACAAGCTAGTCTTGCACACTGTTCATACAGATCAATCATTCCACAGTGCATTGAGGAGGAACAGGGTAAAGCACTAACCATGCAGGTAGACAATAAGGTGCAAGATCATAATGAGATAGATAGTGAGGCAAAGAGCCTGGTAACAGCAGGATGGGATTGAGCCTGGTGTAAGTGCTTTCAGGTGCCCGATGGGAGAGGGGAGGAGGGAGACAGAACGTTCGGGTTGGGTGGGGACTCCAGTTCTGCTGGCTGCTCTGGGCAGCTATCATCTGGAGAACCATCTACCTCAGGAGGGGCATACACCCAGCTCTCACAGTGCAGAGTGGATTTGATGCACTGATTACTCACAACTATTATTTGAAGGTCTCCCCTCACTATATCTGTGACCTCAAAGAGATACTCACAATCACATCATGAGGAAATAAACATACTTAGCATTTCTATAGCAACTCCCTTGCCCCTTTCAGGATGCACAAATGTGCTGTCAGACCTGTATGGTCACTGCAGCAGAGGAGCCAGTTTGAGCACAGTAAGATCCCAAAAACACAGATCAAGTAAGACCTGATCAATTGTTTAGGATGACGCTGATCCTTGTCAGCATTGTCCCAGATCTCCCGTGTACCTCGACAGAGCAGGAGGGGCATCTGCCCAGTGTTCCACGTTCTCCTGACACAGCAGTTCCCATGACCCTGAGTGGGTCAGGGGTGTAGGGGCTGCACACCACAGCACGGTGACTCAGAAAAGCGTGTCTGATGGAGCGTGTAGTGTGGGCGGTGGGGCTGGAAGTGTGAGGGGGAGCGAAGGGGTGTGTCTGTCTGTCTCTGTGTGTGGAATTGTATAGAACTTGCGAGTGTGAGTCTGTGTGTGTGTCTCTGTGTCTGTGTATGCTTGGAGAAACCAAACAGGAGGATGATCTGGGGACCAAATACCCACCTGAAGGTTGTTCCCCCATTGGGCCTTCCCATCCAACAGGGCATCCAACACGGCCCGGCTCGGCTCTCCGCTTCCAGGGTCGTTCCCGCTCACCACGTAATAGGAGGATCGTACACGCTTGAAGAATTCCTGGTCGACATTCTTCCCGCTGCAGTGGTTGGGAATGTACGCCAGGTCGACATACACAGGAGGGCCCGCGGGGACTCCTGAGCTGCTCTTGGTATTGGTGGGAGCTGCTGGGAGAGAAGCTCAGGGTGAGCGACTTTGTCAAAGTGGGCCCTGCTTTGAAACTCTACTGGCCCGCCCTGCTGCGAGGTGCCGTGGCCGGAACTATCCGCAACACCTATCAAACCATAAGACACAGGAGCAAGGGTGGGCCACTTGGCCCATCGGGATCATTCTACCATTCGGTCTTGGCGGATTTTTCCTTCCTCAACCCCATTTTCAGTTACTTATTTAGAGATACAGATTTATTTAGACTCACAGAATATGCAGTAACAAACCCTTCCGGCCCAACAAGTTTGTACCACCCAATTACATCGGTGTGACCAATTAACTACCAGTCTATACGTCTTTGGAACGTGGGAGGAAACTGGAGCACCAGAGGGAACCCCCGCCTCCCAAGGTAACAGGGGAAACATACAAACTCCTTACAGACAGTGGTGGAAATTGAATCTGGATCACTGGTGCTGTAACAGCACCCTCCGAGATGTTGGATTAGCCTGTTTAATTGTTATTTTTTTTGCAGTTTAACAATTAATTATCTGCTTGTATTTTTATAGCTACTTATATAAATATAACTGTTTAGTATTCTTCCTAGTGGTCACAGTATGTACATACAGTTGCTCAGTGTGTCCCCTAGTGGTCATAGTATGTACATACAATTGTTCCGTGTGTCCCCTATGGTTACATTTGTATGATTCCGGAAAGCTCTGTAAACTTCTCTAGTACTGCATTATTTGAATAAAATTGTGAGAGGAATAGATAGGTTAGACAACTAGCATTGTTTTTCCTAATACTAGGCAGAAGGGATTAGTTTAATTCGGTATTTTGTTCAGCACAGATGCCGTGGGCCAAAGGCTCTGTTCCTGTGCTGTACTGTCCTATGCTTCAAACAGGGTGTCTGCTGAAATCATCGCAGGATTGGGAATAAGACCACAGACAATTCAAGGTGTTGGCGTGGCATTTTGTAGCCAGGCTTGAAAGGGCAGAGGTTGAGTGAAGATTTCATTGAGGGCGACAGGTTCAGACAAGATAACACACAGGGAGCAACTCCCACTGCAACTAGACGTGCCCAGTGTGCAGGAAAACAGTTGTAAAAGCTCTATGATTACCTCCTCATGCATCGAAACACAAGGGGGAACCATAGTCACAAAGCACTACAGGACAGAAGCAGTCCCCTTGGTCCATCTAGTCTGTACTGATTCTGCTAACCCCCATCTACCTAACCCTCCACACCCTTCCCATCTACATACCTATCCAAACCTGCTCCAGTCAAACCCGTACCCACCAATTCCACTGACAGCTGGTTCCACGTTCACAACACCCTCTAAGTAAAGGAGTTACCTCTCACGTGCCCCTTAAACATTTCACTTTACATCCCTAACCTATGATTCAACATCAATTCCCCTCATAATTTTGTATACCTCTGTCAAACCTCCCCTCATTCTCCTACATTCCCGCCAATAAAGTCCAAACCTATTCAACCGGTCCCTATAACTTGGAGGACACGGAGACGAGTGTTGCTGATGGCGGGGTCACGCGTGTACAGGAAAGGAAAGATTTAGAGGATTTAGGCCAAATGCGGGCCATTGGGACTCGGTGAGATGAGCCAAGGGGCCCGTCTCCCTGCTCTATCACTGCACGGCTCGTTGCCAGTTCAGAATCCAGCGCCTTCAGAAAGGAGTTGGACAGACAGGAGAGACTGGAGTTTGCTGGGCCCTGGGGCACGAGGCTGTCCTGCAAGGAGCCATCATGGATTTGACCAAATTAACTCCATTCTAGGGTTACAGGTCAGTTTGGATTCTTCTCCATGACAGCTGAACCTGAAAGTTACATTCTGCTTTAATAACCCCTGACCTGAAGCCATTTGACCCTGGCGTCGACAGGCTCCTGAGAAGGTGACAGCAAGAGCTCTTTAAACCCTGGTTAAACCACACTTGGAATATTGTGTTCAATTCTGGTCACCTCATTATAGGAAGGACGTGGAAGTGTTAGAAAGGGTGCAGAGGAGATTTACCAGTTTGCTACCTGCATTGGACAAGTTGTCTTACGCGGATACACTGAGCGAGCTGGGGCTTTTCTCCTTGGAGTGACCTGACAGAGTGGAGAACCAGACTTTTTTCCAGGATGGAAATGGTTAATACCAGGGGCATAACTTCATGGTGATTGAGCAAAGTACAGTGGGGGGGGGGGTGTCAGAGGTAAGTTGTTTTACACAGAGAGTGATGGGTGCATGGAATCCCCTGTCGGGGGTGGTGGAAGGGGCATTTCAGAAACTCTTAGATAGACACATGGATGAAAGAAAAATGGAGGGTTATGTGGGAGGGAAGGATTAGACTGATTTTAGAGTGGGTCAGCACAGCATCGTAGGTCGAAGGGCTTTCCTGTGCTGTAATATTGTATGTTCTGTCTGGGGGAACCCAAAACGGTCCGCTCTCACTTTAACACAGCATCTGCTTGTTGCCGATTTCCCCGAACAAAAGGCATTTTCTTTTACAAAAACAGAACACATCCTTTGAAAAACAAATCCGTTAGGCAGAATGTTGTAGCAGAGACGGTGTTTATGGGCTATTTGACCAGTGTGCAGAAACAGGATTTTTTTTGTTGCTTCATTCTGTCCTGTTTGGGGACAGGCACAATTGTCTCATCACACTCTCCAAACAAAGAGAGAAGTCACTCGCACTCTGAAGCGGAGAAGTGCTAGAATGGGCGCTTGTTGCAAAACTGGGAGTTCAGGATTTGTAAGATTATGATGACATTGACCTGACCACCACTGGCAATATTGGAATGGGGGTGGACGCAGCACGTTCACTTCCCCCCAGTACTGACAGAGTAGCTGCAGTGTGCGCTGTCTACAAGATCCCTGCCCAGGCCACTCTGCCAGCACCGGCTAACCCACCCACCACCCCTAACAACCTGTAGGAGGCATGGGGACACCACCACCTGAAGGTTCCCCTCCTAGACACACACCATCCTGACTTGGGACAAAACCGGCTACACCCAGCAGGTCAGGCAGCATTTGTGGAGAGAGAAAGTCAGTCAACGGGATCCTTCAGATGAGGTGCCCCAGACCTTTCCTCTCTCCACAGATGCTGTCCGATCCGTGAGCATTTCCTGTTGTTTATCTTTCAGGTTTTCAACATCATCATCTTTCCGTTTTCAACCTAACTTCGAAGCCCATCACAGATGTCCATATGACTCAATTCGGGCAACTCACTGCCTCTGTCAGACAGAGTGGTCAGCAGCACAGGGGACTGTACTGTCTCCCTTTCTCTTCACCATCTACACCTCGGACTTCAACTACAACACAGAGTCTTGCTATCTGCAGAAGTTTTCTGATGACTCTGCCATAGTTGGATGCATCAGCAAGGGAGATGAGGCTGATTACAGGGCTACGGTGGGAAACTTTGTCACATGGTGCGAGCAGAATCATCTGCAGCTTAATGTGAAAAAGACTAAGGAGCTAGTGGTGGACCTGAGGAGGGCTAAGGCACCGGTGACCCCTGTTTCCATCCAAGGGGTCAGTGTGGACATGGTGGAGGATTACAAATACCTGGGGATACGAGTGGACAATAAACTGGACTGGTCAAAGAACACTGAGGCTGTCTACAAGAAGGGTCAGAGCTGTCTCTATTTCCTGAGGAGACTGAGGTCTTTTAAATCTGCCGAACGATGCTGAGGATGTTCTATGAGTCTGTGGTGGCCAGTGCTATCATGTTTGCTGTTGTGTGCTGGGGCAGCAGGCTGAGGGTAGCAGACACCAACAGAATCAACAAACTCATTCGTAAGGCCAGTGATATTGTGGGGGTGGAACTGGACTCTCTGATGGTGGAGTCTGAAAAGAGGATGCTGTCCAAGTTGCATGCCATCTTGGACAATGACTCCCATCCACTCCATAATGTACTGGTTAGGCACAGGAGTACATTCAGCCAGAGACTCATTCCACCGAGATGTAACACTGAGCGTCATAGGAAGTCATTCCTACCTGTGGCCATCAAACTTTACAGCTCCTCCCTCGGAGTATCAGATACCCTGTACCAATAGGTTGGTCCTGGACTTATTTTTTCTACTTGGCATGATTAACTTATTATTATTTAATTATTTATGGTTTTATATTGCTATATTTCTTCACTATTCTTGGTGGTGCGGCTGTAACGAAACCCAATTTCCCGCGGGATCAATAAAGTATGTCTTGTCTGTCTATCAGTGATTTGTGGGGAAGGACTGAGTAGATTTGAGAGGCATTTCTCCACCTTAGATCATAAGATATGGGAGCATTCTCGTGAACCTCCGCTAGTCCCTCTCCAATGCCTCCTTTCTCAAGGGCCCTGGGCCAGCAAGGGGAACATTCACTGTGGTCACTCTCCCCAAGGCCGGAGTTTGATCTCTTACCTGAGGTGGACTTGATCCCATTCACCAGCGCCTTGCCTGGGCTGGGCTGGCTGGACCTGGAGACGTCGTCCCTGTCCTCAGCCCGGGATAATTGAGTCTCGCCGGCCTTGGAGGCTCGAGTCGGTTTCTCAGCCGCCTCCCTCTCCTTCTTCTTGCTGGCTGACGCCTTCGGCGACCTCTCACCGGGCTCTTTGGGTGAGGCGGACTTGGCAGGAGTGGTGGGGTGCTTGGTTTTGCTGTCAGCCTTGCGGCCTGGTGAGGCTGCCTTGGACTTGGCCGTCTTCCTGGTGCCCTTGGCCTTGTCTTTCAGCTCCTTCCTCAGCAGCCGGCCCGGATCACCACCTAGCACCTCGGGGTCCACCATGCAGACGTCAGGTGGTGGAGGCTGGGGCTGGGGGTCCGCGGCAGGGGCGGGCAGCGGGTCAGGACCTGGCCGCGGGTGGAGTGTGGTGCCAGTGCCTTTGTCCACTGGCAGGAAGTCGCCGTCCTCGTCCGAGTCGATGGGCCCCTCAGCTGTAATGGAGGGGCAGTCCTCTGTCTCAGGTGGCACGTCCGAGTCTGAATTGAGGGGTGGTGACTCGCTGCCAGAAGTGGGTGGACTATCAGGGCGCAGTTGCCCTGGGACTTCCGGCCTCCAGGTATCCTCCACCCCCCTACTCGTGGCCTGGGGGCGAATGTCCTCCTCCATTTCCAGCTGGGGACTGGGGTTAATGAAGGACGGTGACAGCTCACCCTTCAGGAGCTTGTGGTCACTACAGGAGAAGCTAGACCCAGTGCCTCTGGGCTGAGGTCCAGACCCTTCTGAGGACCGCAGTGTCGTCCCCTGGGACGGAGGAAGTGAAGATGGCCGGGCTGCTAGCTCAATCTTCGAGGCTGGATCCAGGCTGGTGCTTGCATCCCTTTCCTGGCCCAGCAAGCTCCAGGCTGGCACTGAGGCAAAACCTGTCTCTGTTGGCCCATTGGCTTCTGGTGTGGCCAGGGGAGGTGGCAGGCCTGGGGCCTGGCGCTCAGTTGGGCCTCCCGCTCCTGGCCCAGGTTTGGCAGTCTGGAAATCCCCTCCCAAATCTTCAGCTTCTGCTTTAGGGGCTGACCCCTGGCACTCGATCCTGCAGGACAAGGTGGAGTCCTCAATATCACACAGATAGGCCGGGCTGTGTTCTACCAGGGTCACCTCCTCGGCTTCAGCAGCCTGGCATACGGCCTTGTCCGCAGGAACCAAGGGTGACACTTCATCCAGACTCCTTGCTGGGGTTCCAGCCTCGAGGGTCAGGTGCAACCCCTCAACAGGCCTTTGGGAACTGGTCCCCTCCGCTGAAGGCCCACTCCCTGATGAGTCGCTGGCACTCTGATCACGGGCTGGTCCAGGTGAGGAGGGAGCAAGGTCCTGGGTGGGGCTTGGAGCAAAGGCATCTTGGGATACTTCCAAATATTTGTCCTTCAGGCCTTCGTTGGGGAGAGGAACTGCAGACAACTTCTCCTTGGCCAAGGAAGAATATTCCAAGGTAGCAGCAGAGGGTTTCTCCTCCTTGTCTGCGCAGGAATGTTTGGCACTGACTGCCCAGAGCTCCTGCTGGGTGGTTAGGAGTCCCTGGCCAGTGGGTGGAAGGCCCTGGCCTAGGCCAAGGGAATCAGGGCCCCATTGCTCAAACTGCCCCTCCTGGGGTTTGGCTTTGCTGGGATCTTGCCCCTCCACCTTTGCAACTTTGGCAATCTCTCCTGTAAATATCTCGCTTGGTGGGTCCTCAGGAGATGGTGTGTGGGAAGGAGTGGAAGGAACTTTGGAATGCTCCTCCTCCTCTGCTGCTTTGGTGCAGGGGTAGTCCAGTTCGCAGGGAAAGCTCTGCAGGGCTTCCTTGTGGTGACTGGGAGTCAGGGTGCCTGGATCCTGGTGGCCAAGAGAGAGCTGTTCCTCCTCAGACTTTGCTGGACTCCGCTCCCGTGGCTGCTGTTCCGCAGTTCCCGGCAACGTGGGCTCCAGCTGGTGTTGCTGTGTCCAAGGGGGCTGGGGGCTGGGGGAGCGAGCCCTCCAATCTAGATCTGCTTGTAGACAGCTCGCTCCCTTTTCTCCTTTGGGCTGCTCCTTCTCTGACTTGTCCTTGGAACCTTTTTCCAGTTCAGAGTCACTACTGCTCTCACCCGCTTCCTTCCCATAGTATCCCAGGACACTCGACTCTGGTGCTTTCTGCTTGGCTGCACTGGTCCCAAACATGCTAGAATCAATGTGGGGCCCTTCTGTGTACACTAGCGAGGAGGAAGAGCTGTCTTTGGACTCCGGGCTGCTTAGGGCCAAAGTCTTCCTTCCTTCGGGAGAGATAGGGCTGAGAGAGTCTGAGGTTCCTTCGCCCAAACTGGGCTCCAGCTTCAGCTCAGAATGCGGCTTGTCCTCGGCATCAGTCAATGGGACATCTTTCGCTGATGGAGCGAGGGGCGAGGGAAGTTCTGGAATTTGGGAATATCCCAGCGGCCTCTCAGTCCTCGTTTCAGTTGTCGCATGTGTTGGTTGCTCCTCGCCCAGGGGGCTGTGCTGGGAGGGTTCCTTTTCTGACGGTGACATGCGGAGTGTGGCTTCTTTCTCTGCCTCTCTGGTTTCCCAGGCCACCCCGAATGGGGTGTCCAGTGGCTGTGACAGCTGATGGAATGCAAGAGGCTCAACCTCCTTTTGTGACTTGCAGAGGTCCTCAAGCCCCGGGAGCTTGCTCTTCTCATCCACCTCAGAGTAACTGAATGCTTTCACCTCAGTATCTGCATCCTTATCTCCCCCTACTGAAGTGCAAGTGTAGCATTCCCCGGCAACAAGCCCAAAACTGTTCCATTTTGCCTCTGAACAGGTCACCGACTGGTAATCTAATTGAGTGAAGGAAACTGCCTGCTGTTCACTAGGAGGATGCATTGTATGACCGTAGGTTTGTTCACCAAGTGCAAAATCCTTTCCACCTGTCAAGGCTTCACTCTCCTTGAACACGGATGTGTACAGACTCCCGTCTGGTGGAGGGTAGGCCTGCTCCTGAGAAGTTTTCTCTTCTTTTCTCAGGGCTTCTCCAGGAAGGACATCCAACTTCTTCATTTCCTTCTCGCCTGCTGGTTCTTTTGCCGTTTCCAGAGCTGTCACTACAGTGGTGGACACAGCAGTGAGCTTTGACTCTGCCCCTGTCCACAAGTCCTCAGATTGTGGGAAAGGTGTAGTTAAAGGCTTTGACTCCAGAGAGAGGTCCCGCTCCTTCTCAAAGGCACTGTCAGAGGCAGGCGGAAGCTGGCTGCTTCCTGGCTCAACAGACCAAGAGTAGTCAAACCCAGAGGAAGACTTTTCATCTGTGTAGTAAGAATAATGGACTTCACTGCCTTTTTCTTTATCTTCACTCCCAGCTAGTCGAACCTCTCCTGTGAATTTCTCAGTTGGCCAGTCCTCGGGAGATGGCGTGTGGGGCAGACCACTGCTAACCCTGGATTCTTCCTGCATATAGGATTGAGATTCATACGAAGGGGGATTCCACTTGCTATAATCGACCGCAGGCTTCGAGTCAGTGCTCACCAACTCTGCTTTGCCTATCGATAGTCCCTCTGTCTCTGAAGGGGACACCTCGTCTCCTCTGGGGCTCTTGCGTCCAACAAGGGGTTCCCATGTATCTGGTTTTGTGGTGACATCTTCAGGCACACAGACAGATTCTGCTTTATCCACTACCTGGCCCTCGAGTTCACCCTTCAGATACAGCGAAGGTTCCGATATTAACAGCTTGTTCAGTAAATTTTCCTCTTTCAGTTCTACAGGACTCATTTTGTCCTTCTGGTCTGCTAATGTCATGTCTTTAGGGAGAGGTTCTTTTGAAATTTCTTCCTTGCTTTTCAGCTTCCCGGCAGTTGGTATTAGTTCCATAACATCAGGAAGATCTTGATCTTCTGATGAATATGCTGCCTCTGCTATTCTTTCTCCTTGACCTTTCAGTTGGTCTTGTTTCTCAGTAATATATTTTTCTGTTATATCGACTTCAGTTGTAGCTGGAGAGTAGTCAGCTTTAAAATGGACATCTTCGGTTGGTGCATACCCCTTTTCCAAATCAGCAACGGGGTATTTTTCAGTTGTTGTAGCTTGTAATTTTTCTATTCTTTCTTCTAATTCGCCTGATATCTTTAACTGTGCATCCTTGTCCACTTTTTCTGCTATTTGTTCCATTTCTAACCCATACTTTTCCACCTTCTCAACCTCTGCAGGTTTCTTCTCTGGGCCTTTTTCCAATTTTCCCAAGTCTACAACTCCACTCTCCAAAACATCTGCTGGTTTTGTCTGCAAGATGTCTTCATCTTTCTTTATGGCATCTAGAACTTTTTTCTCTGGAAGCTCTTTGTCCATCTTTTCAACATCTTCAACTTTCTTTCCCAGTTCGCTCTCTAGGTCCACCCTCGATAGTTTTGCAGTGTCTGGTGATTCCATCTCCAGCTCCTCTTGTTCACTCTTTCCAACACCCACACAGATCTTGTCCAATTCTTTGTGTTCAATATCATCAACAGATTCCTTCTCTGAAATTTCTTGTTCAGTCTTTTCCCTATCTCCAAGTCTCTTTTCCAAATCATTTTTCTCACTCTTACTAATATCAGATGAGATCTTCTCTAATTCTTTGTGTTCAACTTTGGTATCAATAGACTTCTCCACTATCTCTTGTTCTATCTTTCCAACATCTCCAGATCTCTTTTCCAAATCCTCTTTCTCACTTTTGACGACATCCATAGTAATCCTTGCCAGCTCCTTATCTTCAACCTTGCCATCATCAATACATTTCTTCTCTAACATCTCTGGTTCAATCTTCACAACATCTCCTGGCACCTTTCCCCAATCCTCTTTCTCACTCTCCATTTCCTCAGTCTTTCCAACAACTATAGACATTTTCTCCAATTCCTTGTCTCCAATCTTCTTTTCCAGCTCCTCTTTTTCAATCATTCCAACATCTCCATGTCCTTTTTCCAGTTCTTTCTCAATCTTACTAGCATCTGTAGTTATTTTCTCTGATTTCCCAGATTCAGTCTTTCCAATCTCAATAGATTTCTCCTCAGGCAACTTGTGGTCAATCTTTTCAATCGCACCAGCTCCTTCTTCCTTTTCCCAAAGTTCAACATCGATAGGTTTTGTCTTTAATTCTTCTTTAAGCATCTTTTCAACCTCACCAGCTCCTTTTTCCTTTTCCAAATATTCAATGTCGATAGATTTTGTCTTCAATTCTTCTTTAACCATCTTTTCAATCTCACCAGCTCCTTTTTCCTTTTCCAAATCTTCAACATCGATAGATTTTGTCTTCAATTCTTCTTTTATTGTCTTTTCAATCTCACCAGCTCCTGTTTCCTTTTCCAAATGTTCAACATCTATAGATTTTGTCTTCAATTCTTCTTTAACTGTCTTTTCAATCTCACCAGCTTTTTCCTTTTCCAAATCTTCAACATCAATAGATTTTGTCTTCAATTCTTCTTTAACTGTCTTTTCAATCTCACCAGCTCCTTTTTCCTTTTCCAAATGTTCAACATCAATAGGTTTTGTGTCTAATTCCTCTTTAACCATCTCTGTATGAATTGTGACATCTTTCTTCAATTCTTCCTTCTCACTCTTTCCAACGTCAATAGACATTTTCTCCATTTCATGTTCAGTTTTGCTAATATCTTCAGGAATTTTCTGCAGATCTTTATCCATCTGCTCAGCTTTGACAGTTTTCTTCTCCATTTCCTCCTCCTCACATTTTCCAACTTCAAGGGAGATATCCATTTCCTTCTGTTCAATTTTTCTATCACTGATGGACTTCTTGTCTAACATTTCTTCTGCAATTTTGTCAACATCTCCAGGTCTCTCATCCAAACTGATTTTCTCACTTTCCATTTTCTCACTCCTTCCCATATCAAGAGAGATCTTCCCCAAGTCTTCCTCCTTTGTCTTTCCCTCGTCAAGAGAGATTGTCTTTTGTTCTACGATATCTGCTACTGCAGGTTCCTTCACTGAAGTCTCTTTAGTTATCTTCTCAGTAAAGGCAGATGGCTCCTCTTTGTCTATTTTTTCGACAGGCTCGGGTTTCTGTTCCAGAAGATCCAAAGTCTTTTCGGGTTCAGATTTTGCGGGTTTTGATTCTGGGACAAAGCTTTCTGCCTCTTCAGGAGCAGCAGATTTCTTCACTGCTTCTTTTTCCACCTTTGCAGCATCCTCTCCTTCCTCAAGGAGTTCTTCTCTGAGCTTCTCAGCAGCTGCCGGTTTCTCCTCGGGGATCTCCACCTTGGTCAGAGTGGGCTTCCAGTCCTGAATATCCCTCTCCATTTTCTCGGTCGTTGCATGTTCAGTCTCGTGGGCGTCTTTTTCCATCTTCTCTATTGCTCGGAACTCCTGTGAGTGCATCAGATCCTCTTTTGAAGTCGGCTCAGGATGCTGGAGGTCAGAGCTTGGTGGACAAGGCAGAGCAGATTCTCTGAGGGAGTCGGGCTTTGGTGGCAAGTCACCAAGAGGACTCTCCCTGGAACCCGGCAAGTCTTCACTTCTAAGTGGTTCCTCAGTGGCTATGGATGTTTCCTGTGCTGCCTGATCTTCCAGCTCAGTCTCAACAGAGTCAGTTCTCTCTTCAACTGGCGACTGGTGGAAAGGGGTGTGTCCTGCACTGGTGGGACCTGACTGAGTAGGCGAGGCCATTTTCACTGTGCTTTCGTCAGGGCTGATACACTTCTCATCGCTTTCTGGCAAGTCTGTGACGAAATGCAGGGCGTGTTTAGGCTTGGCATCAGTACCCCGAACATCCATGGTTTGGTCGGCAGTGGTAAACGCGTCTGGCAGGAAGGGAGATGGACCGGTCTTTTCTGGGAACATCGCAGTGTATTGCTCTTTAAGCTTAGTCGGAACCTCAACATTTGGTGTCTGGTCCTCCTCTTCCTCCTCCTCCTCCTCCATTTTGGCAACTTCGACAATGGGGTGAGAGTCTTCAGAAGGTGGTGATTTGAAGTACTTGTCCTCCTCCAACGATGAAGTTGGGGATATGGTGCCCGCGGATGGGATGTAGTCTCTGCCCTGGGTGGCCTCTGTCCTGGAGGAGGCCATGCTGTTGACAGTGTCCAGCAACAGGGAACTCTTCCCGGTCTCCTCAGTCTGGGGTGCCGTTACTGAAGCCACTGACTGATCCTCTGCCATGGACGTGGCAAAGGAAGAGAGCTTATCACATTCGGTGATGGAAGCCGCGGAAGAGATGTGCTCTTCCTCAGCCAGTGGGGCTGCAACGATCTCCGAGGGATAGATGACTATCTCGGGCTCCTCCCTCGTAAAGCCCTTGGCTCCTGCCATGGCCTTGATCTCCTTCATTCCATGAACGGCATCGAACGACCTTGTGTCGTCTGGCACGGAGATGTCATATGTGTCGACTTCGTATCTTAGGTGAGATATCTGGTCCTCTTGTTCATCATGAATCTCTTCGTCGGAAATAGTTTGCTCTGTCTCAGAATAGCCGGGAATGGTTTCATCCTGGATGTACGAGATGGGCTCGCCCGCTGGTCCGGGAGCAGGCAGGAGCTGTGTTGGCACTGAGTCTTCCTTGGCCTTCACTACTTTGGCTTCTTGTAGTGGAACCTGCTTCTCAGCCGGAAGTGTTTCACGCTCAAAAACATCCTTGTCTTGTTTCTCACTGGGGTGCAGCTGGTCTCCCAGGTCCTCGTGGAGTGCACGTTCCTTTTCCTTGGCTTTTACCTTCTTGTCTTCATCCACGGCTTCCACCGTTTCTTCCAGTTCTGCTTTCTCCACCACCTCTTCACCCTCACTTTCCTCAACCTGCTCCCTTGTCTCCATCGATTCAATGTATCGCTCACACTTCTCCATTTCTTCCTCTTCATCCTTCCTTCCGATCTCTTTTCCCAGTGTTTCTGGAGGTGCCACTTGTTCTTCAGCCTGGTATTCCTCAGGCTCTTCATCGCGTCGGGGCTCTAACCTGTCCTTAGTGAGAGCTTCTTCATCCTTTTTTACCATAACCACTTTTTCTTCCAACTCGCTCATTTCCAGCGACTCTTCCAAGGCGACACTTTCATCTTCCAGGATCTTCTCTACCGAGGGTTCAGGCTGGCGGATGACCTCCTCCTCTGGAGGTGACACTTCCTTTGCAGCTGCTGAGATTATCTCCTCTGCAGATTCTAGAGGGGCCTTAGAGTCGACGTCAGGTGGTCTGGCAATCTCCTCCTGTCCAGGGCTGGCCTTCAGCTGGTCTGGAGGTTTTTTCTCCTCCACCTCAGCCATTTCTTCCACTTCGCCAGGACCTCTGGCTGCCTCTACACAAACAGCCTCAACTTTGGCCGCTTCTTCAGTCCTCAGCTGTTCAAAGTCCTTGGATAGGTCCTCTGGTGAAGACATGATAGACCTCTCCTCACGTAACTGAGCGGCCGTTGGCTCTGGAGGTGCTGGTTTGGCCAGGGTGGGCTCAGCCTTTGGCTCCACCTCATCTTTTCCTTTAGAAACTTTGCCTTTGACTTCTGTTTTCTTGCCCGGCACCTTCACCTTGTGTAGTGTTTTTCTGACTTCTGGAGTGAAAGGCTTTAAATCAGCTTTAAGCAGTTTCTTTGACTCCTTCTTGGCCTCCTTTTCCTTCTTCTTCTCATCTTTCTTAACCTCCTTTTTCTCCTCTTTTTTCACATCTTCCTTCTTAACCTCTTTCTTCTCCTTTTTAATCTCTTTTTTCTCCTTGTCTTTCTTTTCTTCTGATTTTGCCTGCTTGTCTTTTGCATGTTTTTTGACAGTCTTCTCCTTGGACAATTTTTTCTTCTCTGTTTTAATTATATCTGTTGTGGCCTTCTCCACTTCTGTTTTCCCCTTCTTCTCCTCCTTCTTTTCTAACTTGTTCTCCTTCAGCACCTCCGCCTTAACCTCGGGGTGTTTTGTCACCGTCTCCTCCGTGGGCTCTTCCTTTTTCACTGGCTTGGGGGCAGCTGGCTTCGGCGAGGACTTGAGGCTCTCTTTGCTGTCCGTCCTCTGCCTCATCTTCGTCTGCTTCACCACAGGTGGGGTTAAACCACCAATGAGGTCCTTCTGTGTGGCCACTGGGTATTTGAGGAAGTCCAGGTGCTTCAGCTTCTCCAGCCCTTCCAAGATCTTGTTCTGCGGTGCGTTGCCAGGGAACAACACTCGGACTATCTTCTCGGAGGGATTGGCTGGGTGCCACACAACCAGAGCTGTGATGGATGTGAGGTATGGGACTGAAATCTCACCCTCTTTGCCATTGGGAAGAATGATGCCAGTCTTTGCTTTGCTGTTCCCGGCCCACTTTTGCATTAGGAATTGCATTTCCTTGCTGTCTTTCACTGGATTAAGGATGTACATGTCTAATCGGCCAACTCCCATTTTGTGGAATAGTGGAATAGGGTCAATAGTAGCTCCAACAACCCTATTGAGAGGCTCTGGTTTGACTCCCAGTTTAGTCAGGTACTGTAGTGTTAAGCAGGCTTCTTCAATGCTCCTCTTAACCTTCATGGAGGACTCCTGCATCTTCAGTTTGTCGGGTACGTTGAAGAAAACCACACCCAGCTCTGGGGAGATAAGGTTCTTGATCCAGTCACTGTAAGTTGTGGAGCCCTGCGACTGCTCCTCGTCCAGTTCTGCAATCTTTCTCTGCAAAAGCCCGTTAATCCCGGGCAGATTGTCGGCCCCGATGTGCGTCAGTAGGATTGAGTCGATCCTGTCCAGGTGACGCACCAGCTTCCAGAAGCATGACTTCCTCTCGGAACCGCCGTCCACCAGGATGTTGAAGCCGTTGACAGCGAAGAGCGCCGAGTCGCCCCTCCCACCAGGGAAGATGTAGCAGCATGGCTTGGAGAGCTTGAGGAAGCCCCCCGAGGTCGGAGGTTCCAGCAGGTCAAAGGGCGAGGGCACCTCGACGGATTCTGTGAGGTACTCTGTGAATTCAGAGACGCCATCCATCTCGGGCAGGGTGGGCACCGGGTTCAGCTGAATATTGATGAATCCCTGGAGATTGTGTTGCTTGAGGTTGTTCCAATCTCCTTCGCCAGGGTGACAGACGGTAATGCAAGCCTTGGTATCGGCTTCAGCACTGCTCAGTAGTTCTGTCACCTGAAACAACAGCGCGTAAAGAGAATCAGACAAGCAGAGGATATACAAATAGATATGACATATACAGTGAGGGAAAGGTACGGTCAAAGGAAATGTTGTGTGGACAAGGACTTTATTCCCTGGATCAGAGGACACGGAGGAATGACTGGACAGAACTAGCAGAGGAAAGAGTGAGCAGTTTCAAGTTTTGGGATGTCAACATCTCTGATGATCTGCCCTGGGCCCAACATTTTGATATAATTACAAAGAAGGCACAACAGCTGCTATATTTCATTAGGACTTTGAGGAGATTTGGTATGTCACCACAGACTCTTGCAAACTTCTACGGATGCACTGTGAAAGAGC
The DNA here is from genome assembly GCF_048418815.1 of Hemitrygon akajei. Taxonomy (NCBI): domain Eukaryota; kingdom Metazoa; phylum Chordata; class Chondrichthyes; order Myliobatiformes; family Dasyatidae; genus Hemitrygon; species Hemitrygon akajei. The sequence goes on from NC_133144.1 coordinate 11,485,782, forward strand.
ATTCTAACTGCTGGCATCACTCTCTGGTGTGGAGGAGCCACTACACAAGATCAGGAAAAGTTGCAGAGGGTTGCAAACTCAGCCAGCTACATCAAGGCACGAGTCTCCCCACCATTGAGAATACCTTCAAAAGACGATGCCTCAGAAAGGCGGCATCCATCACTAAGGACCCTCACCACCCTCTTCTCATTACTACCATCAGAAAGGAGTTACAGGAGCTTGAAGATGCATACTCCCAAGTTTTAGGGACAGCTTCTTCCCCTCTGCTATCAGATTCCTGAATGGACAATGAACCATGAACACGACTTCAATATTTTTTGCTTTCTTTCTGCACTTGTTTTTAAATAATTAAATGCTTCTTTTTGTAATTTATAGCTATATTTATGTATTGCGCTTCACTGCTGCCACAAATCAACAAAATTCATGATGCATGCAGTGGTAGTAAACCTAATGCTGATACTGGCTAGGACTTTATTTCATGGAAGGTAGGAGATTGAGAGTTGACTGGATAGACGTGTACAAGATCATGAGAGGCAGAGACGGGGAGAGAGAATGGCCTTTTTCTAGGGAAGAGGTGCTATTAACAAGAGGTTTAAGATCAGGGGAAGAGATTTAAAAGGAACATCAGGGTCAGATTTTCATGCAAAGGGTGGTGCACATTTGGAGTGAGCTGCCAGAAATAATGGCTGAGGCAGACACCTTAGCAGATAAAGATTAGCTTTATTTGTCACGTGTACATCAAAATACGTCATCTGGGGCAATGGCCAACACCACCCAAGGATACGCTGGGGGCAGCCGGCTAGTGTTGCCATGCCCACCATTTATGAACCTGTACATTTTGGACTGTGGGAGGAAACCGGAGCACCTGGAGGAAACCCACGTGGCCACAAGGAGATATACAAACTCCTTACACACAGCAGTGGGGATTGAACCCCGCACGTTGATTGCTGGCACTGTAAAATGTCACACTAACTGCCATGCTACTCTACCAGCATTTGAAAGCCATCTAGATAACTACGTGGATAGGAGAGGATTTGAGATCTATGGCTAATTACAGACAGATGGGACTAGCATGGATGAGTTGGGCTGAAGGGCTTAATTCCATGCTGTATGACTCTGCGTGGGGCAAGGTTCTTTTTACACAGAGAATGGTGGGTGCTGAAAGTCACTGCCAGGGGTGGTAATTGAAGCAAATACAACAGAGGCTTTTAAGAGGCAGACAAGTGAGAGGATGAAGGGTTATAGGCCGTGTAGGCAGAAGGGATTAGTTTAGTTAAGTATTTAATTTGTTTGATTAGTTTGACACAACATTGTAGGCCAAAGGGCCTGTTCCTGTGCTAAACTGTGGAAGCAAAATCAGCAAGGATAATATCAGTGGAGGCAGGATCAACTAGATGCAAATCATAAACACAAGTGAGTCTACATATGTTGGAAATCCAGATCAACACGCAAAAATACTGGAGGAACTCAGCGGGTCAGGTTGCATTTAATGGAATGAATAAACAGTTGTAGTTTATTCCTCTCCATGAATGCTGCCTGACCTGCTGAATTCCTTCAGCATTTTGTATGTGTTACTCTTCAGCTATGCTCAGTGCCCACTTTATTAGGCTTGTTAATGCAAATATCTAACCTTCCAATCATGAGGGAGCAACTCGATGCATAAAAGCATGTAGACATGGTCAAGAGGCTCAGACCAAACATCTGAAAGGGGAAGAAACATGACCCAAATGATTCTGACCATGAATGATTGTTGGTGCCAGATGGGATGGTTTGAGTATCTCAGAAACTGCTGATCTTCTTGGATTTTCACATTCAACACTCTAGGGTTTACAGAGGATGGTGCAAAAAAAAAAACTCCAGTGAGTGGCAGTTCTGTGGACAAAAACGCCTTGTTAATGAGAGGTCTGAGAAGAATGGCCAGATTGGTTCAAGGTTCAAGCTGACAGGAAGGTGACAGTAGCTCAAATAACCAAGTGTTACAACAGCGGTGTGAAGAAGAGCATCACAGCACATCGAGTGGCGGGTCTACGACAAGAGAAGAGCCCACCGGGTTCCACTCTTGTACCTAACAGAGCAGATTATACACAGGGAATGGGTGGACATGGATCACAGATTTAGTTTAATTTAGCATTGTGCTTGACGCAGATATTGTAGGCTAAAGGGCTTATTTTTTTACGTTCCCTGTAAGGGGGTATTGTAGATCAGACATTAAACTAATGCTAGGGTAGGCAGCAGTGACTGGGTGCTTAAACCAGTTAACACTTCCACAATCCTGTCCCGGGACTTTTCCGTGGATGGCGTCTGGGATGTACCATAGATATGCCCAGTTCCTCCCCTCCCCTTCACCGCAGTCCACCGATTACAACCTCTAATGGCTCGCGACGGGAGGGAGGTCTCACCTCGGAATCTGCAAAGGTCTCGACGAATCTCTGAAAAGTGTATGTTCCGGTCTGTAGAATCAAGTCTCCTGCTTGTTCGGTGGTTTGCCCACACAGAATCAAGAGCTTGTGGCGGGATGAGTCTGTCACGAGGGAGTGAACCTAGAGGAAGAACCAGGAAAGTTACACGGCTGGATTCCAATCCCCACCCCTCCCCAATGATATTCCCAACATTTGATCCTTGAGCCAGATGCATTGTGGTGGGTAGCAGAATATAGGCCCTTACATCCCATAAGCCTACACTGCCTGCTAATATGATTATAAGGGCCTGTTCTAGGGATGTGTATGTATGTGGGCGGGAAGGAGGACTGGGGCTTGTTTCACTGTTGTGAACATACAAATTCCTTCCTGACACTGACATAATAGTGTGACCCTTACTGCTATGATGGGGAAATGTGGGGATGTTTTATAGGGGAGCGTGAGAGTCCGTGGGGTCAGTATCTATGTACGTGGGAGGAATGAAAGGGGCTTGTGTTGCTGTTCTGATGAACATTGTGGGCACGCTATGGCGGCACTAGGACATACAGCCACATGCAGGCTGCTCCTGGCATGCCCTTAGGTGTGTTGGTCGACGGTACAAATAACTCATTTCACAGTTTGTTTCCATGAACTCATGATAAATAAACTTAAATCTTGAATCTGATCTATGCTGCGCTCAACTCCTCTTCTACGCCATTTCTCTGCGCCCCCCCCCCATTCCTCATTCTATTAATTATCTATTAAATACTCCTATTGGTTCAGATTATACCACCCACCAGGGTAGAGAAGACATACTTCAGTTTTAAATGACTGGGCCCCTACCTTGTCTTTTGGTCCCCTTGTTGGTAACTCTCCAACTAGTGAGGACACTTTGACGAGATCCCACAGGGGAGGCTGGTCACTTGGCATTCAGGATGAGGTGGTAAATTGGATTCGACAGCAGAAGCCACAGGGTGGTAGCAGATGGCTGCTTCTCTGATTGGAGACTAGTGGTGTGCCACAGGGATCTGTTGCTGGTTATCTACATCAATAATGTGGCAAACCGCACCAACAACTGTATGGATGTCAGCAAGATTGGGGGTGTAGTGGACAACGAGCAAGACTTGGACCAGCTGGGAAACTGTGCTGAAAATGACAGCTGGAATTTAATGCCGACAGCTTCAAGTGTTGCTCTACAGGCTGGAACCCTTCTTCGCTTAGAGTTTGATGAGCATGTGGAACGAGCTTCAAGCGTAAGTGGTGTACGTGGGTTCAACTGTAACATTTAAGATAAGTTTGGATAAGTGCGTGGATGGGAGGGGTGTGTAGGGTCATGGTCCAGGTGCTGGTCAATGGGACTGGGCAGAATAATGGTTTGGCATGGACTAGATGGATCGAAGGGCCTGTTTCTCTGGTGCCGTACTCAATGACTAACAGCCCAACATCTTCCCTGTCAGGCTACACCATGGGGGTCATCCATGGCCAGTCAGACCACAGGACTGGAAAAACAGAAGCCTGACCATCATGCCCGAACCAAGGCAGCCACAGTGAGCTGTTCAGACACTAAGCTCATCACCCAACTGCAGAAGCAATCCTTGGAAGTACCATTTCACCTCATGTGCTGCATTCTGTCACATAATATGGTGCTAGAACAACTACTGAGACTGAATAATGTCTGTTATGACATTAATGGGACGTGGGATCTCACTGACAACTCCACTCATAGCTCCCACTTCTCTAACGACTGCAGGGACAAAGAAGAGTGCTGGGGCACGGTGGAGGGTAGGAGGGCAGGGCGGAGAAGATGGGCTGAAAGGCCAGTCTTGCTTGGCTGCGTGATCCCGTTACCTCAGAGGTGACGGTGCTTTCCGTAGGGTTCACCAAGACCACGGTCTCCAGCTCATCGCTCCTGTGGTGGAGAGTCTTCTGGCCTGAAAAACAATGGACACAGGTTGATTGTAGATCAGGCTGGAGTGCTGGTAGTCGCAGGAACAAAAGTACACCATACCCACAGCTCAAAGCAATAACAACACACGGACAAAAGACCAACTCTCTTAGGCAGCAGTGCCTAACACTGCATAGGCAAACCGATTCCCGATTCCTATCGATTCACCCTGAAGTCTCAACATTTAAACAGCAGCCGTACAGGGTGACTAATCAGATGTAAATCTGCACCAAAGTAAATCCTAAACATAAAGAGATTCTGCAGATGTTGAAAATCTTGAGCAACACACACAAAATGCTGGAGAAACTCAGCACATCAGGCGGCATCTATGGGAGGATTAAGCAGTCGACATTCCAGCCCGAAACCTGATCAGGGCTCAACTTTATTCACTATTTACATGTGCAGTGGATTCGGGTGGACAACCTTTAAAAAGCAAAAGCTAAAATAGCTGAGATCCCCTTTGTTTACCAGGGACACTATACCATTTAACTGGGACGGGAGCCTGTTGTCAAACAGTTTTTAACTCACGTGCACCATGCTTTGAGTGATCAGATTTTAAATAGCGCCAGTTGCCGGTGTTTGAGTTCAACAGTCATTTTTGTCACTGATGAAATAAGATTCTTGTCACTGGCAAGAGAAAACACAGTGAGCCAACTTGGAGCTATTTTGCTCATCGCGGTTTCAAGCATTCAGGTTTGGAGATGCCAGAAATAGCTGGGAGTGAATATGAAACAATTTCACTACTTCAACAAGTTATAAACTATGGAGAAATGTAAGTTATCAACAATCATCTTGAAAGTTACAATGAAAATGAAGATTTGGAAGATGCAATCTTTTAAAGCATTATATGAAGGCAGTCCTTTATCAGCACTAGGTGTCTGCACTGATTTTGTGCATTTACAATTAACCAAAAGATCACGATGCACTTGAATTCCTTTGCCAATAACTATTAGGAACTAATACATGGTTTTATAGTACTGGTGTGGTATTAGTAGTATTCTACTTTGTTCTGTATTTCATTTAAATACATAAACAAGAGAAAATCTGCAGGAAAACCAGAACAACACACACACAATACTGGAGGAACTCAGCAGGCCAGGAGAAGAGTAAAGAGTTGACGTTTCGAACTGAGACCCTTCATCAAGACTGAAAAAACAGACTGTGTATGTTTAGGGGCATATATAATGTAGGTGATCGACAAAGCGGTCTCCCAATCTACATCGGGTCTCACAGGAGGCCGCACTGGGAGCACTGGATACAGTATATGACCCCAACAGACTCACAGGTGAAGTGTTGCCTCTCCTGGAAGAACTGTTTGGAGCCCTGGATGGTAGTGAGAGAGGAGGTGTAGGTGTGCAACTTGTTCTGCTTGCAAGGGTAAGTACCAGGAGGGAGATCAGCAGGAAGAGACAAGTGGACAAGGGAATTGTGAGTGATCCCTGCAGAAAGTAGGGGTAGGGAAAGATGTGTTTGGTGGTGGGATCCCGTTGGAGATGGCAGAAGTTATGGAGAATTAAGTGCTGGATGTGGAGGCTGGTGGGGTGAGGTGAGGACAAGAGGAATCCTATCCCTGGTAGGGTGGCGGGAGGATGCGGAGAGAGCAGACGTGCACGAAATGGAAGAGGTACGGGTGAGGGCAGCATTGATGATGGAGGAAGGGAAGCCCCTTTCTTTGAAAAAGGAGGCCATCTCATTAGTTGTGGAATGAAAAGCCTCGTCCCGACAGCAGATGAGACAGAGGAACTGAGAGAAGGAGATGGCAAATTTACAGTGAAAGGGTAGGAGGAGGTATAGTCTAGGTAGCTGTGAGAATCTGTGGGTTTATATATCAGTAAATAGACTGTCTCCAGAGATAGAGACAGAGAAATCACGAAAGGGGTGAGAGGTGTTGGAAATGGACCAAGTAAATTTGAGGGGGGGGGGGGTGCAAGGTGAAGGCAAAGTTAATGAAACCGACCAGCAGGAAGCAGCACCAATACAGTTGACGATGAAGTTGGGGAGCGATACTGGAGTAGGCTTGGAACACGGACAGTTCCATGTAGCTGACAAAGAGGCAGGCATAACTCGGACCCATGCAAGCATGTATTTATGATGTAACCAGCATTATAAAAAGTGAACCAAAATCAGAAGCAGGTTTAACATCAGGAACACATGTTGTGAAGTGTGCTGTTTTGAGGCAGTAGTACAGTGCTGTACATAAAATAATGCTACTGAAAGCGGTTTATAGTGTGGAGCCTCGGCCTGAGACATTGACTGTTTACCCTCCTGCCCGACTTGCTGAGCTCCTCCAGCTGAGAGGAGAGAAGGTCTCCTGTCACCAGAATGGGATGTTCCACAACTACAGAAGCAGTTTTAAAGCACTGGGAATGTTGATGGACGTGTGGGAGGTAACCCACCCATGGCAGGAACCCACAAACCGTACAGTGATAACGATACGCAAAGTAACAGTAATAACTGCTTTAGTGAGATTGAGGGATTACTTTTGGTGACGATTTTGTCAGGAGTCCCCTCCAAACTGAGTCCTGCAAAGGGAGATAAGAGTCTCAGATTAAAGATTAGATTAGCTTTATATGTCACATGTACATTGAATCATCATACAGTGAAATGCATTTTTTGCGTCAAGGACAAACACAGTCCGAGAATGTGCTAGGGACAACCCACACATGTTGCCTTGTTTCTGCCAGCATAGCATGCTCACAACATAACCGGCATACCTTTGGAATGAGGGAGGAAAGCACAGTACACGGAGGAAACCCGCACGGTCATGGGGAGAATGTACGAACTCCTCACAGATAGTGGCAGGAACTGAGCCCCAATCGTTGGTGCTATAAACCGTCACACTAACCACAATGCTACTGTGCCACAAACCTTTCACCTCCAATCATTTACGATTCCCTCCGCATTTCCCCCATAGCACTCCCTACACAACATCCCTCCTGTAGCACGGTGCTCCCTCCACACTGTTAAAGCTGTGGCGCAAACCTTCGGATTCGACATCTTTGTTACCAACTGAGCTATGCAACTAAACCAAGGCCCCAGAACTCTAAAAGTGTCAGCAGTAAGGCAGACCCAAGCAGTGAGACTGTCTGCAATTTAAAAATTAACTAACTGATTTGGAATCGGAACCTGGCCTGTCACAGGCTCTGCTCCCACGCACAATGCGGACCTCCGTCCCTATAGTGGGAGAGTCTGGGCCTCAGAATAGAAGAATGTACCTTTAGAACAGAGATGAGAAGGAATTTCTTTAATCAGAGGGTGCTGAATCTGTGGAACTCATTGCCACAGGCAGCTGAGGAGGCCAAGTCATTGGGTATATTTAAAGTGCAGGTTGATGGATTCTTGATTCGTAAGAGCGTCAAAAGTTACGGGGAGAAGGTAGGAGAATGGGGTTGAGAGGGAAAATAAATCAGCCATGATCGAATGGCAGAGCAGACTCAATGGGACAAATGCCCCAAATCTGCTCCGTGTCTTACGGTCTAAAGCTTCCACCAATGCTGAGGCTCAAGCACTTTTGGAAGCATCCACTCAATCTGACGAGATGGGTGAGCTGTCTCGGAGATGATTGTAACATGCTGAGTGGGCCACTGCAGCCTCAGGCTCAGAGGCTCTCAGGGTATCCGGTGGGCAGATGAACGTCTGTCGTTTTGGGATGGTACCGTGTATCCGGTGGGCAGATGAACGTCTGTCGTTTTGGGATGGTGCCGTGTATCCGGTGGGCAGATGAACATCTGTCGTTTTGGGATGGTGCCTTGCATGTCCGCTCAGGATGCAAGTGCCTCACATCCAGCCAGTTGGTCCTGTAGCCCCGGCACTGCTACTCTGTGAGGGGTGATGATTTTGCTTTTTACCTCTCAGAAGCAGTGGCAAATAATTCACTCCTTAACCGTGTGATAACTTTATCAGAAAGTTGCAAAGGGACCCGGATCCACCGAGCACCTGTCACTTCTTGTTCTATTCCTTTCCTCCACTACTCCTTTATAGCAGCTATCTCCCCTTCCAGTCCCAATAAACAGCTTCACTGCCCATCTCCCTCTGCAGGTGCTGCCTGAACCATTGAGTTTCTCCAGCATTTCCTGTACGTTTTTCTTTCCCAAAGCGATTGGCTTTATTTGTCAGATCAACATCGAAACGTACAGTGAAAGGTGTTGTTTGCAGCAACAACCAACACAGTCCAAGATGTGCTGGGGACAGCCCGCAAGGGTCACCGTGCTTCAGATGCCAACATATCATGGACACAATTTACCAACGCGAACCTGTATGTCTTTGTAATGTAGGAGCAAACCAGAGCACCTGGAGGAAACCCACATGGTCACAGGGAGAACGCATAAACTTCTTACAGACTGCGGTGGGAATTCAACCTGGGTGCCTGGCATTAGCTCTTGACATGAACGTCACATTTCACTGTATGTTTCCATGTTGATCTGATGAATAAATCTAATCTTTCATCTACTTCCATGGGTAGAAAAGGGGCAGCTTCCTCTGGTGCCTATTAGTTAGTAAATGTCTCCCAGTCAACTGATTACAGTCAGCTTACGACTGGTTAAAATGGTCACTAGAGTAATTCCGGTCTTTGCAACAGTGATGGCTGTTATTTACTAGCCAAAACAAACGGTTAAACAGCTGATGTCATCATGACTGGTACCACAGCCGGGCTTTGTTTGAATTGAATTGACTTTATTGCATCCTTCGTATGCATGAGGAGTAAAAATCTTTACATTACATCTCCATCTAAATGTGCAATTTATAGTAATTTATAATAAATATTATGTACAACAGGATAGCCAATATAACATAGAAATACAGTTGCGTCAGCATGAATTAAGCAGTCTGATGGCCTGGAGCCTGTTGGTCCTGGCTTTTATGCTGTGGTACCATTTCCCAGATGGTAGCAGCTGGAATAGATTGTGGCTGGGGTGACTCGGGTCTCCAATGATCACTTGGGCCCTTTTTACACACCTGTCTTTGTAAATGTCCTGAATAGTGGGAAGTTCACATCTACAGATGCTGTTCACATCTACATCCGGATGCTGCCCGACCTGCTGAGTTCATCCAGCTTTTTTGTACGTCTTGATTTGACCACAGCATCTGCAGTGCACTTTGTGTTTACAGATGTGCTGGGCTGTCCATACCACTCTCTGTGATTGAGGGAAGTACAGTTCCCATACCAGGCAGTGATGCAGCCAGTCAGGATGCTCTCAATTGTGCCCCTATAGAAAGTTCTTAAGATTTGGGATCCTATACCAAACTTCCTCAACTATCTGAGGTGAAAGAGGCGCTGTTGAGGTGAAAGAGCCAATACATACAGACCACGTGAGGTCCTCGGTGATGTTTATGCCCAGGAACTTGAAGCTGTTCACCCTCTCAACCTCTGATCTGTTGATGTCATTAGGGACTAGCCTGGCTCCATTCCTCCATTTGTTAACAAACTATTGCACAGTGTACTAAGCCAGAGCTCCCTCCACTCTCCCATCTTCCCCTCCGGCCCCCTCTCCTCCACTGTCTCCCCCTCCCACTGCCTGCTACCACCAAGATGTACTATTCTTCCTCAATGGCAACTGACTGTGCTATCTTCCACCCAGAGATTGAGTTTCACTCCATAAGGGGAAGGCAACCTGGGAAAGAGCAGGGCATGCAGTTTAAGGAGAGGGTCCTTTCAAAGAGCCAGTACAAGTAAGACAGGCTGAACGACCTTCAGTGCTGTACCACTCCAGATGTTTTGTGGTGGTCCAATCAGCAAATCAAATAGTGCAGCAACCATTAAGACTGGAGGGTGACTCACCTCCTGATACTCAAAGGCTTTCCACCAACCACAGTGCAGGAGTTCTCGAAAAACACAACACCCCATCAAGGACTAAGCAACCCCACCAAGACCCACCCCATCTCGTCCATAATACCACCCACTATTGTCCCCTTCAAACAAGTGCCACTATCTACTCACTCATCACCAAGGACCCCCACCACCCAGGCCACGCTCTTGTCTCGCTGCTGCCATCAGGAAGCGGGTACAGGAGCCTCAGGACCCACACCACCAGGATCAGGAACAGTTATTATCCCTCAACCATCAGGCTCTTGAACCAGAGGGGTAACTTCACTGAAGTGTTCCTACAACTTACAGACTCACTTTCAAGGAGTCTAGATCTCATGTTCTCAATATTTATTGCTTATATGTATTTGCGCATTTTGTTGTCTTTTGCACACTGGTTGTTTGTCCGTCTTTGTTGTGTGTAGTTTTTGGTGTTTGTTTGTATTTACTGTGAATGCCCACAAGAAAATGAATCTCAGGGTTGTGTATGGTGACACATACTGCATGTACTTGGTTATTAAATTTATTTTGAACTTTAAACACTTGTAGTATCAGGAGGAGACACTGAGTTAAATAACACTCTCTGGTTCTAAGTACTCAATGCAACAGACTACAGGAACCTACCCACAGGGCAGTCACTGAACAAACTTCATCAGGGTGGGGGGGGGGGGAGAGAACTAAATGTTAGAGAGTGTGAGAAACATTTGGCAGCCAACAGCAATGTGGGTGGCATGGTAGCATAGTGGTTAGCGTGAAGCTATTACAGCACCTGCGACCCAGGTTCAATTCCTGCCACTGTCTGTAAGAAGTTGGTATGGTCTCCCCATGACTGTGGGGCTTTCCTCCACATGCCCTGGGTTCTCCCACATTCTGGAGATGTATGGGCATGCTATCATGGTGACATGTGTGGGCTGCCCCTAGCACAACCCTAGGATGGTATTAGCTGTTGACACGAACAATGTATTTCACTGTTTCAATGTACATGTGACAAATAAAGTTAATCTTTCTCTTCAATCTTTTGGCTTCCTCCAGATTCCAATATTCCATGCTCCACACAAGGACTGGACCCAGTTTCCAACTCTCACAAGCAATATGATCACATTTCCCTCAACTCCTAATTTTGCAGCAGTTGATTACGAACATGCAGCGGCCCAGTCATCTCGGCGGAACGGGTTGGGAATAGTTCCTCTGCAGGAAGTCAGTGATGGCAGGTCAGGTGTCATGCAGGAGGGAGAAACAACACAGAGTCAGGACTTTTGGCCCGGCAGTCCATGCTGACCATCAAACACCCATTTCCATCAATCCTACATAAATCCCAATTTTGTTTAATTGAGGGAGCTTGACTATGTACCCAACCCGTGCCACATTCCAACTTGCACACAGTAAAATTCTGCAACACGATCCCTCTGGGAGAATGTTAATCATTTTCTCTTTCAAATGCTGACAAACTTCACAGACCTTTGAGACAACCACAGACCACAGCACAAAGGAGCAGAATTTGCTCATTTGGCTCAATGAGTCTGCTCCGCCATTCCATCATGGCTGATTTATTGTCCCTCTCAACCCTACTCTCCTCCCTTCTCCCCAAAACCTTGATGCCCTTTCTAAACAAGAACCTATCAACTTCAGCTTTAAATATACCCAATGACTTGGTCTCCACAGCCATTTGGGGCAATGAATTCCACAGATTCACCACCCTCTGGCTAAAGAAATTCCTCATCATCTCTGTTTTAAACAGGCGTCCTTGTATTCTGAGGCTGTGCCCTCTGGTCGCAGACTCTCCCACTGTTATAAACATCCTCCCCATGCCCATTCTATCAGGAGATCACTGACTGAATCCCTTACCCATCCAGGTCTCCCCATCACAGGAATTGGAATATGAAAGAATGTTGGGGTGGAGGACATAACTCTGATACCAGGTTCCCAAATAACAGTCCCCAGCTAACAAAAGTAATTACCATCCACAGAGGCAGGGTTCTGTTGGAGATGGTCTCAGCCTCTTAATTTATGCCCAGATAAGGAAGAGAAGAAAGATCACAGCTCGGCAGAACGGGTTGCAAGACCGTGAGAGCAGATTTGGTAGATCACCAAAGACTCTGGTAAATTTCTACAGATGCACCATGGAGAGCATTCTAACTGGTTACATCACCGCCTGGTATGGAGAGGCCACTGCGCAGGATCGGAAAAAGCTGCTAAGGGTGGTAAACCAAATCCATTGTGAACATGAGACTCCCTAAGATCTTCAAAAGGTGGTGTCGTGTCATCTAGCATTAAAGACCCTCACCATCCAGAACGTGCCCTCTTCTCAGAGAGGTACAGGAGCCTGAATGCTTTAGGAACAGCTTCTTCCCCTCTACCATCAGATTTGAACCCTTGAACACTACCTCACTAATTTGCTCTCATTTTGCATTACTTAGTTTTTAGATATAAGGAGAGTGGGACGAGGGAGAGGGGGAGGGGAAGAGGGAGAGAGGGAGAGGAATGAGAGAATGGAAGAGGAGGGAGGGGAAAGAGAAAGGGGAGGGAAACAAGGGAGAGAGGGGAGTGGAACAATGGAGGGGGAGGAATGAGAGAGAATGGAAGGGGAGGGGTAGGAGAAAGGGGGGAGGGAAATGAGGGAGAGAAACAATGGAGGGGAGGAATGAGGGAGAGGGGAGAGGAATGAGGGAGAGAGGGGAGAGGAACGAGGGAGAGAGGGGAGAGGAATGAGGGAGAGAGGGGAGAGGAACGAGGGAGTGAGGGGAGAGGAATGAGGGAGAGGGGAGAGGAATGAGGGAGAGAGGGGAGAGGAATGAGGGAGAGAGGGGGAGAGGAACGAGGGAGTGAGGGGAGAGGAACGAGGGAGAGTGCAAAGGGGAATGAGAGAGAGGACGGTGAGTGAGTTTCCTTCCTGGGGTGAGTAGAGGAACAATGTCAGTCACTGGGTCAGTGCACAGGTCCCCTGAAGCTGTGGAGCTGCGCATTCTGCAGTCAGTCTCTGAATCTATGTTGACACGGTAGCAGATGGCAGCCCGTGGATTTACTTGATGAGCAAGTGCTTCAAGTTTCTACTTGAGCAGGATAAGATTAGACATACTTAAAAACAGATTGAGCATTCCTGAAGTGTCGAACTGGTGTTCACTCAGCCACTGAGACAAAGTCACCTGCACAGATGTGACCCTGTGATTGTAACCCATATCCAGGCATTGGTTTCAAGAACAGAAAGTCAAAGGTGCTGCCTGTCTGAAACTAATCTAATCTAATAAGATTGGATGTTCTTTACGCAGAGGCTGGTGGTGTGTAGAACAACCTGCTTGGCAGGTACATTAGGAATATTTGAGAGACTCTGAGATAGACACATGGATGATAGAAAAATGGAGGGCTCAGTGGGAGGGAGCGATTAGATTGGTTTTGGAGTAGAGATTAACAGGTCATGACACAACATCATGGGCCGAAGGGCCTGTACTCTGCTTGCTGGTCCATGTTCTAGTAAAGTTAGACCAGTCTGAATGAAACAGAAATGAGGATGTTACTCAGCCCTCACGTACTGCCTCTACTCCAGAGACTCAAACACAGTCTAGACTGACGCTGCCTCGTGGCGGTACGGTAGCCTAGCGGTTTGCCTGACTCCTTACAGTGTCTGTGATCAGCTGCCGCCACCGTCTGTAAGGAGTTTGTACGTTTTCCCTGTGTCAGCATGTTTCCTCACACATTCCAAAAATCGGCGGGTTAGTTGGCAAGTTGTGAGCGTGCTATGTTGGCATCAGAAGCCTGAGGGCACTCATGGGCTGCCCTAAGCACATCCTCAGAATGCGCTGGTCACTGAAGCAAACGGTGCATTTCACTGTGTGTTTTGATGTATATGTGACAAATAAACTCATCTTTATCTGCTGCCAGTGCCTCCTGCCAGATGAGATTAATCTATTTCCAGGTGGATCCACTGGTGCACCTTCCAAAAAGTCTATTCATCATTCCTTCTCCATGAACTCTGCTGGGCCTTATCACAGCCCCCTGTGCCCAATATAAGGTTCCCATGGCTTAAACTGAAATAGTCAAGTTTTTAAATCCCAATGCTATCTCTCATCTCTAATCTCTCACATTCAGATAGAGACGTAACGTAGAGTTTTACTCCCCATGTATATGAAGGATGTAAGAAATAAAGTCAATTCAATTCAATGACATCAAACAACCCCTAAAAAAACCCCACAAAATCTCTATGCACCTTCAACTCTTCAATATTACTGTCCATGTTTCATCAGAATGTAGTAGGCTCACAAAGCAATACCATACCCCCAGCACTTTTCCCTGGAACCTATCCTCCTAGTATTCCGAACAACTCCCCCGAATTTCCTATCAGATTCCTCCTCCTTCAGCGCTTTACCTCATCCACCTATCCCGTCCCAGCTTCTTACTTCATCTCCTCCTCCCCCATCCACCTTCCTCTTCACCTGCACACCAGTAACAATTAACAAGGGCTAACAAACGACCAATCAGATGTTGATTTCTCTAACTTCTACCCCTTCCTCCTTTCTCTTTTTCCATTCCCACATTCTCAACACTTTGCTTCTCCTCACCTGCCCATCATCTCCCTCTGGTTTTCCTCCCCTTTCTCCCATGATCCACTCTCGGTAATATCTGCAGGAGCCACTGCCCAAGAAGGCCACAAGATGCCTACTGTCGGGGCCATGTCAGCTTCTCAGTTACCACCAGGCAGGAGGTACAGAAGCCTGAAGTTCCACAAATCAGGTTCAAAGACAGCTTCCTCCCTTCAACCATTCAGTAACCCTAATCACACAGATCAGCTACTCTCTCATCATCTTCACCACTTTGCACTAACATTTTGATTTACTCGAATTGCATTCTTTTTTTGTAAAAATTGTGTATAATTTATGTTTTTCTTATGAATGCTGTTTATATAATGTGATATATGGAGTATATTGAAAGGGCTAGATAGATTGGAAGTGCAGAGGATGTTGGACCAAGCCCAAACAGTTGTTACCATGACTACAAACTACCAATTACCACTGATCTTTTCCCAATCTAGTATAAACTCTAGACAATGACGGGAATCAAACCCCAACCTTAGAACTGGCACTGTAAAGCGTGTTAACCACTAAGCTACTGTGCTAAGTGCATAAGCCTTGTCCTCAAATCTAGTAGATTGACAGCATGGAATAGGCCCTTCGAGTTGGGCCACCCAACAATCCCCTGATTTAATCCTAGCCTCATCAAGGGACAATCTGCAATGACCAATTAACCTACCAACCGGTACATCTTTGGACCGTGGGTGGATATCAGAGATCCCGGAGGAAACCCTCGGGGTCATGGGGGGGGGGGGAGGGGGGGGGACATACAAATACCTTACTGGCAGCGGTGGGAGTATCTTCTACACAATATCTATGTCCCTCATGATTTTCCACATATCTGAAAGATCAACCCTCATTTTTAAAAATGTATTTATTTTATTGCAGATACAGCACAGTAACAGGCCCTTCCGGCCCAATGAGCCCGCGCCAACCAATCACACCCATGTGACCAATTAAACAACTAACCCGTACACGTTTGGAATGTGGGTGCAAACCGGAGCACCCGGAGGAAAACCACACAGTCTTGAAGAGAACACACAGACTCCTTACGGGCAGTGGGGGGAATTGAACCAGGGTCACTGGGGCTGAAATAGTGTTATGCTGACCACTGCGCTTCCATTGCCACCTTTCATTCTTCTACAATGCAGTGGAAAAAGTCCCAACCTCCTCAACCTCCGTCCGTAACTCAGACCCAGTCCCAACAACCTCCTCGTAAATCCCCTCTGAATTCCTTCTGGCTTAATGGCTTTAGAATTTGTAACTGGTTCATTATTGTCACATGTAGCAAGATCCAGTGAAGAACTTGTCTTGCAGACGTCCATACAGATCAGATCAGTACACAGAGCACTGAGACAGAGCAAGGGAAAACAACAACAGAATGCAGAGTAACAGCTACAGAGAAAGTGAAGACAATAAGGCGCAGGAAAGTAGCAAGGCTCATTGTGGGGATGAGTCAACCTTGTTGTACAGGGAACTGTTCAATAGTCTTCTAATAGTGGAGTGGAAGCTGTCCTTGAACCTGTGCTTTCGAAGGGAGAAGAGAGTATCGGTTTAAGCTGGCACTGGTGAACCTCAGCAACTTCTGGCTGGTGGCTAACAAAACAGAAAACAACTAAATACTTTTTAAAATCACTTTTTCTGGCAAACGATCATCGCAAGTAATGGTCTGTAACTTCCCCTTGGACGTGTGGCAGAACGGAGGCAAGGCAGCAGGCCCCTCGCCGAGCGTGAGGAAGACCCAAGGATCGGTCGATTTAAGTGCTGTTACAGGCCAAATCGAGGCAGTGATGTCTGGACATCAGAGCGTACCGACATACCGATGTTTGCACAGAGACTTAAGCCCCAATCGGAAAGGTTGGCTCCAGCTGAATCGAGGTGGGGAGGTTCTGGCAGCAGAGCGGATGAACACAATGTGTGGACGAGGATTTAAGTGCAAGGCCAAACTGGAAAGGCCAGGTACAGGCCGAATCGAGGCAGTGGAGTCCAGCCCCAGAGCATATTGAGGTGATTGAACCTGGTTCGGATGTCGATTTAGCCGCCAGGTCAGATTGAAAAGGTCAGGGTGTTGGGACCTGAAGTGAGGAATGGGCCGGTTCGGATCACTGCCGAATGGCGTTTACTTGGTTCTGTGGACTTCAGTTCAGGGTGCTATTGGTTTGCATGACTTGTTTTTTTTTAAATCTCTCTGCACGTTGGGCGTTGGATCGCTTTCTTTTTCCTATGGAAGACAAATCTCAAGGTTGCATAATGTATACACACTTTGATAATAAATGTGTTTGAATGTTGAAGAGAGAATGTCCAGGATAGGTGGGGTCTTTAATTACGTTGCCTGCTTTATTGAGAGAGCGAGAATCCATGGAGGTGTGCCTCATTTCCGTGATATGCTGAGCTGCGTTCACCACTTTCTGCATTTGTCCTACCAAGCTATTACGCATTCCGGTAAGATGTATGATGCATTTATAAAAAGTGGCAAGGATCAGAGGAGACATGCCAAATTTCGTTAGCCTCCTGAGGAAATAGAGGCATTAGTGAGCTTTCCTGAGCGTGCCTACACTTGGCTGGACCAGGACACGCCATTGGTGACGTTCACTCGCTCAACCTCATCACCCTTCCTGTATACAGGATGTCAGAGTGGAATGACAGGGTCTACCCTCTGGCCAGAGTCTGTGCGTTTGCTCCCCGATCAATTTACAATCTCCGTATAATGAAATAAAATATTTCACAGTGTTCTGAGTTAGTGTCAGCAACACCAGCCTACAGGGGAAGGTAGCCCAAATTGGCAGGTTTCAGCGAGAGTTAAAGAGATAGCAGGCTCCCGAAGGAATTCCTTGCCTTTACAGCAAGTTTGTTAAGGATTATTGCAATTCTTGAGAAGAGGCTGGGAACATGAGAAGTGCTGAGATCAGCAGAAATGGGATTGATCGAAATGAGAAACAGAAAATGCTGGAAATACTCGGTAGGTCAGGTCACATCTGGTTCACACTTTACAGTCGTATAGCAATGAACCAGGCCCTTCAGCCCAACTGGCATATACTGACCAAGATTCCCAACTATTATTCCCATTCACTCATGTTTGGCCCTTATCCCCTAATGCTTTCCTGTCCACGTATATGTTCAATGTCATTTGCATCAATGACCACAGTCTGAGGATGTGCTAGGTGACAGTACAGTATGCCCACAACTTACCAGCCCTACCCAAACATCTTTGGAATGTGGGACAAGATTGGAGCACCCAGAGGAAATCTACATGGTCATGGGGAGAATGTATAAACTTCTTACAGAGAGTGGCAAGAGTTGATCCAGAACTGAACCACCCCTTTAAAAGAAACATTGCTGCCACTTTAAAATATCCCAAAACACTTCGGAGCCAACAAGTAGCAGTCAGTAGTGGGAGGGTCTAGGAGCATGGGAAACAGCCTCAGACCACCAGAATGTCCCTTTAAAACATAGGTAAGAAAGAATTTCTTTAGCCAGATCACGGTGGAATTCATTACCTCAGACGACTGAAGAAGCCAAGTCACTGAGGTGTTTAAAGCAGAGGTTCACAGGTTCTTGATTAGTAAGGGTGGCAAAGATCATAGAGAGAAGTCAGAAGCAAGGGGTAAAGAGGTAAAATAAATCAGCCATGGTGGAACAGACTTGGTGGGCTGAATGGCCTAATGCTGCTCCTCTGTCTCAGTCATCACTAGGACATGGCAAAAGTGACAGAATTGTTGAAATGTATGGCACAGAAAGGCCCTATCAGCTCACCTTGTCCATGTTAACAATGATGCCTGCCTACGCCAACCCAACTGGCCCACATTCAGCCTGTAATCCTCCCTCCCTGTAGCCCTCTCTCTGCCTTTCCTATCCATATGTCCAAATACACTGCAGTTGTATATGCCTCTGTCACATCCTCTCACAGCTTATTTCAGACCCCCCCCCCCAACTTGCCCCTTAGAGCTCCTTTAATATTCCATGGGGCTAACACAGAAGAGTGCAACACTGGACAGGCCATTCGACCCACCATGTGCTGTCTGTCTAACTATCTTTCTTTCCTTCCTCTCTATTTATCTGTTTATTTCAAGATACGGCACAGAACCCACAGATTTAACCCTAGCCCAATCACAGGACAATTTACAGTAACCAATTGACCTACTAACCATGTACATTTGGACTGTGGGAGGAAACCTGAGCACCTGGAGGAAACCCACACACATCACGGGAAGGACGAATAAACTTCTTACAGACAGCATTGGAACTGAACACTGATTCTGATGCAATGGCATCCAGCGAACTGCTACACTACCTTGTGTCCCAATTTATAGCAAATGGCCTCCTCTCATGTATCAGTGATATCGCTTCATTGCCTTCACAGTCATGTGATTATCTAACAGCACCTTCAACTCACCAAACTGCCTCCTTCCACTGCTGCCTATGGTAACCCATTAACTTCTCCCCTCGTATCTTAAACCCGTGTTCTGAGAACACAAAACGAACCAACGTTACAGCACAACTCAGGCCCTTTATCCCACGATCTGATCTTTTAACCTACTCTGAGATCAATCTATCCCTTCCTCCTACACAGCCCTCTACTATTCTATCATCCATGTGCCTATCCAAGAGTTTCTTGAATGCTCCTAATGTATCTTAGGATATATAATGGAACAGAATTAGGCCATTTGGCTCATCGAGTCTGCCCTGCCATTCAATCATGGTCTGATCCAATTCTTCCAGTCATCTCCACTCCCTTGACTTCTCCCCATACCCTTTGATGCCCTGGCTAATCAAGAACATATCTATCCCTGCCTTAAATACACCCAATGACTCAGCCTCCACAGCCGCTCGTGGCAACAAATTCCGCAGATTTAGCACCTCTGACTAAAGTAATTTCTCCACATCTCTGTTCTAAATGGACGTCCTTCAATCCTGAAGTTATGCCCTCTCGTCCTAGAATCCACTACCATGGGAAATAACTTTACCATATCTAATCTGTTCAGGCCTTTTAACATTTGGAATCTTTCTATGAGATCCCCCCTCATTCTCCTGAACTCCAGGGAATACATCCCGAGAGCTGCCAGACATTCCTCATATGGTAACCCTTTCATTCCTGGAATCATTGTGAATCTTCTCTGAACCCTCTCCAATGTCAGTATATCCTTTCTAAAATAAGGAGCCCAAAACTGCACTCAATACTCTAAGTGTGGTCTCACGAGGGCCTTATAGAGCCTCAACATCACATCCCAGCTCTTATATTCTATACCTCTAGAAATGAATGTCAACATTGCATTAACCTTCTTCACCACCGACTCAACCTGGAGGTTAACCTTTAGGGTATCCTGACAAGGACTCCGAAGTCCCTTTGCATCTCTGCATTTTGAATTTTCTTTCCATCTAAACAATAGTCTGCCTGTTTATTTCTGCCACCAAAGTGCATGACCATACACTTTCCAGCACTGTATTTCATTTGCCAGTTCTTTGCCCATCCACCTAAAATTACCAAGTCTCTGTTTCCTCAACACTACCCGCTCCTCCGCCTATCTTTGTATCATCGGCAAATTTAGCCACAAATCCATTAATACAGTAGTCCAAATCATTGACATACATCGTAAAAAGCAGCGGTCCCAAAACCGACCCCTGTGGAACTCCACTGGTAACTGGCAGCCGGCCAGAATAGGATCTTTTATTCCCACTCTCTGCCCTCTGCCACAGACCCCAGAAGTGCATTCCAGGCACCCACCTCTCTCTAGGTAAAAAAAAAACTTGGACCAGACATTCCCCACCCCCCTTTACTTTCCTCCAATCACCTTAAAATGATGCCCTCTTGTATTAGCCATTTTCACCCTGGGAAAACATCTTTGGCTATCCATTCCATTGATGTCTTATCATCCTGTACAGGTCCATCAAGTCACCTCTCATCCTCCTTCACTCCAAAGAGCAAAGCCCTAGCTTACTGAACCCATCCTCGTAACACAAGCTCTCTAGTCCAACCAGCATCCTGCTAAATCTCCTCTGTACCCTCACTAAAGCTTCCACATCCTTCCTATAGTGAGGCGGCCAGAACTGAACGCAATACTCCAGGTGGGGTCTAACCAAGATATTACAGAACCAGGTTAGAAAAAGGCTTTATCTTCTGTGAATATATCCTGTATCACACAAAGATTCCAACAATGAAAACTCCCAACAATAACCATCCTTCCAGGAGATAACCAATCGAAGATCAATAGCCCATGGGTACTATCAATAGGAGATCAATACACCATGCTGGGAGTTCACCACTGGGACAGGTTTCCAGCACGTTACCGCATCCTGTAAACAGAAAGGCTCACCAGCTGAGACTGAAGAGCACCGAGGACAATATCAGCTGCAACTTCACTGGTATGCTGACATTCTGCTGGCCACGTGGGCGTACAGATCAGATTTCAGCCGGCCTGGGAGCAGAGGGGTTAATGGTAGGACTTGGTGACTACTGCAATGGGCAGCAGGGCAAGGGTGGAGAGGGTGAAGGGGGAGGTGACAGGAGAGAAAAAGGAAAGAGAGGAAGAGTGAGAGCTGAGGAAGATAGGAGGGAAAGAGAGGGAGAAGCAAGAAGGAAGGGTGGAGTGTTGTAAGGAGGGGGGAGGGGAAAGGAAGTACAAGGTATGGGAGGAGGAAGAGGAGAGGCAATGAGTGGGGTAGGGGAGAGATAGGAAAGTAGGGAATGTAGAGGGAGGGAGGGTGTATAAATATGAAGGGAGAGAGGAGAAGGGGAGGGAGGGTAGGGGAAGGGGGATGGGAGGGAGGGAAGGGGGAATGGGGAGGGAGGTACAGGAGGGAGGGAGGCTAAGAGAGGGAGAAGGGGTGAGGGAGGGGGAGAAGAGAGAATGAAGGGAGGAGGTGTTGGGGGGGACTAATTCAGCAAGATCAAAGACCTGAGACCGTGAAAAAGGAAACTGCTGACAACAAAGGTCCAACCCCTTGTTTCAGACTTCTGCAGAATCTGAATCCAACCTGCTAGAAGGTTATCGCCAATGTCAAAACTCTGTCTCTGCTACTTGTTCCAGGATCGCGGCTGCCCTTGTTGTGTATGCGTGTGTGTGTTTATGGGAATAATATCAGACCTGTCACCCTTTTCCGTGAATGCTCCAGAGTTGAGAGTTCTGCGGAGAGAGAGATGTCAGCGGTGCCTGGTACTCCAGTCCGTGTTTTGCCGCCCGCCACTGCAGCAGGCTCCATTCCCGACACCTGCACCGGTAGTGCCGGGTCATCGATACATAAAAAATGATCTGCAGCCGAATAACCCGTGGCATAAGCAGCGGCAAACTATCCCGCAGAAGGAGTTGCGTTGCGGTCAGCAGAACCAAGGTTCCTGAGGCATGAAAATTATCCATTCCCCAAATTAAAACGGACACATTGATCAGTCAGTACCTGAGCTCCGATGCAAATCGCGGTCGCCTCTCTTGGCAGCGTCTGCACCGTGCGGGACGCACAGACAAGAGCAGTCTCATGCTCGCAAGCTAGGGCAAGATGCCAGTACCTCCCCCTCCGGTTGCAATGATCACAATGCAGCGACCGACCCCTGCAGTCCGTTCAGCCCCTCGCAACCACCCTATCCTGGGGTTGCCACAGAGATCGCTGCCACGTTCGTTACATTATACAGTACATACCTGCCGCCGCAAAACACCAAATTTTACTCATATGTCAGCGGAAATTAATCTGATTCTGACACTCGATGCACAAGAGACTGCGGATGATGAAATCTGGAGCGACACACAAAAAGCCGTAGGAACTGGAACTCTTCGGATCAGGGAACGCGGCCGGATGAAGGGTCCCGATCCAAAACTTCGACTGTCCGGACGCGTGTGCAGCCTGACCCGCTGAATTCTGAAGGGGGGGGGGGTGGATTCACTAAAATCGAATATTGAAACTTAGACGATAGATGTTTGAGAGTCTAGGACCAGAAGACAAGTGCATCCCTTTTAGAACAGCAATGAATAGAAATTTCTTTAGGCAGATGGTGAATGTGTGGAATCCATTGCAACAGACGGCTGTGGAGGCCAAGTCATTGGGTACATTTAACGCGGAGGTTGATAGATTATTGATTAGTAATTGGCGTCAAAGGTTACAGGGAGATGACCGGAGAATGGTGCAGCAGACTGGACGGGCCGAACAGCCTAAGTCTGCGTCTATGTCTTATGGTCTGTGTGTTGTTCACTGTACGCTGTATCTGCATGACTCTTGCGGGTTTTGTTTAATATTCACTCACTGGACCCAGGGTTAGGAGAAATCTAACCAACCAGCCTCAAAATTCATTTTGTCCCCCCTCCCCTTCAGACAAGCATGGGAGGTCACAGGAGACTGCAGATACTGGAATCTGGAGCACCAGGCTGGGAATCTGTCGCCTATTGAGCAATCATCAAACGCAGCATTTTTAGCGGAACTGACAGGACGACGTGCAGTTAATTCACGGTCTGACACCCCCCCCCCCAAAAAAAAATCTTAGACTTTAATCTTTTGAGTTTTACCGGCAATAAATTAAAAGTTGTTTCATTGCATCTCTGCGGAACGGATTAGGTCTGGGTGATTGTTAAAACTTAATCTCTTAATCTGCAGCAGAGAGCAATGGGTTAAATTTCAGGTTTTATTCATTCGGCGGCCGTCAGGCCCCGGTAATGTAACGGTTCTCGTCTCCAGTCTCGCATTATTTCCTATTCACACCCCCCCCCCCCTCATTCAGGCGCATTGTGTGAATTAATCTAAACTGGCTTTTATCACTAGGATTTCTCGCGGATTAAATTGCACTGTCAGAAATGTTGCCATCAAATCCTGGAAGCGATTATCTGAAACGTCCTGATGAAAGCTCTCGTCCTTTCCAGCATATTCTATAGCGGTCGCCCTGGGTTTCCAGCATCTGCAGAATCTCTTGTCTTCATTTTCTGAAATTAGCGATTGCGCTACAATTGTGAAACTTCTCACTCTAACAGTGACCATCGTAAAGAATGATTTTGTGTCGACAGTAACGTTCAAACCTCTAACGCGAAATGAACACTTTCAACTGACAGGAATATCTTGAGGCAGAGCTGCATTGAATCTTACTGAAGAAATTCTGTACAACTCTGCGTAAGAAACTCCCGCACTGAACGACATCTGCGCTTCCGATTTCCAGCTAAACTCAAGCCATTGCCAATTTTGTCCAGAAATTGTAAGCGAGTACGTATACACTTCTGAGCCAATGAAAAATAAAGTGGATTTTTTTCCTTAAAAGATCTTTGCCCAAAGTGTTAAGACACAAATACATACCGCCCCCTCTGATGCAAGCGCTTTCAACATTAAGACAGCGGTTTTAAAAATCGAGATGTTTCTGCATCTCCTGCTTAGAGTGTTTAAAAAAAACCCCTCTTAGCGATCAGGTGTCGGGGCACTGCAGAGGTGGAGACTGGGGAGCAAGGCAGGGAGATGGGGACAAGGACTGAAGGGGAGACTGGGTCAGTTGAGGGCAAAAGAGTGGACAGGAGGGGGAATATAGATCTTGGGGATTGGAGGGGGAGAGTATTGATTGGAGGAGAGCGGGTGTGGATCATGGGGACCGAGATTATGCGCTGTGATGAGGGTATTGTGGATCGGAGGGGGAAACTGGGAGGGGAGGGTTGAGGAGTTAGGGACTAGAAGGGATCTAAACAGTCCAGACGAGGCGGGGGTCGAGGAAGCTAAAGGAAAAGAGAACGACAGATGAAACGAGACAGAGAGCAGAAGACAATCGGAAAGCTCAGAATTTGCCGCAGTGCCCACTCTGCTGTGATCCCTCGGCTTCTGGAAGCGCCGCTGAGGCTCTGAGTTTGCACACTATTGTCCCCCCCCCCCCATCCACCCCCCCCCCCACCGATGCCTCGAGAGGCAAGTCCTCTCTGGGAGTGGGGTAGGGAGGAGGTGCACCATTCACCCAGAATCGAGTCAGCGGAGGAACACCCGGGGATGCGGGGAAGAGTCGTCCTGTTAATGGAAGGGGATGGTGATAGTAATTACCATCACCCCCTTTTATGTCAGCAAAAAAATAAACCCTGAAGCTTCGGAATCCTCAGTGAAATCTGAATTACAGAAGCAGGATTGATACAGTCATTATTTTTGGTGGTGGGGAGGGAGGAGACAGCGGCGAATGCTTTACAGACAGAGAGGTGTGTGCGATTTTAGGTCCACACCATCACATATAATCGTCCGCTGTCCCTAATCTCATTTCCAAACTATACTGCAACATTCGCCTATTGTTCGTTACAGCGAGAAAATAACTTATCATATTTTCTGTACTTGCAATAAGAGCTCCGCCAGTCTGCCTCGCTGAGTCCTCCCTCCCTCCCTCCCTTCCTTCCTCCCTTCCCCGGTAACCCGTACCTACCCGCCGCTCGCCGGCCGCGCACTCTCCCTCTGCTGCCTCCCGCGGCCTCGGATGGATTCCAAGGCGGAGCCGCCCAGACTGGATCCGCCTTCTCTCAGACACTTCACCAATGCACCAGCACCATTAACCCCTGCAGCACCAAGGCGAGAGAGCCCGCACTAGGGGGGGTAGGGGGAACGTAGAGAGAGGCAGGACCACGCAGAGGGAGGGGCAGAGTACGTGGGGCCGGGACAGCAAGCAGGCGGGCGGCGAGGGCGAAGAGGTTGAGAGGGAGGGAGAAGACAAGGACACACACTCGCGCGGAGGGGGACTTAAATGGGAACGCAGAGTCAAAATTTGAGACGGAGAGAAGGGGCGGGGGAAGGAGAGGGAGGCGGCGGGGAGTGATGGCGAGGATGATAACAGACACTGGATGTGGAGACACAGACAGACATTGGGATTGGACAAATGTAGAGACGGAAACAGATGCTGGGATATGGGTCAGAAAAAGGATCCACATGGGATGTTGGGACACAGACAGACACGGGGATGTGACAGATATGGATCAGAAGACAGAAACAGACGGTCAGACACTAAATGGGATGTGGGTCAGAGACAGGAAGATAGAGAGTGAGGGAGTCAGACATACAGGAAGGTGGGTGTTCGACACCTCTGGACCTGTGCCCCTCCACCTTTCCATTTTCAGTTTCTGATGTTAAACCCAACTGCCTCACAGTCTCCCCGACAGATGTATCTCACACATCTGGCTACTTTACTGATTCCTTAATCTGGGCAGCATCGCCCACACCAGCCTCCATTCCCCACCCTGGACTTGCCAACATCTGCCCCACTAATTTAGGCACACGTTCTTACACAGACCAGCTACAGACATTTACTGATATACCTTAAAGCAAGAAATCTTAGTAGATTTTTAAAATCACAGCCTGGAAGTTTCAGGGTCATTGTTATGCATTTATTTAACAAAATGAATTTAAATTCTCCTGGTGTACTGGTGGGACTTGAACCCATGTCTCTCTGAATAAATTGTCTAAGCCTGCGAATTACTGGTCTGCTAACTCGACTTCAACACGACCAAGCCTGATTTGTAACCAGGGGACCCATTCCTAATCTGTGTTAGGATCAAAGTTGCTGGTGGAGTTTTTGCATTGTGGATTTCACAGGGGAGCTGACTGTTTCCTGGTGCCATTTTGTGCAGCTGCTGGCCATCTTGTGTTCAGAATGTGAAGTGGGGTTCACCAACCAGTGAACAGGACTCGTGGCCAGCGGGAGATGTGACGTGTCTCTCCGTGCCAGGATTACGCTCTCCCCAGGCCGGAGAACATTTAGCAAGGGGTTGCACGGCGAAAAAGCGAGGCTTTCCTCCGGGTCCAGGCTCTGGTGAGGATCGGCTCAGATCTTTCTTGGGCGACAACGTTTGGGCCTTGCATCGAGCAGCAGGCAGTCACGTGAAAATAAAAACAAAACAACAAATCTACAGAAGCCTGGAGGCTAAAATAAAAACAGAGAGTACTGGAAGTACTCAACAAACCAGGCAGCATCTGCAAGAGGGATGAAGTTAATGTTTCAGGTTTCCCAGTTCAAAGGGGCTTCAACCTCAAACACTGACTCTTGTTTCTTTTCATACAGATGCTGCCTGACTTGCTGAGTGTTTCCAGAATTTTCTGTTTAATTACTGCAGAAAGTTACAGAGTCCATGTCAGCCCATCCATATTATCGCCATCTTCCAACACTTGACCTGACATCTTCCACACTGAGGCAATTCTAGTGCTTGTCCAGACACTCTCAAAGGCTGTCAGTGCCTCTGTCTCCACACTCTCTCTGACCACGCACTCACCACCTGCTGCGTGAGAAAGGTCCTCTATAAATCCCCTCTAAATCTCTTGTTCCCTACCCAAACTCTATTTCCCTCCGGTTTTATCTGCCTCTGATAAGTTCGAACTTGAAGGCACAGTACAGGGTCCTTAGCAGTATGGAGGAACAGAAGGATCTTGGAGTCCATGTCCATAGACCCCCAAAGAGGCAGCTCAAGTTGCTAGGAAAGGCATATGGTATGTTGGCCTTCATTAATCAGGGGATTGAGTTTCAGAGCACACTAAGCGTATTACGTTCAGTTTTTGTCTCCTCATTATAAGAAAGATGTGGAAGCTTTAGAGAAGATGTAGAGGAAATTAACTAGGATGCTGTATGGAGCATGCATAGGTAAGCAATGTAGGGCTTTTCTTTTTAGAGTGGTGGAGAATGAGAGGTGACTTGACAGATTCATAGCCAGAGATGTACAAGGGGTGATTGATAAGTTCGTGGCCTAAGGTAGAAGGAGATGAATTATTAATTTCAAACTTTCTGCATTTTCACTGAAAGAGTTGAACTGCACGTGCATGTAAAGAGAGCTGTATAACTCACCTCCTTCTACCTTAGGCCACGAACTTATCAATCACCCCTGCTGTGGACCACCTGGAGGTCCAAGATGCTCTCGTTACATGCACGTGCAGTTCAACTCTTTGAGTGATGATGCAGAAAATTTGAAGTTAATAACTCATCTCCTTCTACTTTAGGCCATGAACATCAATCACCCCTGCTGTGGACACTTCTGGAGGTCCAAGATCCGTATGCTCCATGACCGCTGGACTAAGTGTGTAAATGTAGGAGGGGACTATGTTGAAAAATAAATGTGCTAGGTTTTCTAAAATTGACTCCTTCTACCTTAGGCCACAAACTTATCAATCATCCCTCGTATTCCCAGGGCTGAAAAGACTAATATGAGACTAATACCCTGATTTGTCCTCATGACGTACAACACCTCACACTTATCTGCGTTAATTCCATCCACCATTTTTCAGCCCATTTTTCTCGCTGGTCCAGATCCCATTGCAAGCCATGGTAGTCTTCCTCTACATCCCAAATCTTGGTGTTATCTGCAAATTTGCTGATTTGGTTATCCACATTATCATCCAGATCATTGAGATAGATGACAAACAACAATGGACCCAGCACTGATTCCTCCGGCAATCCACTAGTCCCAGGTCTCCAGTCGGAGAGACAACCATCTCTGGCTTCTCCCACAAAGCCAATGTCTAATCCAATTTACTACCTCATCTTGACTGCCGAGCGACCGAACCTTCTTGACCAGCCTCCCGTGCAGGGCTTTGTCAAATGTTTTTCTAAAGTCCATGTGAATAACAACCACTATCTTGCCTTCATCAACTTTCCTGGTAACTTCCTCAAAAATCTCTAAGATTGGTTAGACATAACCTTGCATGCACAAAGGGTGGTGATAGAGGCAGACCCATCAGGGAAGCTTAAGATACTCTCAGATAGGCACGTGGATGAAAGAAAAATTGATGTAGGAGAGAAGGGTGAGATAAGACCATAAGACACAGGAGCAGAATTAGGCCATTCAGCCCATCAAGTTTGCTCTGCCATTCCATCATGGCTGATTCCAGATCCCACTCAACTCCATATGCCTGCCTTCTCACCATTTCCTTTGATGTCCTAACCAATATCCCTGTTGAATCAAATAATTTTCAGGGATTGCGTTCCAGTTTGCAACAACTCAAGGTGAAGAATTAACTTTTCATAACCCTTCTGGATGTAACAATATGAGAAATTGATACAACATGCACAAAGTGCTGGAGGAACTTAGCAAGTCAGGCAGCATCTATGGAGGGGAATAAGCAGTCAACACTCTGGACATGACCTTCTTCTTCACCTCATCCACCTTCTAGCTTCTCACTTCATTCCCCCTCTCTCCCACCAACCCTTCTTCCTCCTTTCCTGACCATACCTTCTTCTCGCTACTACCATTGGCAGGAGGTACAGGAGCTTTAGGTCCCACACCACCAGTTCAGGAACAGTTATTACCCTACAACCATCAGGCTCCTGAACCAGTGTGGATAACTTCACTCACCTCAACTCTGAACCGATTCCACAACCTGCTCACTTTCAAGGCTTCGCAACTCATCTCAGTTTTTTCTTTAATTTGCACATTATGTCTTCTTTTGCACATTGGTTGTTTATATATAGATTTGTTTATATATAGATTTTTGTTTATATATATATATTTATATTATATATATAGATCTTTGTTTATATATAGATTTTTGTAAAGCCTATTGAATTTCTTAATTTTTCTGCAAATGCCCACAATAAAATGAATCACAAGGTAGTATACAGTGACATACATTGAGTGGCCACTTTATTAGGTACACCTGCTCACTAATACAAATATCTAATCAGTCTATCATGTGACAGCAACTTAATACATGCAGACATGGTCAAGAGATTCAGTTGTTGTTCAGACCAAACATAAGAATGGGGAAGAAATGTGATCTGAGCGACTTTGACTGTGGAATTATTGATGATGCAGGATAGGGTAGGTTGAGTTTCTCAGAATCCACTGGGGTCTCCTGGGATCTTCACGCACCAGAGTCTCTAGAGTTCACAGAGAATGGTGCGAGAGATAAAAACAAATATCCAGTGAACGACAGTTCTGTGGAAGAAAACACCTTGTTGATGAGAGGTCAGAGGAGAATGGCCAGACTGCTTCAAGGCGACAGTAACTCAGATAACCACGTGTTACAACAGTGGTGTGCAGAAGAGCATCTCTGAACACTCAACATGCTGAGCCCTGAAGTGGATGGGCTGCAGCAGCAGAAGATCATGAATATAGACTCAGTGGCCACTTTATTAGGTACAAGAGGTATCTAATAATGTGGCCATTGAGTGGATACATACTCTGATAATAAATTTGACTTTGAGGGTGTGCATAAGGAAACGAGGAGCAGAAACACTAACACAACAATGGGTTGAATTGGATGTTAGTTGTGTTCTGTTGTTACTGAAGGAGAAAAGCAGTGGTCATCTTATGACCATCTGGTGCTTATCTCCAGGTACGAACCCACGTGACGGTAAGGTCAAGGGAGAGGATACAGACAAAGAGCGATCCAACCAAGACCTCAACGGTAAAGCTGGCGGAAGACGATGACGCATCACAACGGCAGTGAAGATGGAGGAGGGCCACAGCAGCGAAGAGTCCCAGTCCTCTTGCGTTCCACGTCACTGGATCCTGACCCTGATCTGTCAAGGACCGTGTTGTGGCTGCCCACATTGAACAAGGTCCCACACAGGCGTTCTCCATTAAGGGAATCCCCCCTCCTATCTTGGATGAAGACCTACGGTAACTTAATTTGGGTAGGGGCAAAGGGGGCAGGGCTGTGAGGTCTGAACCAGAATATCCACGTCCCTCCAGCCACCTGAACGTTCACCAGCTGACAACCCTTAGGAGAACATCGTTCTTGGCAACTGGCTGTAGAGCTCTGCAAATCTTTCATAGCTGCTCTCACTTAGACTGACTCCTGAAGATAGAACGTAGAGCAGTATTGTACAGGAACAGGCCCTTGGGCCCACGGTCTCGTGCTGAAGTAATTTAGCTACCGAGACCTAATCCCTACCGCCTACACTAGTCCGTATCCCTCCATCCTCTGCACGTTCGTGTGCCTGTCTATGAGCACAGCATGGCAACAGGTTCTGCTGACCCCGTCATCCCGCGCCACCTCATTACACATAACCGTACATCTTTGGAGTGTGGGAGATGACTGGAGCACCCGGCAGAAACCCGTGCGGTCGCGGGGTGAACGTACAAGCCCCTTACAGAAAGTGGAAGAACCAAAGCCAGGTAGCTGGTACTGTAACGGCATTGCACTAAACGTTATGCTACCCTGCCATCCAATCTCAAACGCCTCCATCGAATCTGCCCCCCACCACCAGCATACAAGGCGCCCACCACTCCCGGGCATAAAACACACTCCTCTGAACTTACCCCCTCCACCTTAAATCTATGCTTTCCAGTGTATTTTAGACTAGATTTATTTCATTAAATAAATTGAGATTCACCCAGCGGTTGTGGTAGGATTAGGATCAGCCTCAGAGCCATTAACTCCAAGAGAGTGTACACAACACTGAACTGTAGTTCAAGGTCTCCTGCAGCACGCACTGTGCACAATGCATATCAATAACATTAACACTGCCAGAGTGGCTCAGATGTTGAACCAGTGTTTCCAATGCCCCTGGACATAGAAAATGGAACACTACAGCACAGCACAGACTCTTCAGCCGACAATGTCGTGCTAACCTTCTAACCTACTCCAAGATCAGTCTAACCCCCTCCCTCCCTCATTGTTATTTCATCCATGTGCCTATCGAAAAGTCTCTTAAACGTCCCTGACATATCTGCCTCTACCACCACCCCTCTGTAAAAGGACTACCTCTGACATCCCCTCCCACCCCAGACAACCCTCCAATCATCTTAAAATGGTGCCCTCTCATATTAGCCATTTCTGCCCTGGGTAAAAGGTGCTAACTGTCCATTCTATCAATGCCTCTCATCATGGTGTAAACCTCACTCAAGTCACCTCTCATTCTCCTCCGCTTCACTTAATCTATCCTCGTAAGGTATGGTCTCTAACCCAGGCAGCTTCTGGTAAATCTCCACACATAAAGGTGTCATTAAGAAGGAGCAGTTACCCTTATATATTTTTTTAGCTGTGTAAGGGTCATTTTACAGTAATCCAGTTGCCATTTTAGGCCTATTGTTATGTATCATTTACATTTAAAGCTCATTTCTCACTGGTCATTGAGGTCTTTAGATGTTTCTAAACCTATCCTGTCCTCTCTCCACTGAAAGGTTTGCAATTATACAGAACTAACATGAAGCAGGAAATTATTGCTCTGAGCTTAAAAATAGCTCAGTGCACATTACGAGCTGATGCAGACAACATTTTAAATCCTCTGTCCAGGATAGTTCTGCTGGAAAACTAAACCTTCTGAGGTACTTCAAGATGAACATCCAAGATTCAAGTTTATTTGTCTCATGTGCTTTGAAAAACACAGTGAAATGTGTCATTTGCATTAACAACTAACACACTCTGGGGCACTCTGAAGTGTCCATAAGACCTTAAGGCATAGGAGTGGAGTTAGGCCATTCAGCCCACATTCCGGTGCCATCACAGCATGCCCTCAATACCAGGCAGAAAAGCACACAGTACAAGGAACTCTGACTCTAGAACCAGCCGACAACTCGCTGACCTGAGGGGGGATCCCTCATCCACTCTCTGCCAGTCCGACCTCCATCAGCTGACCACGGATGTCCCACATCTATGTCATTGGTCTTTGAGCCCAGAGCGCAGACTTAGACTCCGGCCTAACTTGTAATCCCCTCCCCCCATCCCTGCCCCTAACTCCCCTCTCTGTCCCTAAAACCATCCTCGTGAACCTAAAAAAACAATTAAAATTAAACAATAAAACAATTAAAAATCAATCAAATCTGAGCTGTGACTCAATGATGTGTCATCTTGGAAGCAACAATGGTCCAGCACCACTCTTTATTGATAAGGTACAAAAATGATCCCACAATACAAAGGGGTTTCCAATTTTAGTTGTAGATTAAAACAGAGAAGTTATCAGTATTGTGCAGTATTACAAAATGTTTATGACTTAGAAGGAGGACATTCAGCTCATCGTGTCTGTGTACTGTGCCCCATGCTTGGAGATCTGGAGTCTAGGCCTCAGCTCCACACTCAAAAACAGTTACTTTCCCCAAGCAGGACTGACCTCTCCTCCACCCCACTGTGGTAAACTATGTATACCTGTCTGGACACGCCCCTCTGCTGACTGCTCCTGTGGCTCCTCCCACAGACCCCTGTATAAAGGCGATTGGAGGCACTGCTCCTCCCTCAGTCTCCAAGATGTTGTGGTCATTTTTGAAGCTATTAAAGCCTATTGTTTACCTCCCGTCTCCGAGAGTTATTGATGGTGCATCACCCACCACACCCACAACCACCACTACTTTATTATTAACTGTCCGAGTCACCTTATGTACAGACACTCCTGTGCCTAGCATCTCTTTATAGGCATACAGTCAATCTGTACAATATGCTATCTTACATATTTATATTTATTGTGTGTTTTTTGTGCAGCATCAGATCCAGAATGACAATTATTCTATTCTCCTTTACACTTATTTACTGGAAATGATATTAAATAATTTTGAATCCTGAAAGCCAGCAACATGGAAGAATGACAAAAGGCGTCCATGGGTGTTGTGCTGTCCCAGGTTGGTGGGTCTTGAGACCAGATGTCTGTGTGAGCAGGAGGCACGAGAGCTGGTCAGTCGGTGAGCTTGGAGTTCGGGGTCTTGCCATCAGCTAGTCTGGGGGCTAATACTGAAGATCAAAGCCTGAAGGGCGATTGGAAGTCAAAGCTGGGAGACTGGAGACCTGGAGGCCTGTGCTGGAAACTGGAGACTGCTGTTTGCATTAACAACCAACTCAACTGAAGGATGTGCTGGGGGCAACCTGCGACACACACAGACAGGCCTCCAACCCCAGGATAGGCCAAATTGGGGTTTTCAGCCTCCATTTGACTTGCCAACTCACAAACATTGGGCCTCTAACTCGCAGACTCAGTGGGCTTCAGGAGACTGGAGGCCCAGTGGCCTATCCTGGAGTCAGGAGGCCCAGAGGCCTGTCCTGGAGTCAGGAGGCTCAGAGGCCTGTCCTGGAGTCAGGAGGCCCAGAGGCCTGTTCTGGAGACTGGAGGTTCAGAGGCCTGTCCTGGAGTCAGGAGGCCCAGAGGCCTGTTCTGGAGACTGGAGGTCTATCCTGCATTTGGAAGACTGTCTGCATGTGGGTAAGTGGGTGGGAGGAAGGAAAGGGGTTTGTTTTTTGTTGTTGTTTTGTTGCTTGCTGTGGTGAATTACATATACCTGTCTGGACACGCCCCTCTGCTGACTGCTCCTGTGGTTCCTCCCACAGACCCCTGTATAAAGGCGATTGGAGGCACTGCTCCTCCCTCAGTCTCCAGGATGTTGTGTGGTGGCCTCTTGCAGCTAATAAAAGCCTATCGTTCGCCTCCCGTCTCCGAGAGTTATGGATGGTGCATCACTTGCTGTTTTCTGTGTTGTTCTGCCGACTATCATGGAATGCTGTGCTGATGCTGAAAGACATGGCAACACACTTGCGGGCTGTCCCCAGCACATCCTTGAGTTGTGTTGGTCGTTAACACAATTGATGCATATCTCTGTGTTTCCATGTACACGTGATGAATAAACCTGAATCTTTGTGCTGGTAGCTGAGAAATTGATCCCATTCCTGGGAAATCCAATCATGAATTCAGCTTTTCCCAGAGACTGGGGAGAATGTGGAACTCTCTCCCACTGGGAGTGGTCCATAATGAACCCTATGGGACTGATGGGGTTAAGGAGAATCTGGAGGGTGACAAACAAAGAGTTGGTGATGGGTGGAGAATGAACACCATCACGGATAGGGAAATGGAGCGGCCTGTTCCTATTCTAGAAAGCACCCATTTTAACCATCCTCACTGAGTAAATCCTTTGGAAAGTCTTTGCTAAAGGAAGCTGTTGGTTATCCAAATTCATTTAATTCCCTGATATACTAACCACCACGAGCAGTGTGGATTTCACAGAATTACAGGGTTTGACTTTCTCTTCTGTATAAAGGAAGATGATATCATGAGCAGCAGCTGCCTGGCCCACTTTGTAAGGATATTATTTTTGCTTAGTCACGTATCTGGTGCATATTGAAGCCTAGTGCTGTCACTTCACCATGAGCAGGTCACACTGGAAGGGTGGCCCAGGAGTGCAGAGCAGATTCCGATTCCGTTTCATTCAGTTATCATTGTACAGTGAGACAGTGGGATGTGCCCTTTGTACTAACAACCAACTCAACCCAACGGTGTGCTGGGGGCAGCCCGTGACACACACAGACAGGCCTCCAGCCCCAAATCGGGCCTTCCGGCCTCCATTCGGCTCCATTCCGCAGACATCGAGTCCCAGTAGACTCGCAGACTCGGCGGGCTTCAGCCATCAGGCCTCGATTTTCTACTGACCTTACACTGGGACCCTCCCCCCACTGCCACTTAACTCCAGAGACCACCCCCCCCCAACCACGGTGAGATAGTCAGCCAGTTTGTGATCAAAGTACATAGACCACAATACTCTACCTTGAAATCCATTCTCTTGTATGATAATGAAGAAATACAACAGAATTTATAAAAAACTATCCCTAGATAAAGACTTACAAACAATCAATGTGCAAAACAAGATAAATCATGCAAATAGTAAAACAAAAGGGTAAATAAGTAACACTGAGAAGATGAGTTACCGAGTCCCTCAAAGTGAGTCTGTAGGTCATGGGGTCAGTTTAGCACTGGGGTGAGTGAAGACAGGACTCCACTCAGATCTCAGTTACTTGTAGGAGTTTGACAAATGCACGGGAAGGTGGACCTCTACATATGTTCTGCTTGGAGCCTGGAGAAAATCAGCCTAGCCAACAACTTGGACCCTGAGGATTTTCGTCAAACACCTTGGCGAAGAGAAACTGCTTGGTCTGGATAACACTCAACAAAGAAACAGCTGGTAATTTTCACAGATCTGTCAACCTGAAGAAAGGAGTGGGTTACAACTGCTGGACCTTTAGCCACAGCTGGAATTACCATCCAATCAGAGACCAGAACCAAACTGGAGAGTTTTGGAATCTGGCAGAAACTTCCATTTCATTGGGATCATCTCGTATTTTAGCTTTTGTCACTCTTCCAGCAGAACACGGAGAACAATACAGTACAGTACAGGCCCTTCAGCCCACGATGCTGTTACCAACAATTTAACCTACTCAAAGATCAATAGAATCCTTCCTCCCACATAGCCTTCCACTTTTCTTTCATCCATATGCCGACCTAACTGTCTCTTAAATGTTCCTAATGTATCTCCCTCTACCACCACCCCTGTCAGTGCATTCCATGCACTTACTATTCTTCATGTAAAAAAACCTCCCTCTGATATTTGCTCTTTGGGTAGCTTCCAAACTGATGGCTTGAACATCAATTTCTCCAACTTCTGGTAACTTCTCTCCCCTACTCTCTTCTCCATTCCTCATTCTGGCTCCCCTCTTACCTCTTTGTCTTCTCTTCACCCGCCTATCCCCTCCCCCACCCCGGTGTTCCTCCTTCACTTTCTCCCATGGTCCACTCTCCTCTCCTGTCAGATTCCTTCTTCTTTAGCCCATTATCTTTTCCACCAATCATCTCCCAGTTTCTCACTTCATCCTTCCTCCCCCATCCACCTACTTTCCCCCTCACCTTGTCTTACCTATCACCTTCCAGCTCGTACTCCCGTCTCCTCCTCTCCCCAACCCACCTTCTTATTCAGGCTACTTACCCCTTCCTTTCCAGTCCCAATGAAGGATTTCGGCCCAAAACCTCGACTCTTTATTCCTCTCCATAGGTGCTACCTGGTCTGCTGAGTTCCTCCAGCATTGTGGATCTGCAGAATCTCTTTTGTTTCTGATATCTCCCCTATATTTTCCTCCAGTCACCTTAAAATTATGCCATCTCATGTTAGCCATCCAAAATTCTGCTGCCTGTGACCCAACTCACAACAAATCTCAGTCAACCTTCAGCCCTAAATCAGCAGCTGGTCTTGAAGTGACACCTCAAGCCCATGTTGAGTCTCTTGATCTCCATAACCTCCTCTTCGTCCCACCAGATCCTTGCTCTTCCACTTCTAAACTCCTACCTCCATCCTTTTCCTTTGCTTCAAGCCTTCAGTTGCACGAGTTCCAAGCTCCAGAATTCCTTCTTGAGACCTATGCATCTCTCCACCTCTTCTCATTGAAGAATATAAATCACCTTTAATCAAATGATGGAACAGATTCGAAAGGCTGAATGGCCTAATTATGAAATATGATCTTAAGAAATTCCCTAAAACAGCCGATTAAAGCAATGAGGGAGATTGAAACATTGAAGGTGAGCGCTGGCTGACTGCCTTTTGATCTCTGCTACCAAAGAACCTGCCGCGGTGCCCAGAGAACGTAACACAGGTTTTCTGCGATTTGGAGGTGGTCTTAGACTATAGACTTTCTTTTCAGTCTTATACTTTTTAAAAATTCTGTGTTTTTCACCCAATCACTCATTTTTTTGTGCGGGGAGGGGTATTTGGGGGTTGATGTACCTGTTCTGTTTTGTTGTGCGGGGAGGGGTATTTGGGGGTCAATTTACCTGTTCTGTTTTTTTTTGTGCGGGGAGGGGTATTTGGGGGTCGATTTACCTGTTCTGTTTTTTTTTTGTGCGGGGAGGGGTATTTGGGGGTCGATTTACCTGTTCTGTTTTTGTTTGGGTTTTTTTGTGCGGAGAGGGGGGATTTAGAGGTTGATGTACCTGTTCTATTTTGTTCATTTTTTTAAGCAGGGAGGAGGGATTTGGGGGTCAATGTGCCTGTTCTATTTTTGTTCACTTTTGTTTTTGCAGGGAGGAGGGTTTTGGGGCTTGATGTGTTTGTTCCATTTTGTTCATTTTTTGTGCGGGTGGAGGGGTTTGGGAGTTCTGTTTAGTTTGGGTTTTTTTTGTGTAGGGAAGGGTATTTGGGGGTCAGTGTGCCAGTTCCATTTTTGTTAATTTTCTTTTTTGCGGGGAGGAGGGATTTTGGGGGTTGATGATCGTGCTGCCTGTGGTGAACTACATATACCTGTCTGGGCAGCTAGTCCTGTGTCCCTCCACCAGGACTGCCTTTCTTTTCTTCCTTGGTTTCACGTACCCGGAGAACTGAAGAATTTCCGAGTTGTTTGCTTTGTTAACAAGTGAACCTTTGAACCTCTGTCAGTCACCTGACTTAGCAGCTTCTTCCATGGAAACCAAGGTCATTTCAGCTGGCCGTCCCTGAGGTTGTGCGGCACAGTAAAGAGGTGGATTGGTAGTGTAACGCTTTCCAGTGCCAGCAATTGGGTGTCTGGAAAGAATTTATACGTTCTCCCTCTGCCCGTGTGGGTTTCCTCCCCACATCCTAAATATGCACGGATCGTGGTTAGTAAGTTGAGGGCTTGCCAGGATGGTGACTCTGTGGGTTGTCCTCCGCACATCCTCAGACTTGTTGGTGCAAATGATCTGTATGTTGCAACATTTCTATGTTCATCGGACAAATTAAGCAAATCCCTTTATTATCTTGCACTTGCATTCAACCCAACCTCTTCCAGATTACACTTGTTCATACTGAAGCCGCCCGTGAACACGAGAAAACTACCCTTGCAGTGTCGTTTGGAGTTTCTTTTAGCTAATGATGAAATCCATTGGCATTGCAATTCCGAGTTTCCTCTGCACCCTCCTTTCACTATTTAAATAAAACCTGCATCACCCTGTTCCAAGTTTATCCTTGTAGTTCAGAATTAGCCACCCCGTACAGCCCAGAGACAGCTGAAATATCATCCTCCCTTTCCGTCAATGAATCACTTCCACTGAGTCTTTAAACATCTAATTTATTTCACTGGTTGTGTTATCCACGCCGAATTTAGTCAATTCCCTCATTCCATGTAGGTAATGTTAGCCCTTGGTGATGGAATGAAATGAGTGAGAAATCTTCCACTGTTCCTCTCTATTTCATAAACAGAAGGGAGATCTGACACACACTCAGTGGCCATTTTATTAGGTACACCAGTACACCTGCTTGTTAATACAAATATCTAATCGGCCAATCACGTTGTAGCAACTCAGTTCATATAAGCATGCAGACATGGTCAAGAGGTTCAGTTGTTGTTCAGACAAAATATCAGAATGGGGAAGAAATGTGATTTAAGTGACTTTGACCGTGGAACAATTGTTGGTGCCAGATGGGGTGGTTTGAGTATCTCAAAAATTGCTGATCTCCTGCGATTTTCATGCACAACAGTCTTTAGATTTTACAGAGAATGGTGCACGAAACAAAGAAAAAACATCCAGTGAGTGGCAGTCGTGAGGATGAAAATGCCTTGTTGATGGGAGAGGTCAGAGGGTGAAAATACCTTGTTGATGGGAGAGGTCAGAGGAGAATGGGCAGACTGGCTCAAGCAGATAGGAAGGTGAGAGTAACGCAAATAACCACGCATTACAACGGTGGTGTGCAGAAGAGGGTCTCTGATCACACAACATGCTGAGCCCTAATTAAGTCGCCACTGAGAGTATACATACTTTGATAATAAATCTGACTTTAACTTTACTTTGAGGGTGTGAATAAGAAAATGTGGAGTACACGAGGGAGAGGGTTGAAAGAATTTTCACTGGGAGTGGTTGTATTCTACGGCTACTAGGTCAGGTGCAGGAGGAACCTAATAAAGAGGTATTTCATTCGCTTTATAACCCTGGCCCCCGGCTCAGTACGTGGGAATGGGGAGGGGGAGGCCAGTCGAAGGGTAGCGCCGTCGTGCACTGGTTAGTGTAACGCTTTGCAACGGCATCCAAAGGATCAGGTTTCATTTCCCGTCACTGTCTTTAACGAGTCCACGTGACCACGTGGGTTTCCTGTTTCCTCCCACATGCCGAAGATGTGGCTTAGGGTTACTAAGCTGTGGACGTGGTGACGCTTGCAGACTGTCCCCAGCCCATGTTGGTTGTTGATGCATTACACTGAACGTTTTGATGCTTCGATGTACTTGTGACAAATAAAGCTCATCTTTAATCTTTTCGATAAGGGATAACTTGTGAACGAATTCCTCTATGCCTTAACGTAGGGTGTGGTGGCGCAGTGGGTAGGGACACTGCCTCATAGCACCTGAGACCCACGTGGAGTTTTCACCTTCTCATGAATTGCTTCTACGCGCTCCACGTCCCAAACACAGGAAAACTGGAAGGTTAATTAGCTGTTGTAGATACCCCTGGTGTGTAGGTGAGTGGTGTAATCTGGGGACAGCAAATGTATGCTGAGAAGGCAGATTAATAGAGAATTAGTCAAGGTGGGTGGTTGATGGCTAGCACTGATGTGGTGGGTCGAAGGGCCTGCTTCTTTGCTGTGTCTGTCTATGACTCAATGGATTTTAACAACCTTACCCTAATATTGATCGCAGGTCTCGGTGTGCAATGACGCTTCAGGGGCTGAACAACATGCACCTGTTCTTCATAACATATTGGGTTAAAGTACAGAGGGAAGTAGGGTTTTGACCCAAAACATTGACAATTCCCTCTTACACCTCCCCCGCCCCCCCCCCACCACAAATACTGTTGGACCCAGAGTTGGGGTTGTTTTGAGAATTGGGGCAGAGTCTTTGGCCTACAAGCTCACGTAGAGAGTAGTGTTGGGAATAGATACTTGCTCCAAACAAGGAAGCTTAATGTATAGTGTCCACTGAGTTTATGCTTGTGATCTTCTACTACTGAAGCCCACCCACTTCAAGGTTATACGTGTTGTGTATTCAGAGATGCTCTTCTGCACACCACTGCTGTAACACATGGTGAGTTACTGTTACCTTCCTGTCAGCTCGAACCAGTCTAGCCACTCTCCGACCTCTCTCATTAACAAAGCCTTTTCACCCACACATCTGTCGCTCACTGGATCTTTTTTTATTTGTCGCATCATTTTCTGTAAACTCTAAAGACTGTTGTGTGCAAAAATCCCAGGAGATCAGCAGGTCTGAGATACTTAAACCACCCTGTCTGCCACCAGCAATCATTCCATTCAAAGCTACGTAGATTACGTTTCTCAAACAAGAGAAATGAAGGGTCTGATGAATGGTCTCAGCCTGAAACATTGACTGTTTACTTTTCCATGGATGCTGCCTGGCCTGCTGAGTTCCTCCAGCATTTTGTGTGTTGCCTGGATCACATTTCTTCTCCATTGTGATGTTCGGTCCAAACAACAACTGAACCTCTTGACCATGTCTGCATACTTCTATGCATTGAGTTCTGCCACATGATTGGCTAATTAGATATTTGCATTAACAGGAAATTGTATTGGTGTACCTAATAAAGTGGCCTCTGAGTATATATATTTCTCAATGTTAGTTTCACCTTATTAATCTAATTAAAACTTTCAGAATAGTCATCCTCACAGTAAGCTGCTTGGTAGTGACTGTGAATTTATACATTCCACTTGACACCATTGTCATTTACAGATGTTGTGTGACGAGAGGTTCTGCAAAGGAGTGCGGGGGCTTACTCTGCAGTTATTAACACCACGCTCTTTCTCCACACTGACTCCTTCCCGAGTCTGTCTGAGACAAGTTCCAAAGACACACTACCTGGGGAAGGTTAGTAAGGGTAGGATATGCACTTTGATAAGC
Organism: Hemitrygon akajei; assembly: GCF_048418815.1. Taxonomy (NCBI): domain Eukaryota; kingdom Metazoa; phylum Chordata; class Chondrichthyes; order Myliobatiformes; family Dasyatidae; genus Hemitrygon; species Hemitrygon akajei. Next base: position 11,526,927 of record NC_133144.1, read on the forward strand.
GAGTGACTTTGAATGTTCAATTTTGAAGGACGGTTTTGAGGAATACATGAATTTCCAGGTACAAATCCAAGGACCCTTGAAGGTGTTAATGCGGACAGATAAGGTAACAAAGCAGGCATATGGAATACTTGCCTTCATTAGCCGAGGCACAGAATATAGACCAATTAGGCCATTCAGCCCATCGCCTTTCTCCCCATTTGATCATGGCTGATTTAATGTGCCGTTCAAGCCCATTCTTCTCAAAACCTTTGACATCTTTACTAAACCAGGACCAATCAACCCCTGCTTTAAATACAGCCAATGACTAGGCCTCCACAGCCACCTGCGGCAAAAGTTGCACAGATTCAAAACCCCTTGGCTAAAGAAATCCCTCCTAATCTCTGTTCTAAAGAGACATCCCTCTGTTCTGAGGTTATGCTCTCTGGTCCTCGGCTTCCCTACTATAGGAAACATCCACACATTCAGTATGTGGTAGTTTAAGAGCAGGAGGTTATGGCATCGATTAGCCTATGTATAGATTTGATTGCCACCACACCGGAATGCTGAGATGGCACTGGAACTCTCCAGGATGTTGTATGGGGTGAAGCATTTCACTCTGAGGAGAGAGTGGATTTGCTGTGGAGGAGGTCGAGGGTGCCCTGTGTATGAAAATATGAGGGATACGGATTGGATAGCTCAGAGAAAATGGTTCCCCTCAGCAGTCATACCTAAAACTATAGGGTACAGGTTTAGGATGAGGAGCAGGGCATTTGGAGTGGATATGAGGAAGAACATTCCCTCAGAGTGGGGGTGGAATCTGGAATACACATGCCAGAGGGGCTGGAAAAGGCAAAGATCACACAACATTTAAGAAATATCTGTTAGGGCCACAGCTGGAGTAATGCTTCACAACACCAGCAATCAGGGTTCAATTCCCGCCATTGTCTGTGAGGAGTTTGTACGTTCTCCCTGTGGCCACATGAATTTCTTCCCACAGTCCAAAGACGTGTGCGTAACGTATCGACCTATTTCCTTTAGAGCAATGACCTATGTATTGATCTGTGCGTGTGCTTTTGTCTACGCGTGGTATTGCTCTCTCTCACTGCAATGTGAATACACCGGTTAAAGCCGTCTCCTGCGTGCCTGCCTTTATTTCATATACACACAGACACAACAGCAAGGGTTAGGGTTGGTAGGCTGGCAGCATGCCATATTGTTTCTGGAAACGTGGCAACACTTATGGGTTGTCCCCAGCAAATCCTTGGAACTGGGTTAGTCGTGATGCAAACGGCGCATTTCTCTGCACGTAACAAATAAAGCCAATTTAATCTATAATACGAGTCCCGGAAATGCCAAGGCAGAGAGGGCTATGGGTCAGCTGCTGCTAAACGGGACTAGTACAGATAGAGAGTTGAGGGTCAGCATAGAAGTGATGGGTTGAAGGGCCTGCCTCACAGGTCTATGACTCAAACAAGATAGGACCAGATCAAGTATTCTCTTGTGCAAGGCACAATTCATCCTCTCAGTCAACACCCACAGAACAAAGGCAATACTGTCAGCTCTCATCCAGTCTCTCAGCCTTGTTTTCGAATCAAAATTGTGGCACTAAATGACTTGCATTTCTGCAGCAGTCACAGTCCTCTACGGCCACTGACGTACTTCTTAAAGAGACTATTGCTGTAGCGCAGAAACGAAACCATCTTTTCCACTGGACTGCTGCACGGTTCAAGGTTCAAAGTAAATGTATTTACAAAGCACGTGATCGTCACCATACACTACCCTGAGATTCATTTGCTTGTAGGAACTCACAGCAGAAATACAATAGAATCAAATGAAAAACTACGCTCAAATGAAGTCAGACCAAACTGTGCAAATACAAAAACAAATAATAATAAAAAAAGCAATCAATAAGTAATATGGAGAAGATGAGGTGTAGAGTCTTTGCAAGTGAGAGGATTCAGGTCAGTGCTGAGGTGAGTGAAGTTTCCCACACTGGTTCAGGAGCCTGATGGTTGAAGGGTAATAACTGTTCCTGAACCTGATGGTGTGGGATCGAAAGCTCCTGTTCCTCCTTCCTGATGGTAACAACGAGAAGAGAGCATGGCGAATGCTGCTTTCTTGGGCCAGTAACATCATGGAGGATCCCACCCACCCTGCTCATGGACTGTTTGTCCCACTCTCGACGGGGAAGAGTCTAAACAGCATCCACACCAGGGCCACTAGACTCAAAAACAGTTACTTCCTCCCCACCCCAAGTCAGCTGGCTGATCAACACCTCCACCCCCTGACCCACTACATCCACATCAATTCCCGTCAGAGTCACCGTACCTTCAGGTACACCTGCACCTAGGGTGATCATTTGAGTTGAGTATAATGTCCTCCCAAGGGGTTGTCTATTGGTGGCTTTAGAACACAATCCTGCCCCTTCACCACTTACTGATCACCACAAGGCTTAAACAGAAATGCCCTTAATGAAGAATGCCGGAGTGTTTAACACGGGGAGCCTGACACACGGTCCTTGACAGATCGGGGTCAGGGTCCAGTGGCATGAAGTGCAAGGTGACTGGGGAGCTTTCGCGGCCATTGTGATGCATCAGCACCTTCTGCCGAAGTTTAACCGCCGAAGACTCGGCTGGATCGCTTTCGGTCTGGAACCTCCCGCTTGAGGTTACTGCTACGGGTGACCCTACCAGGAGCGAAGCACCAGACGGCTGAACTCCAGACGGCTTTGCTCTCGAGACATCAGGCACCCACAAGCCTCTCCGCCACGACAAGGCGACAATCCTCAGAGAAGAATCACTTTGTGTAAATAGTCTAAATATAGAAGCTAATCTTTTCTTTTTGCTGTGCCAGATTCGGATTAACGATCATTCTGTTCTCCTTTAGTGCAGTAGTGTGATCACTCGAGTTGAGGGCGATGTTCTCCTAAGGGGGTTGTCCGTTGGTGAGTCCTCAGGTGTCCCGTAGAGGCCGATCCAGGATCCACGTGTGCAGGTGCAGAGTGGACACCAGTAAGTGCTGGCTGTGGTTAGTGGTTGTTTAGTCTCTCCTATCGCAGTTGCTGCTTGTTCTCTGCAGCACAGTGGCAATCAACCCCCTCCCTCTTGAACACGTTTCCGTCGGGTGCATCTATTGATGTACCGTACTTAATGTTGAACTTCTTCAGGCTGATTTTGATGTGATCTTTGAAGCTTCCCCTTTGTCCACCAGGGGCTCACTCACCTTCCTTCAACTGAGAGTAAGGGGTCTGCTTGAGGGAACCTGAGTTAGGCATCTGAATGTCCTGACCTATTGGTGTTGCTTTGTCACAGTGGAGATGCTGTTCATGTCGGCCTGCTCCAGTAGGCTGCTGTTACTGTATCTGTCCTTCCAGACGATGCTCACAATCTTTCGTAACATTCTGGGGCGGTATTGTTCCAGGGTTCTCAGGTGCCGACTGTAGGTGGTCCGTACACACACGCACACGTACGCAAACAGATGGTTGGAGAAAAGGGGTTTGTTTTCCTGTTGATTTGCGTTGTTCCATTGTCGTTACCGCTGATTATGTTGTTCTGCTGGACATGGTGGGCACTGGAACGCAAGCTTGTCCCAGTGCACCCTTATATATGTTGGTTGTTAATGCACTTCACTCTATGTTTCGATGTACACATAATAAATAAATGGATAGATTTTCCTCGAGTGCCACGGTTTCTTTCCAGAGTCCAATGACGTACCGAATAGGTTAATTGGTGATTGTAAATTGTCCTGTGATTAGGTTAGGGGTCAATTGGGTTGTCAGGGTTCGCGGGGCAGCACAGTTTGGAGACTGGGAGGGGCCTACACTGTGCTGTATTACTAAGTAATCTGAATCTGAATCTGGGGAGAACTGAAACATCCTGAGGTAATATCAAAATATTACTCCAAGATCCCTCGTGTCCTGATGAGAAGGGACTGTTGAATGCCTCATCCACACTCTCTCACTCGCACGGTGCACCATCAGCCCAAGCTCCCAGTGTAGCATCTGAATCTACAACCCTCTGAGGCCAGAGCGCAGTCAAACCATCTCCTTCACTGTGCCAGAGTACAACGCTCTCCCTCCTGAGAATGTTTCTGTTAAACTGGAAAAACACAGCTATTTTTGAATTGGCTGATGCAATCCTTGGACTTGTGCAGCTCCAGAACATTTCAGGATGAGCTTAACTCCTAGTTTTCCGTTGATTATGATGCTGGTTCAAAGTTTGGTGGAAGTAAGTGATTTCATCCACATTGTTTCATCCATCGCAAAATACCCAGCCATTCATTCAATCTCTGATTAATTTTATTTATTTGGAGATACAGCACGGTAACAGCCCCTTCTAGCCCAACGAGCCAGCGCCACCTGATTACACCCATGAGACTAATTAACCCGTACATCTTTGGAATGTGGGAGGACACTGGAGCACCCAGGGGAAACCGACGCGGTCACCAGGATTGAACCCAGGTCACTGGCCCGGGGATCAGAATACAAAATGTTCAAAATGGGGATAAATATGAAAACAAATATTAGACACAAATGCAGCAAACAGCACTCTGCTGGCTGAATCAGTGATTCTTTCAGTGAGTGAGGGATAGATATTGGAACTATCACACTCAATACACATCACGGTGGTGAGATCTGTCACTCTCGAGTGAGCTGATGTAGATTGAAGTTATCAGAAAGCTGGCACGTCTGAAATGCAGCGTCTCCCCTGAACCACAGCAGTGTGCCAGTCACCAGAGCTCTGTCCTCAATCACCGCTGCAGGCCGTCTTAAAATCCGACTGCTCGTTCCGGGAGCTGGCAGTCGTGTTCCCAGCTTGAGAACAGTGGCTGTGCTTCAGTGATGTCAAAACACTGAGAAAGCCACAGTTGTAAACAGGGCATGATAGCTGGTCTTAAAGTTTCTGGCGTGGGATTGACTGGGAGAGGGAAAGATAGACGCAGGGGGAAAGAGAGAGGGACAGAGAGGGGAACAGGGTGGGGGAGAAAGAGAAAGAGAGAAGGGGACAGGGTGGGGGAGAGAGAGAGGGGGGGACAGGGTGGGGGAGAGATAGTGGGAGAGACAGGGTGGGGGGAGAGAGAGAAAGAGAGGGGGGACAGGGTGGGGGAGAGATAGTGGGAGAGACAGGGTGGGGGAGAGAGAGATGGGGATGGTGGGGGAGAGAGAGAAAGAGAGAGGGGCACAGGTGGGGGAGAGAGAGTGGGAGAGACAGGGTGGATGAGACAGGGTGGGGGAGAGAGGGGGACAGGGTGGGGTTGAGAGGGGGACAGGTGAGAGAGGGGGAAGAGAAGGTGAGAGGGGAGAGAAGGGGGAGGGGGAGAGGGGAGGGAGGGAGAGAGAGGGCAAGAGAGGGGGAGAGAGAAGAGGAAAGAGAAGGGGTGGGCGAGGGGGAGAGGGAAGTAGGAAGTAGGGAGTGAGAGGGAGGGGGAGGAGTGGGGGAAAAGAGGAGGAGGGGAGGTGGGAGGAGTAGAGAGAGGGGGAGAAGGAACAAGGTGGAGAGAGGGAGCCACAGAAGGGGAGGAAGGGAGGAAAGCAGAGTGAGAGGGAAGGGGAGGGAGGGAGGGAGGTTGGTGGGGAAAGGGTGGGCACCACCCAATTTAGCTGCACTAATGTAATTTAATTTCTATATTCAGCCACTGAAGGGTTTTAAATATGAGTCATGTTGCAAAATAACTCCAACTTCAGTGAAAACAGCATTACTTGTGGTTGAATATCCACTCAGACAGACCATTAAAAGCCAGTCAGAATAAAATTGCTCTGGGTATTGTTACCACCGAAAGATTCAATTACTCTTTCTTGTTATCCTTTCACAGTATGAGGACATGGTTGGCAAGTCCAACATTTGTTGCCCAGCCCTAAACGGCTCCAGAGCTCTCTTCTGGAACAACGGCATTTTTCCTAGCTAAGGTCTCTTGCAGTGGTGCTTGGAAGGATTTCCCAGTGACAGTGAAGGACCAGGAATACATTTTCAAGTCAGGATGGTGGAGGACCTGAAGATCATAGAGACCTGGAGGCATACAGCCTGGAACCTGGTCCACCCTGACCAGGCTGCACATCCAAGCTCATCCCAGGGCCAACACTTGGCCCATAAACTTCTAAACCTTTCCTATCCATGTACCTGCCCAATTGCCCTATAAAAGGTGGTGGTGTTCCCATTTGCCTACTGCCCTTGCCCTTCTTGGAGGCAGAGGCCATGGGTTTAAGAGGCTCTTGGAGAAGTTTAAACTCTGGTGCTCATTCTGGAGGAGTTCAAAACTACCACAGTCACTCAGTCTGCGTCCGGTCAGTTTGTAGTCTCTGAATATATATCCAAACGGAGGAGCAAACTCTCTACCTCCAATCACATTTTTGTCCTCAGCGTCTAATGATTCATGAGGACGTGTCCCAAAGATTGAGTCTGGCTTCAGAAAGCAGAGTGAGATGTCCCTGCATCAATTACTTGGTTCGATACGTCACTCAAAAGGAAAGTTTGACACAGAAGTAATAGTCTCTGGAGATGTATTTACATTTGCTAAATGAAACAGGTAACAGCCAGATCTGAACTGCTGTGGAACAAGTCTGGTTATAGTTAGGCCTCATGACTCAGCAGTAATCCAGACCCTTGTAAAGCATGTCCTCCTTTCCTGATTATCTTTCACCCATCACATCCCCTTCATGGATTACTTTGTCTCCCAGTTAAGCAACATCTCATTATTAGAAATTTCACCCTCATTTTTATATTGCAACCTTGGTCTCTTCCCTCCCTCTCTGCACCATCCCCAAGATACCCTTGTTGCTCCAATTACTGCCTCTTCAACACACTGCTAGGGGTGGTGGGAGAGGCAGATACATTAGGAATATTTACGAGATCCTTAGATAGGGAAATGGATGAATGCAAAGTGGAGAGCTATCTGGGATGGAAGGGTCAGATTAATCTTAGAGAGATCAGAAGGTCAGCACAACACTGTGGACCAAATGGCCTCTACTGTACAGTTCAGTTTTATCAGCCTCTACTACCTCCCTGGCAGTGGGTTCCACGCACCCACCACTCTCGGTGTTAAAAAAACCTATCTTGATATCCCCCCCATGCTTCCCTTAACATCATGCCTCTTATAACATTAGGGAGATTGAAAAGAAACTAGCGGCATAATAAATCAATCTAATCTCATCTGTTATCATCTTGCACCTTATTGTTTACCTGGACCGCGCATTCTCCGTAGCTGTTGCACTTTATTCTGCATTCTGTTATTAGAGTGGTAGAGTCATTGAAAAGTACAGCTCAGAAACAGGCCCTTCAGCCCATCTAGTCCATGCCGAGCCATTTAAACTGCTTACTTCCATTGACCTGCACCTGGACCATAGCCCTCCCTACCCCTACCACCCACGTACCTATCCAAACTTCTCTTAAACATTGAGATCAAGCTCACGTGCACCACTTGTGCTGGCAGCTCATTCCACACTCTCGTGACCTTCTGACTGAAGAAGTTTTCCCTCATGTTTCCCTTAAACTTTTCGCCTTTCACCCTTAACCCATGACTTTTGGTTGTGGTCCCACCCACCCACAGTGGAAAAAGCTTGCCTGCATTTTCCCTATCTATACCCCTCATAATTTTGTATAACTCTATCAGATCTCCTCTCAATCTTCTAAATTCCAAGGAATAAAATCCTAACCTATTCAATCTTTCCCTATAAATTGGGTCCTCCAGACCCAGCCACATTCTTGTATATTTTCTCTGCATTCTTTCAACCTTATTTACATCTTACCTGTATGTAGGTGACCAAAACTGAACACAACGCTCCAAATTAGGCCATGACAGCCTTCCTCACTGTCCACTACACCCCCAATCTTGGTGTTATCCGCAAACTTGCTGATCCATTTCACCACATTATCATCCGGATTGTTGATATGGATGACAAACAACAATGGACCCAGAAATGATCCCTACAGCACTCCACAAGTCACAGGTCTCCAGTCGGAGAGGCAACCCTCTACTGTCGCTCTCTTGTTTCTCCCACAAAGCCAAAGTCTCATCCAATTTACTACCTCATCCTGAATGCTGAGCGACCGAACCTTCTTGACCAGTCTCATCATAATGCTGGCTGAAGTCCATGTAGACAACATCCACTGCTCTGCCTTCATCAACCTTCCTGGTAACTTCCTTGAAAAGACTCTGTAAGATTGGTCAGACATGACCTACCATGCACAAAACCACGATGACTGTCCCTAATCAGTCCAGTCTATATAAATACTTAGATATCAGGTTTTATCTCAGTGCTCTGTGTAAACAGATGCAAGACAAGCTTTTCACTCTAGTTCAGTGCAAGTGACGATACCAGACCAAGTCTAATTCCATTTCCAAACATCACTGACAGGAGCATCTCCAGCAGTGGAGAAATCCATCAATAAGATGGACTCTTTACTCATAATCTACCACTTTTATCTTGCATTTTATTGCTTACTTGAACTGGGCTTTCTCTGTAGCTGTTTCGTTTCATTCTGCATTCTGTTCTTGTTTTACCTGCCATGCTCTGTGTAACGATCTGATCTGTACGGACAGCCTGCAAGATGGAGCTTTTCACTGTTACCCGTGACAATAATAAACCAGATTCTGACTCCTATCTTAGCGGATCTCCAGCAAACGTGATAAAACACAGCATCAGCAAAGGTGAGTGGGCGATATGGATGAAGGGACGTGAGAGGAAGGCAGGGGCAGGGTGAGATGGTTAATGGTGGTAGAGCAACAGTTCTCTCTGGACAGATGTACCAGACAGAAGTCAGTGATGGAGGGGGTGGGGTGGGGTGCGGACTATTCAGCGACAGAGGTCATGTGGGCCTCGCCCACCTGGCATTTAAGCCTACCTCCAGACTGCTCCAAGGGCAGCACCTATGGAAAGAAATAAAGAGTTGATGTTTCAGGCCGAGGCCCCAGTACATAAGCGGTCAAGTCTAACTGTGATTAAGTGAGTGAAAGGGTCTCCCAATTTGTGAGCCTGTGTGAATACGAGTCCTAATGAGATGCTGACTCTTTATTGCTTCTCCATAGACGCTGCCTGGCCTGCTGAGTTCCTCCAGCATTTTGTGTGTGTAACTCCGGACCTGAAGCATCTGCAGAATATCACATTCAGGACCTTATACATTCCGATTCAGATTCATTTATTTATCACGAGTACATCAAAACTTACAGTCAAGCGCATTGTTTGTTTGAAAACCAACACAACCCGAGGATGTGTGGGGGCAGCCTGCAAGTGCCCCTGCACGTTCTGGCACCAACACAGCACGGCAGAGTGTCCAGCAGAACAACACACGAGCACCAACAACAGTAAAACAAGCCCTTTTCCACACACACACACCTCTCTAACCCTGGGACAGGCCGTCCCAGGGTTTCCAGCGGACTCGTGGGCCCCGTGACACGTTGGCTCCAGTCCCAGGGAGAACACAATTGCTCCGATGCCCCCTCCCACCATCTGTCGTTGGACGTGGAGCTAACAGGCTCAAACAGCCACAGCTGCAGCCCGCAGCCTGATCAATACTGAATTCACCACGGCTTTGAATTGTAAACAGCACAGCACGTGGGGGGAGGAGTGGGTTCAGATGACAAAAACTGCAGCAGGAAGAACTTGTTGCCCGCAGCCCAGACTCAATTAACAGCAGGGCCGATGTACCAGCACGTTCCACCTCTGGAGAGGACAGGTGCTGAGTGAGGCATTGCGGTCAAAGTTAGCTCTCCGTTGGTGCGGACCTGGATCGGACTCTCTACGACAATAGAAGCAATGGGAACCGTGGGTCCCTCACTCTGCCATTCAACAAGATCATTTCTAATCTGTTATCTTAAGAACCATTTTCTTCTGCTGTTCTGCTTCCCTGAGTTCCTATTGATTCCGGTTTTGAATGGAATCATGCGTTGGTCTCCATAGCCCTCAAATCCAAACATTGAGAGAAATTCTCCTCATTCTGGTTCTTAATGACAATGGAACACTATGGACCTCTATAGAACCATATAGCAGCAGATTAGGCCATTCAGCCCATTGAGTCTGCTCTACCATTCAACGATGGCTAATTTGTTTTTCATTCACATTCCCCGCCTTCTCCCAGTAACCCTCAACTCCCTTACAAATAAGAATCTATCGATCTCTGTGTTTAATATACGCAATGACTTGGTCTCCCCAGCACTCAGTAGCAACACAGATTCACCACTCTCTGGTTGAAGAAACTCTGGTCTAAAGGGACATCCCTTTATTCGGAGGCTGAGTAGAAGTAGACTCTCCTACTAATGGAAAATCCTGTTCCCATCCACTCTGCTCATTCTATCCAGGCCTTCCAGTATCCGGTAGGGTTCAATGAGACTCCCCCCCTCCCCCCCCCAATCCTTCTGAACTCCATCAGTGTAAGGACCCAGAAGCTCCTCATACGCCCAACCTTTCATTCCTGGGATCATCCTTGTGAACCTCATAATTGCAGTGTTTTTCGCTTGAATTGGAACGTCTATTTTTCTTCCCTGTTTTGTGTGAGTTATATGAAATGTACATATAACATGTTCTGTGCACTGTTGTCTGAACCTACCACAAGCAAGTCTTTCATTGTACCTTTCCCTCACCGTACATATGGCAATAACCCAACTGGACAGGTCACCACAGTAATGTAGCAGTCCGCACATCCCTCTATGGCGCCAGCGATTACTGATCAGGGTTCAATTCCCGTCGATGCCTGTAGGGTGAAGATACATTCTCCCCGTGACTGTGTGGGCTTCCTCCCGCACTCCGAAGATGTGGACACGCTACACTGGCACTGGAAGCGCAGTGACATTTGCAGGCTGCCCAGCATGGTCCTCACTGATTTGATGCACATGACGCATTTTACTCTCTGACTCTAAATATATCTTTTAAAATAAAGGAGAGCAAATCTGAAGACAATGCCACATTAAGTTTGCTGACAACAACTTTGTCTTTGGAATGTGGGAGGATACCAGATCGTCTAGAGGGGACCCATGTAGAGAAATATCAGTTTCAGTGCCTGGGGGAGGGTCTCCTATCTTCAATAATAACAACCAGCCTCTAGGTAACTCACCGTCACCTGGACCCTCTGAACCAGAGTGCGGGACTTCAAGGTGGCTGGGGGCAAGTACAGGGTGGATGTAAGAAGTAGCTTCTTTTATTTTTACACAGAGTGGTGAGTGCGTGGAACAGGCTGCCAAGGGTGGTGTTAGAGGCAGATACTTCTGGGACGTTTAAGAGGTTCTTAGATAGGGACATGGGTGATAGGAAAATGGAGGGGTATGGGGAGGGAAGGGTTAATGATCTTGGACAGGTTAAAGTGTCTACAGGAGATCATGGGTCGAACAGTCCTCTACTGTTCTATGTTCTACGTTCTTCCTAAAAGCATTGAGCCCAAACTCCTCGAGCTGAGGGCCAACCTATAACCAGTAAATGCTTTAGCATGATCGACTGCTTTCTTTTTAACAGCTTTATCAATGTGCTGGGTTTCAAAGGATTGTGTGTGTGAACTTGAGTGTCTCACTGTTCCTGCGCTTTCCAGATACTGCAGCAGACCTGCCCAAAATGCATCAATGTGCCCAGAGAAATCTCAATCATGACTGGCGCTGTGAGGGAACAACGTGAGACGCCTGCCTGCACAGTTGAGAGGCCTGGCGGAACCAAGACAGAGGGCTGCCACACTGGGCCATCTTTGGCACTCGTCCTTGAATCAAGCTGTGGATCTCAGTACCACATCAGAAACGAAGGTCAAAATGAAGCGCAGAGGGGTCGCTGTGCAGTCAGAGGTGCTGTCTTGTGGCTGAGATATGAAGTCAAAGTCTGCCAGTCCCAGAGCTGGGCAGCCCTGGTGAAGGGTCTCAGCCCAGAACTGTCATTGTCCACCACAGATACTGACTGACCTGCTGAGTTCCTCTAGCATTTTGTGTGTGTTCTCCAGATTTACAGTATCTTGATACTGGGGATCTCATTGAAAACTTTTGAATACTGTTAGGCCTAGATAGAGTGGAAGGGGGTGAGTCCAGGACCAGAGCACACAGCCTCAGAATGGAAGGGCGTCCCTTTAGATCAGAGGTTAGGGTAATAATTCCGTGGAGTTCGTTGCCACAGATGTCTGTGGATGTCAAGTCATCGGACACATGTAAAGTGGAGGTTGATAAGTCTTGATTAACAGACAGACAGACAGACAGACATACTTTATTGATCCTGAGGGAAATTAGGTTTCGTTACAGCCGCACCAACCAAGAATAGTGTAGAAATACAGCAATATAAAACCATAAATAATTAAATAATAATAATAAGTAAATTATTCCAAGTGGAAATAAGTCCAGGACCAGCCTATTGGCTCAGGGTGTCTGACACTCCGAAGGAGGAGTTGTAAAGTTTGATGGCCACAGGCAGGAATGACTTCCTATGATGCTCAGTGTTGCATCTCGGTGGAATGAGTCTCTGGCTGAATGTACTCCTGTGCCTAACCAGTATATTATGGAGTGAACGGGAGTCATTGTCCAAGATGGCATGCAACTTGGACAGCATCCTCTTTTCAGACACCACCGTCAGAGAGTCCAGTTCCATCCCCACAACATCACTAATAATTGCATTAAAGTTCATAGGGAAAAGTTAGGAGAATGGGCTGAGAGGGGAAAAGAATCAGCCATGATGGAATGGGACAGCAGACTCAATGGGCCGATTGGCCTAATTCTGCTCCTGTGTCTCATCTGTAGACTCTCTTGTGCTTCTCTTTGTCTCTGCTGATTACAAGCGATATAACGGTGTTGTTCTATTCAGTCCCTCTACCCTCATTAGTGCTTAAGATGGATTACCAATCAATGCTTAGCTTTTCCTTCTGGGAACTGACTCTGAGCCTATTGGCAGGTGTGTTTACTCCTTTTTCATCTCTTCAGGCAGGAATCCTTCAGTCCCTCAGCACCGAGGATGAACAGCTTCTACTTCTGCTGGAGACCAGAATTAGCTCGCACATACAGGTCAGACGCACATACAGGTCAGACACACGTACACGTCTCACATACACATACTTGTCTCACACACACACACATGTCACACTCATGTGCCACAAACACACACTCACATATACACACACATCACACTCACGTGCCACAAACACACACATGTCACACTCACGTGCCACAAACACACACTCACATACACACACACATCACACTCACGTGCCACAAACACACACTCACATACACACACACGTCACACTCACGTGCCACAAACACACACTCACATACACACATGTCACACTCATGTGCCACAAACACACACTCACATACACACATGTCACACTCATGTGCCACAAACACACACTCACATATACACATACGTCACACTCACGTGCCACAAACACACACTCACATACACACACACACGTCACACTCATGTGCCACAAACACACATTCACATATACACACACACACACACACACCAGGCCGTCCAACTCTCCTGGCCCATGCTGACCAATGTGCAGTTCGCATAACACTTTACAGTGTCAGTGATCGTGACCGGGGTTCGATTCCCACTGCAGTCTGTAAGAAGTTCTCCCCCCAACCACATGGGTATCCTTCCACATTGCAAGAATGTATGGGTTAGGGTTGGTGAGTTGTGGGCACGCCATGTTGGCACCAGAAGCGTGGCAACACTTGCAGGCTGCCCCCAGCACATCCTCGGACTGTTGGTCACTGACACAAACGACCACATTTCACTGTTTCGATGCCCACGTAACAAATAAAGCTGATCCTTGTCTTTAACCTTACAGATCGGAGAGGAATACAGCACAGAGACATACCCTTTGGCCCACCTCATCCGTGTCAATCGAGCTCCTTCCACTTGTCTGTGTTTAGTCCACATCCCTCCAAGCTTTTCCTATTCCTGAATTTGTCCACTGTGCACAAATCCCACTCAATTTCCTCCCGTTCTCATTCATCTCCTCCAAATTCTACCTCTCACTTGAACATCAGGGGTTAATTAACTCACCTTTGGGATGTGAGGAAACCAGGGCACTCCGAGAAAGCCCGCACTGTCACAGGGAGAAAGTGCGTGCGAACCCCACACATTCTAACCACACCCGCTGTACACGTGTGCATTCACAAGCATTGATCTTTTCATACAGCCTAACCCATCACGGACAAAACCCTCCCCACCATTGACACATCTACAAGGAATGCAGATACAGGAAAGCAGCACCCATCCCTAAGAACCCCCCACCATCCAGGCCAGGCTCTCTTCTCACTGCTACTATCGGGAAGGAGCCTCAGGTCCCACACCACCAGGTTTAAGAACAGATATAACCCTACAACTATCAGGCTCCTGAACCAGCGAGGATAACTTCACACACCTCAGCACTGAACTGATTCCATACCCTACAGGCTCATTTTCACAAACGCTACAACTCATGCTCTGAGACTGATTGGTTGAGCAATTTATTTGTCTCTTTGTTCATTCACTCATTCATGCTCCGTATCCAACCCGTATAGTATCTGGCCTGGGGCTACATATCAGAGTCAGTATGGAAGATAATTCCAGAGTTGTGGTGAATGAAGTTATTCACGTGGTCAACCACAAAGCTTCTGAACCAGCAAAGATAACTTCACTCACGCCAACTTTGAACTGATTTCACATTGATAGACTTACTTTCAATGACTCCATAGCCCATGTTCTCAATATTATTTATCTATCTATCTGCGTGTTCTGCTTTCTTTTGCACGTTAGTTTTTTTGTCAGACTTTTCATAAATCCCATCATTTTCCTGTAAATGCCTGCAAGAAAATGAATCTCAAGGTCGTATATGCTGACATACTATATACATGCTTTGATAATAAATTTATTTTGACTTGTGACCACACAGTGGAAGGAATTCATGGGGTGGGAAGTGCTTTGTGGTATCCTGAAGTGTGTGTGCAGTGAGATCCAGCCTTTCTTTCCTTTTAGAAGCTTGGCAAGAGTTAAGACCTTTAGGAGGGAAACAAAGCGAATTGCAAGGTGAAAAATTCACACTGATGCACGAGTAGCCAGTGCCAGCAGAACAAAATACTTTATTCAGCAAGAGCTCGGCAAACTTGGCTTTATAGCCCTGCACAATTAGACTGAAGTTAGCATGTCATCACAAAATCAATGCTTCCCCCCTCACCGAGGGCTGACTCACTGCGTGACTCAGCAAGATTAATGGGGCACTTCATTGTGTTGTAGCATGTCACTTAATGTAAGGTTGCCAAACTAAACTGGATTTTTCTGGAGTCTGAAAAATAATCACCTATATAATTTTCACTTTATGTTCTATATTAAACAAAATAGCTGGAGTGTGGGGAAATAAGCTTGTACAATGTAGAGGTTAAAGGATGAAAGCTCCATGAATTCACAATGTGGAGTTGTAGTTCAAGTAATGGATGTGAATTGTCCCTGGTCACAGTCTGTAATTCGCGAGTCATTATCTGGTTTCTGCCAAGTACAAGGCAACGGTCCCCAGTAGCTGGCCACGTTCATGTTGCGTCACGGTCTGGTATGGAGGCAGTAAAGCTGCACAGCGTGGCACTCTCAGCCGGCTCCAACATGGGCACGACCCTCCCCAGCATCGACACCTTCAAGATGGCAGCAGCCTTCACTGAGGACCCCCAGCATCCAGGACCTGCCTTCTTCTCATTTCTACCGTCAGGGAGGGGGTACAGGAGGCACACAGCCAATGTTTCAGGAACAATTCCCCCCCCCCCCCCATCATCAGATTTCTGAATGGACAATGAACCTAACCCATGAACATGATCTCAATATTTTAGTTCTTTTTGCACTATTATTTAATTTATATATATATTTATATTTATTTCTTAATTTATAGTATTTTTCATGTGTTGCACTGCAAAACAACAGAGTGGCAGGAGACAAACGGTAGGTCGACACGCTTCCATCACTATCACAGGTTTGTGATCCTGAGCAACACGGCATCACGATCTGCTCTGGTACAGCAATTCACACGTGCATGAGCTAAGCAGGCCGGAGAGAGTAATGAACCTATCCCAACACACCACGGGCATGTCGTGCCCCGCCATCAAGCACTGCCTCATGAAAGCAACATCTATCAAAGATGCTCACCATTCAGGCCACACCATCTTTCTGCAGCCACAGTACCGTCAAGTAGGAGGGACAGAGTCTTGAAGCCCCACACCTCGAGGTTCAAGAAAAGCTCCTTCCCATCAACCATTTGGTTCTCGAACCGACTTGCACAATTCTAACCACTGCAGTATATAGTGACATGTATGTGCTACGGTATACATTATGGATACTTGGCATATAATGGACTTCTTTTTGTTCAAATTGTGTTCTTCTTGTTAAAACTGTGTACCATCCATGTTTAATTTGTGTTTTCCTTCTGAATGCTGTTCGTCTGATGCCATGTGCCTGTGATTCTGCTGCAAGTTGTTCATCGTGCCCGTACAGACGCGCACTTGATAATAAATTTGACATTGACTTTGAGAACCAGGTGTGTCTGAGAGGGCTGGGGGAATCAGCACCTCGGTTTGGACCATTCTTGGTGGTTTCACCTCATGATCTTCAAACACTCTGCCTCCTGCCATTAGTCCCCCACTAACCCCAGATCCTCGCGATATTCTGCACTTCCATTGGGCAACTGACATGCCTGTTATGATGATACCGCTCCCATTCGGCACCGAAACTGGCCCTTCAGCCCAACTGGTCTATGCCAACCAAGAATGGCATCTAATCTAGTCTCACCTGCCTGAAACTTCTAAAACTTCCCTTTCCGTGTATCCTTTTAAATATTGTCAACGTACTTACCTCAACACTGCCTCTGGTAGCTCGTTCCATATACTGACTTCTCTCTGCTGAAAGTAGCCCCGCACATTCCTATTATTGTATATCTCTCCCCTCTCACCTTACATCTATGTCCTCTGGCTCTTGGGTTTCCAGCCTTTGGACATTGATCCCGTTGGTACCCCTTGTGATTTTATACACCTCTACAGGATCACCGCTCGTACTCCCACTTAATTAAGCCCCATCACTCCTACTGGGGCATAGGTCGCCGACAGTAGCTCGCCAGTGCTCTCTGTCCTGGGGCAGTTTTTCACGTTGGCTCCAGGTGTCGCCCATCTTCTTGGTGTTCCTTCCTCTCCCAAGGATGAGGTCCTTGGAGCTTCTGTTGGGGTTTCTGTAGCTCTAGGTTTTTATGGGATGGGATTGCTAGCACCATGCCCAACCCTCCTCCTTTTGCAGCCGGGCATGGGACCATCTATGGTCGAGTTCATTCATTGAAAAGAAGCCCCAACTTGCTCAGACACCCACCATTGGTCTCTTTTCTTCCCATGTCTAACCAACAGACCTAACACTCTTCATTACTTGATTTCTGATTGGTCTTGCTTTTCCATGGCAGTATTTCCAGTGCTGATTTATTGAGTAATTCAAAGATTGCCTTTTTAATCAAAGTTGTTGATGTCACCATTCTGGTCCAAATACACATCTCCCTTTCTGTGAAGAAGCCCTAACTGACTTTTATTTATGAGGGGTTTGAAAGGGACACCAAGACCTGATGCCCCTTTTAAATCTCTCTCCTGATATTAAATCTAAACAATCTTGTTTTCAGCATCCCTTTTCTTGGGAGAAGACCATGTACCTTCAGGCTGTCTACGGCCCCCAAGATCTTGAATATACCTACCAGTTCAACCTTCAATTGCCTACGTTCCAGGGAATAACTCAGACCCCAAATCCAGGCAACATCCTGGTTAAAACAGTATTTCATTTTCTGTGGTACCTGCTGGCTTGATGTTGAAATCAAGGTACAAGTATACACTCAATGGCCACTTTATTAGGCACACCTGTACGTTGACGCAAATATCTAATCAACCAATCATCTGGCAGCAACTCAATGTATAAAAGCATGCAGACATGGTCAAGAGGTTTAGACCAAACAACAGAATGGGGAGGGGGTGGGGGGAATGACCTAAGTGACTTTGACTGTGGAATGATTTTTGGTGCCAGATGGGGTGGTTCGAGTATCTTAGAAACTGCTGATCTCCTGAGATTTTCACACAGAACAGTCTCTAGAGTTTACAGAGAATGGTACGAAAACAAAGGTGGCATTTCTGTGGATGAAAAGGCCTTCTGAATTGAGAAAGGTAGGAGGAGAATGGCCAAATTGGTTCAAGTCGACAGGAAAGCAACAGTATTGCAAATAACCACGTGTTACAATAGTGCTGTGCAGAACATCTTGGAACACACAATAAATTGAACATTGAAGTGAATGGCCTACCATGAACATACATTTAGTAGCCAGTCTTTTTTTTTTAAAGGTATAGAGGTATTTTTTTCTCAATTACTTGAACAGATCATAAACTGGGTTTGTAGGTTCCTGATGAGTAAGGGTGTTAAGGTGAGAAGACAGAAGAATGGGGCTGAGAGGGAAAGTAAATCAGCCACGGTGGAAAGGCAGAACCGACATCGAGAGGATGCTTCCAATAGTGGGGGAGTCTAGGTCCCGAAAGCACGGCCTTAGAACAGAGCTGGGAATGAATTTCTTTAGCCAGAGGGTAGTGAATCCATGGAATTAATTGCCACAGGTGGCTGTGGAGGCCAACTCATTGGGTATATTTAAAGCAGAAGATTAGTAAAGGCATCAAAGGTTACAGAGAGAAGACAGGAGAATGGTTTTGAGGGGGATAATATACAGTACATGCCAAGTTCCAAGTTCAAAATAAATTTATTATAGAAGTACGTATGTATATAACATAGAACACAGAACAGTACAGGTCAGGAACAGGACTTCTGGCTCACAGTGCAGTGCCAAACCAGCTAAAGAGCAAATCAAAAATGCCCAAGCTTAATCCCGCCTACCTACACCGTCCACATTCCTCCATCTTCCTCACATCCATGTGCCTATCCAAACATCTCTTAAAAGCCTCTAATGTATTTGCCTCTACCACGGTACCAGGCAGCGCATTCCAGGCATCTGCCACTCTGTAAAAAAACTTGCCCCTCTCATCCCCTTTGCCTCTCACCTTCAATGCGTGCCCTCTGGTATTTGACACGTTAACACTGGGAAACAGATACTCTCTGTCCTCTCTATCTATGCCTCTCATAATCTTATAAACCTCTATCAGATCTCCCCTCAGCCTCCACCACTCCAGAGAAAACTGCCCAGGTTTATCCAGCATCTCATGATGGCACATGCCCTCTAAACCAGGCAGCGTCCTGGTAAACCTCTTCTGCCCCCCTCCAAACACTCGACATCCTTCCTACAGAGGGGCGGCCAGAACTATATGCAATACTCCAGATGTGGCCGAACCAGAGATTTACAGTCACCATATACTGCGTTGAGATTCGTTTTCTGCAGGCATTTACGGTTAAATAAAGAACTACAATGGAATTTGTGGCCTGGTACTGTCTCTGTGTCTTTTGGTGGTGGCAGATCTTTTATGTCCACTTAAGAGTGAGGCGGGACCTCAGTCACTCGTACCTTCAGACGAGTGGCATCCCCTCAAACGAGCGCCGGACTGGAGCGTGGTTTAAGTCCAGTGTGGGACTTCACCTCACCATTTGACGGTGACGTAGGACCGCAGACACTCACACAGGCAGGAAGGGTTTCATTGAACCCGTGCACACAACCGTGCACTCAAGCTTACACAATCCACCTGACTTTGAATTTCACACACACACACACACACACACACACACACACACACACACACACACACACACACATTGCATTAACCATGCACAGACACACGTGTGCACATGCATACAGGCACGTGCATATACACACACTCACACAAGGTTAAGCAGAGACAGGCATGACCAGAGGACAATGAGAATGAGCCACGTTTCAGCCAGCGGGCCTCGGGTCTGTTGTTTCTCTCTCTCCACCCCCCCCCCCCCCCCCCCCCCACCATGTGTCACAAACCCTGACACTGTCAGGACCAGCCAGACTGACTGTCAGCCTCACACCGCACAATACAACCGCCTTCTGCTTCACCCACCACTGTTCCACAGTAACCAAAACCGAGACTGGGCACTGAATGGTTAACCTAACCCCAATCAATCTATCAGATTCAGGGCTGCTGCTATATTTGGACACAGCACAAATAATTTAGAAGATTAAAAAAAAAATCAGCTGCTTTGGCAGACCAGACAGGAGAGACAGTCGGTGACACTGAAGCAGGCAAATACCCCGGGGATCAACAGTCCAATGAGTTTTTGGGTCAATACCCATCCCTGGGTGCAGGGGAGATTTACCAGGATGTGGACTGGATTAGAGTGTGTCTCATGAGGATAGGTTGAATGAGTTAGGGTTTTCTCTTCGGAGTGAAGGTGGATGACATGAGAGAGGATGAGGCACAGATAGAGTGGACATCCAAACGGTGAAATGGCTAATATGCAGGACATACATTTAAGGGGCAGGGGTGACGGAGGACAGAGTGGGGGGCAGGGACGTCACGGGGGATATCAAAGGACAGAATGGGCGGTGGGGATGTCAGAATGGGGGGGTGGGGGTGTCAGAGGACAGAATGGGGGGGTGGGGATGTCAGAATGGGGGGGTGGGGGTGTCAGAGGACAGAATGGGGGGTGGGGGGTGTCAGATGACAGAATGGGGGGGTGGGGGTGTCAGATGACAGAATGGGGGGTGGGGGTGTCAGAGGACAGAATGGGGGTGGGGGTGTCAGAATGGGGGGGTGGGGATGTCAGAATGGGGGGGTGGGGGTGTCAGAGGACAGAATGGGGGGGTGGGGGGTGTCAGATGACAGAATGGGGGGTGGGGGTGTCAGAGGACAGAATGGGGGTGGGGGTGTCGGAGGACATAAAATGCTGAAGGAACTCAGCAGGCCAGGCAGCATCTGGGAAAAGAGTACAGTCGGTGCTTTCGGATGTGACAACTGCTCTGCCTGTGACTGAAGAGAACTGCGCAGACTGCTCACCAAATCAGGAAACCAGCCTCCCCTCTATGGACTCCCATGCAGAGAGCATAATCTACGACCCCACCACTGGAGGTTCTCCCTCCTCCCACCTGCCATCGGGCAAAGGACACATAATCCTGAAAGCCCGTACAAGGGCAGCTTCTATCTGCCGTCATCAGACTCTCGAATGGATCTCTTGTACAAGATGGACTCCTGTCCACAGAATCAACAGCACCTCGTCATCATCTTGCACTTGCTCTTTACTGCATTGCACTCTTACGTTAGCTTTTACACTCAATAAAGCCATTCCGCATTGCTATTGTTTTACCTTACTCCAGTTTAAATGCACTGTCTAATGAGCAGTCTGCAAGACAATCTTTTCACGGTATCTCAGTACACGCAATTCCAAACCAGTAATTGGTTAAAATGAGGTTCACGATAATGATTCCAGGCATGAATGGGTTATCATATGAGGAGCGTTTGATGGCTCTGGGCCTGTACTCGCTGGAATTTAAAAGAATGAAGGGGGTTCTCATTGAAACCTTTTGAATATTGAAAGGTCAGATAGAATGGATATTTTATGGAATGTTATAAACCATATGGGATGGGTAATAAATATTGACACTACTGTCAGTGCGAACATCCAAAGGATTTTCTTTTATCTATTGGCTTTGCATCCACTTGCGGCAACGAGAGCCAGTTAACATCACGTCTATTCATAGCCTTCCAGCATGACTCAGCTCAGCCCAACCTCCTTCCATGTTCTACAGCTGGAACGCTGCCCATTGCTCTGATATGAACTCACAGCCTTATCTTCACCTCTCTCAGTAAGTGATTCTCCTTGGAACTAAATGTCCCACACTCGGCTGTGCATTCATTTCCAGAGGACTCGAATATAAAAGCAAGGATATAATGCCAAGGCTTTAGAAGGCATTGGTCAGACTGCATTGGAGTATTGTGAGCAGTGATGTACCCCGTATTTGTAGAAGGATGTGTTGGAATTGGAGATAGTCCAGAGGATGTTCACAAGAATTATCCCAGGAATGAAAGGGTTAATGCATGAGAAGCATTTAATGGCTCTGGGCCTGTACTTGCTGGAGTTTGAAGAATGGGAGGGGGGATCTAATTGAAACCTAAATATTGAAAGGCCTAGATAGAGAGGGTGTGAAGAGGATTTCCCAATAGTGGGATAGTCTAGGGCAGAAGGCAGAGTCCTAGACTATCCCACTATAAAAGGATGTCCATTTAGAACAGAGATGAAGAGGAATTTATTCAGTCAGATGTAGGTGAATCTGTGGAACCCATTGTCACCAGCCACTATGGAGGCCAAGTCATTGGTAGATAGGTTCTTGATTAGTAAGAGCACCAAAGTTTACAGGGTAAGGCTGGAGTCTGGTGTTGAGAGGGAAAATTAACCAGCCATGATCAAATGGCAGAATAGACTCAATGGGCTGAATGGCCTAATTCTGCTCCTATGTCTTATGGTTTTGTTAATGTTGCTGGAGAATTGAACCTATGTCTTGACTGTCCTGACCCATTTACCTCCTCCAGTATGTCCTCCACCACTTGTTCTTTCCAAACAAACCACTTATCGAAGTCCCTTCTCATGTTCTCTTTATACTTCATACCCTCTAACCTTCCTTCCTGTTGGGTTACAAAACCAGATGTCCCCGTCAACCCTTACCAATTTGAGTTGATACTCTACTGAAAGCTCTCTGTCTGGATGCATAACGGCTTCATGTGGTAATGGCCCTGCATGCGATCGCAACTAACTGCTGAGTTGTGGACACATCACGGGAAGTGACTCCCCTTCCATGGACCCTGCCAAGACTTCTCGCTGCCTCGGTAAAGCGGGCAGCATATTCAAAGACCTCACCAACCCCAGACATTCCCTCTTCTCCCCCTCCCACCCAGCAGAAGATACAAGACTTGAAAGCATTTACCACCAGGTTCAAAGACAGCTGTCGTTATAAAACTCTTGAATAGACCTCTCATGCAATAAGATAAGCACTTGACCTCACAACCTACCTTGTTATGATCTTGCACTTTATCATTTATTTGAACTGTACTCTTTCTGCAGTTTTTACACTTTATTCTGCATTCTGTTATAGTTTTATCTTGTTCTACCTCAATAGTATGTAATGATCTGATCTTTATGAACAGTATTCAAGACACACTTTTCACTGCATCTCAGTACATGTGACAATAATAAACCAAATCCAATATAAATAATTAGTTGATGTTACAAACCACATAAGACCATTAAACATAGGAGCAGAATTAGGCCATTCAGTCCATTGAGCCTGCTCCTATATACTAAGGCATATTCTCATTTACCTAGTTCAGCTTAGTGTTTCTAGAACAGCCCAGTGAATTTTACACCAATGAATGCTCCTTCAAGTGTGGAGTAATGTAGGTTTTGAGACAGCCTGTCACTGCACAGCAAGATCCCAACACATCAAGTTGATCATGACCCGATAGGTGGCCTGACTAATCAAGAACCTGTGTTAAATATACCCAATGACTTAGCATCCACGGTCGTCTGTGGCAATGAATTCCAGAGATTCACGGCCCTCTGGCTAAAGAAATTCCTCCTTAGCTCTGTTCAAAAGGGACATCCTTGTTTTCTGAGGTTGTGCCCTCTGGTCCTAGACTCCCCCACTGTAGGAAACATCCTCTCCATATCCATGCAGTCCAGGTCTTTCAACATTTGATGGGTTTCAATGAGATCCTGCCCCTCATTATTCTAAACAGTGCATACGTCAAATAAAGCTAACCTTTTTTCACCGGTATGCATCTGAACCTTTCCTGTCCATATACACGTCTAAGTACATTTTAAATGTTAATGTACCTGCCTCAACCACTTCTCTTCCTCAGCTTATTCCAGATACTGAGCTCCCTCTGGCGAGAAAGATTCCTGTTAAATCTCTTCCCTCTTAACCCTGTGCCCTCTCCTTGATTTCCCCAACCCTGGAAAAAAATACAGTGCCCCTTCATCTGATCTCTGACCTCGTGATTTTATACACCTCTTTAAGGTCATCCCTCGTTCTTTTAACCTGCAGTGAGAAAAGTTCAATGGGCAGGAAGTATCTGCAGTTTAACCTGGTTTCCACACACACTGTACACTCTGACCATTAATGTCACTAAAAAAAATAAAAATTACTTCTCCCACAATGCTGTGTGTAGCTTCCCCTGCGAGCAGACGTTCTGTGAAACTCCTCCATTATCTGAGACCACATTTCACGGTGGACCAAAGACCCTCTGGAGATTTCTTCAGCTGACCCTTGAGGAAAATCTGCATCCAAAAGGCTCCTTAATTTGTATTTTTCGGGGGGGGGGGGTCAGAGGTTAGCGATGTGCAGTGTTAACCGAGTGACTGATGGTGCAAGATTAACAAGCGGGCAGGTCAAAGGGCAAAGGCACAATACATAACCCCCTGTAGCAGAATGGCTCACTGCGTACAAAGTCAAGCTCAATCTCTGCCTCTGCTTTAAGATTAGCTTTATTTGACACATGCTCATTGGAACATACAGCGAAACGTGTCATGTCAATGACCAACGCAGTGCGAGGAGGCGCTGGAGGTAGTTTGCAAGTGTCGCTATGCTTTTGGCAATGGCGTGGCATGCGTACAACTTATTAAACCTAACCGGTGGGGTCTTCCGAACGTGGGAGGACACCGGAGCACCCAGGAGGAACCCACGCAGTCACGGGCAGTAACTGGAATTGAACCAGGTTTGCTGGCACTGTAAAGTGTTACGTTAAACATGACACTACCGTGATGCAGGAAGGTTGTGCAAGGGAGCTCGCACGCCTGTGAGTCGAATGGACTCAGTACGTGTGCGTGTGAGTGGGTGGGTGGATGGGACGGAGGAAAGGGTTGCTGTTTTAGTTTGTGTGTGGTTCTGCTGAACATTATGGGCCTGGTATGTTGGTGGTGCAATGTGAGGTGACCCTTTCGTTAATGCAAACACACCTCAGTGTACGTTTATCACACGCACATCGAAAGACAGAAATCGGAAGTGACCTGAAGGTCACATGGGGGGGGGGGGGTGACACATATGGAACGAGCTGCCAGAGGCAGATACAGTAACATTCGAAAGACATTTGGAAAAGAACGTGGATAGGAGGGGTTTAGAGGAATGCAGGCTAAATGCGGACAAATGGGACTAGCTTGGTGGCACCACGGTCGGCATGGACGAGTTGGGCCGAAGGGTCTTTTCCCATGTTATACCACTCTATGACTTTAAGGTCAAGGTAGAGAGCCCAGCTGCTACACAGAGCCTGTCGAATCCCACGGGGGCTTCGTCACCCAGTGACGCACCTGGTAGAGCCACTGCCTCACTATGTTCTCCCAGTGACCAGGTGCATGTCCCCTGCTGCTTTGATTTCTTTCCATGTCCCAGTGTTCCTTCACGCAGGACAGTAGGCGATATGCTGCTTCAAACTGCCCCGACCTTGTTGGTGAGTGACTGGTAGGGGGAGTGGATGAGAAATGTGCAAACAATAGGTTAGAGGGAAAATTACTGAGGGGAATGGGACTGATCAGTGAGCCAGCATGGACTTGATGGGCCAAATGGCTACCTCCCATTTTGTGAGGACATTTTGGGTTTCCCTGTCCTGAATCCAGGCGTGCCAAGGAACCGAGCCACTGAAGACCAGGACAACCTCTGGTTGGAGACCTCATGCCTCTGGGACGTGAAGGGTGTGTGGTTCCTACACAGCAGCTGCTCCCTGTGCTGAATCAGTGCTACTTTCAGAAACCCTTCAACCCCAGTGTGGTCTTTCTGTGGCCAGCTAATTGTTTTGTTGATTCCATGAGCGAGAAAGGTCACCACAAGTCTCCTTCAAAATTGTCAAGATTCAAGATTGTATAATGTCATTTCCTGTACATAAGTGTAAAGGAGAATAGAATAATTGTTACTCTGGATCCCATGCAGCACAAAAGGCCCCACAAAAGTAAAAACACAATAAATATAAATACATAAAATAGCTTACGTACATAAATTGATTGTATGTCAGCTGTACTGACAGGAAATAGTTAAGTAGTGGTGGAGTTAGAGGGGGAAGGTGTTGATCAGCCTTATTGCTTGGGGAAAGTAAATGTGTTTGAGTCTGGTGGTCCTGACGAAGCCTCCTCCCTGATGGGAGTGGGGCAAACAGTCCATGAGCCGGGTGAGTGAGATCACCCTGGCCCTTGTCCAGCACCTTGATGGCGGGTAGGCTGGTGCTGGGCAGTTCTGATGACCATTGGCATAGCTGTTGTGGGAAAGGTAGTCTGGTCATACCCTTTGTCCATTTCTATATCTATCCGTGATCGTCGTCAGGACCCATCACTCACATATCTGATGGAGAAGGATTTTGCCCCGCCAATGGTAGGAGGGGCTGTCATGTCCTGGGCAGGGCTTGTGAGCTAACTGCAGGTCAGTGGGAGGCTCACATCCCACTCCGGAGATCTGACCTTCAAGACCTTCAGCCTACGATGTTATGCTAACCTTTTATCCTACTCCACAATCAATCTCACCCTTCCCTCCCACACCGCCCTCCATTTTTCATCCATCCATGTGCACCACAGGGCTTTTCAAACGAAACCATCAGTTCCTTCCCCTGGGCAGTTAATCTGCTCAAACATTCTAGTTAGCCCCTCCACCCCCATTACCTCAGTCACTACACAGTAAACGCTTTAAACTACTTCTTATAATGTTGTTTACATTGTCAATACATACTGGTATTTATGTACTTATGCACATTTTATTCCATATCTGGACTTTAGCCTCTGACTTATTTTAATATAATTCTTTATACTTGTTGAATCTTCATTTAGTTGCATTTGCACCAACACAGCGAATTCCTAATACACGCAAATGAATACTGTATGGTAAATAAACTTGATCAGTAATCCTCGTACAACATCCGGATATTAGTGGAGAAGACCTTGTCTGTAGTGCTTCCAAAGCTTTAACGTCCTTCCCTGAACAAGGAGGCCAATAACGTACACATGTTCATACACTAAGTACCAAGTCCAAGGTGAGTTACAATGAAGGGTTGAGGAAGTAAAGAGGGACTCCAAGAAACGGAAGTGGAGCGGCCTATCATAAAACAAATGACAGAAGTCTCATTCAAAATTGCTGCAAAATACCAGGTGGAACAGTTGTGAAGTTCTAACAGCTGAAAATGTGCCAGTAGTTTGGAATAAAAATTAAGGCTGGCTAGTTCTCCCTCCAGATGCTGCTCCACCTACTGGCGGGTCTGAGAACTGAAGGCAGCTTCTGCCAGCTAAACACCAGGGCCGAGGGGATTGAATAGTCTAGCACAAGCTTCTGCAGCCTCTTCCGTCATTCTCCGCTAGCAGAGCTGATCTGGAACCCTCCTCTGCCTTATGTCTTTTAATTCCTTTAGTTAGCAAAGATCAGGGATGTGATGCTGAGACTTTATAAGGCACTGGTGAGGCCTCACCTTGAGTATTGTGAACGGTTCTGGGCTCCTCATCTAAGAAAAGATGTGCTGGCATTGGAGAGGGTTCAGAGGAGGTTCACAAGGATGATTCCGGGAATGAAAGGGTTATCATATAAGGAACGTTTGATGGTTCTGGGCCTGTACTCACTGGAATTTAGAAGGATGGGGGGGGG